>NC_133314.1:7373792-7415086 GCF_012295235.1 Primulina huaijiensis
AATTTTGAGCATTTTCAGCTAATGAATCGAGATACTCAATTGCCTCGTTTGGATCTTTATCTTCAAATGTTCCATTACACATAAATTCAACCATTTGCCTATCTTTAGGTGTTAAGCCTTCATAAAATTGAGAAACAACTCTCCAAATTTCAAAACCATGATGTGGACAAAGATTAAGCAATTCTTTATATCTATCCCAACACTGATAAAAAGTTTCTCCTTGTTTTTGAGTGAAAGTGATGATTTGCCTTTTGAAAGAATTTGTTCTATGAGATGGAAAAAACTTTTTCAAAAATTGTTGTTGCAATTCATCCCAAGTTCGAATGGATCCCGATCTAAGATTTTGTAGCCAAGTTTTAGCTTTATCTTTTAAAGAAAAAGGAAAAGGCTTAAGTCGAATGGTGTTCATGCTACAATTTAGATCATTATATGTGTTACACACTTCTTCAAATTCTCGTAAATGCATGTATGGATTTTCAGAATCTAAGCCATGAAAGTTTGGTAAAAGTTGGATAATACAAAGCTTAAAATTGAAATGAGATGCATCAGGGGGAAAAACTAGACATGAAGGTGCACTAGTACGTGTAGGATTCATGTGATCTCTAAGTGTTCTTCGCCCATCATGATCATGTTGAGATTGAATTTCATCTTCATTTTCCTCGATGGGTTCTTCCGCCATGTTTTGTAAAAATAAAGTGTTATTTGGAAAAAAGTTTTTCAAAAATTGTTGTTGCACTCCCAATAGCAGGTTGTCCGCAAGTAGTATAATTCGGTGAATCCGATATCGTATCCACAAGCAAGCTACGGTAATTACAAGTCCACTACAATGTCTTTTTGTTTTTGATTTTGTTTTTGTTTTTCTTTTAATTGTTTGAATATTTAATTGGTAATTTTTAATTGTTCAAATTTTAATTTAAGTAGTTGAGATTAGAGGATCCACTCTTGATATTTTAATAAAGTTAACATTAATGAACATTATTGAAATCCACTTAATAAAATGGTTCCAATATATTAAATAATCATATTTATATTATGTTATATACTATTTTCTTATAAGTATAAAATATGTACCGAAACTTATAAATGTTGTCAAGTATTTATTGTGCTATATATATTTGTAAACACTAAATCAAGGTTCCCACTTTAAATGGTTGGTAAAACCAAACAAACTTATAAATGGTACCAAGAATTTAGTGTAACATATAGCAACAATAAATCAAAACTCCCACTTATAAGTAGGGTATAAAAAATCTTAAAAAAATAAATATAACATAAATAATAAATAATGATTAAATAATATAAAACATAGATTATTACCTTTTAATAACCTTATTATCATACCAAGAGCTTCACCTTTTCATCTCAACCTTGGGAAGTTAGCTACTCATTATTCAAAGTATAAAACTTTGAATATGTAATTAACATGCAAATAATTTTTAAATGATGAAATAGAGGGGGGGGGGGAGAGAAATATTATGAACTCAAAGATTTGTTCATAGAATGAGGGATATCTCAATTCATTACAATGCACCCCGATTTATAGCCAAATTTGGGGAGACAACCACAAATAAAATATTATTTTTTACACATAAGTCTTCATTGGTGTTCCAAGACCTTATATTTTAATACACATCACTTTTGAAAATCTTCCCATCAAATTTTTCTTCTCCACATAACATAAAACATGTGGATAATTGAGTTGTTTGAATTGTGGTATTTTATTTTAAGTATTTGACCAAGTAGTTTGAGAGATATGGTCAAAATACTAGAGCATGGTAAAACTGCCACTCCTTTGGTAACTTTGTTTGTTGCTTAATTTGATCCCAATTGTGAGAAGATTTTTATCTCATGCTTGTCACCAATATTGTAGATATTATCATCAACTTTCTACAGGTCCAAGAATCATCTTAATCCCATTTGCAACGCCAAGTTTATTCTTGTTTTATCGAACCTGTAAAAATAGTAAAAACTTATAATTACACAACAACTTATTTTTTATACAATTTATTATAAAACATATAATATTTAAACATTTAATAAAACAAAAACTATAAATTTATATTATAAAACATTTAATTAATGTACAATTTTTATATTTATCACACCCCCAACCAGCTTATTGCTAGTCTCTAGCAATTTAAGCGTTAATAGCAATACAAAACATATTGATTAATTTAAATAGAAATGTAATCGGAATTATCCAAGTGTTTAAATTAAATTTGAAAACTGTCAAAGTTATATCAAGATCATCGTAATTATAATTTATGAAATAATCTGAGCTGATCAATTCAAAGATTATTTTCAGGTAGTTAAATGTACATGACCTTCAGAAATTCCTAGTAAGAGTCTCAACTCCATGTCCTCACGGGTTAATAAAATGTTCAATTTATGGGAATGATTTCTCTCATGGAGTTGGAATACAGAAACAAACGCAAACCACTCCACGACTTTTGAATCAATGATCCAACTTCCTTTTCTTACTGCTTGATTGCGACCAATTGATCTTTGCTATCATCGGATCAGGTTTATGAACAAAAGCTTCCAAATCGTCAATTAATTGGTCGGCAGTCGAAGCAGAGATGAGCATCCTTCGTGACTTTTCTGAAATGAAATTCTGTTCCACAGCTTTATCAAGAAATGTCAACAAACTGTCATAATAATTATTGATATTCAACAAGCCCATAGGTTTATTATGGATATTAAGTTGTGCCCAAGAAAGAATGTGAAAAATTTCTTCTAATGTACCAAAACCACCTGGTAATGCGATAAAAACATCAGAATTTTCAATCATTTTGGTGATTCTTTCATACATTGAAGAAACTTTTAATTCCTCCCCAATCGTAACACCTGTAATATTTCCTTCAGCTAAAGCTGTAGGAATAATACCCAAAACCTGACTACCTCCAAGACGTGCAGATGTTGAAACAGATCCCATTAACCCAATATTACCTCCCCACATACCAAGTGGATTTTTCTCTCAGCCAATATCTTTCCAAGATTATTTGCTGCTTTTACAAAAAATTCATTTTTTCCAGGACTCGACCCACAAAATACACAAATATTTTTCAATGTTTGTGCACAGGATCCAGCCATGTTTTTACTTTCTTTTTGGTCTGTGAAAATAGAGAGATTCCTGAGTGGAAATGGGAAAACATCATGATGGATTTTGTGACAGAGTTATCCAAGACACTTGGAGGATATAATGTCATCTGGGTGATAGTCGATCGACTCACTAAATCAACGCATTTTCTACTGATTAATAAGACTTTCACCATGACCCAATACGCAGAGCTGTACATCAGAGAGATAGTCAGATTGCATGGAATTCCGATGTCTATTGTATCCGACAGAGACTCGAGGTTCACATCTGCTTTCTAGAAGAGTCTACCTCAGGCATTGGGTACCAAGTTACTATTCAGTACATATTTCCATCCTCAAAGCGATGGTCAGTCTGAGAGAGTGAATCAGATCTTTAAGGATCTACTCAGGACTTGCGTGATCGACTTCCAGGATAGCTGGGAGCCTAAGCTACCTCTTGTGGAGTTAACATACAACAACAGCTATCAAGCATCTATTGGTATGGCTCCTTACGAAGCACTTTATGTGTGGAAGTGTAGATCATCGATCTATTGGGATGAGGTAGGTGAAAGGCCAGAGTTGGGTCCAGACATCGTCAGGCAGACTGCAGAGCTAGTAGTCAAGATCGGAGATAGGATGAAGACTGCTCAGAGTCGACAGAAGAGTTATGCAGGTAAGCAACGCAGAGATCTAGAATTTGCAACGGGTAACCATGTGTTTGTGAAAGTTGCACCTATGAAGGGTGTGATAAGATTTGGCAAGAAAGGCAAACTCGGTCCTAGATTCATAGTACCATTTGAGATTCTTGAGTGAGTTGGGACGCTAGCCTGCAAAGTTTCATTTCCGCCGAATCTGGCTGGAGTTCATAACGTGTTTCACATCTCGATGCTACGAAAGTACATGTCGAATTCTTCGTATGTGCTGAATTATGAGGCTCTGCAGTTTACACTGAACTTGACTTTCGAGGAAAAACCTACTCAGATTTTGGACATAGTGGAAAAGAGACTCCGGAACAAAGTGATTAAAATGGTCAAAGTCAAGTGGCTAAATCATTCTAAGGATGAAGCTACTTGTAAAACTGAGACGGAGATAAGGAGTCGTTGCCCATAACTTTTCGGTAAGTTTTAAATTTCGAGGAAGAAATTCTAGTTAAGGGCAGAGGAATTGTAAGGTGTAGAAAATTCAAGTGAAATAATCTAACTACATGCAAATCTAGAGTATTATTAAAAATGTTTAATTAAATGTTTTAAATACATTTAATGCATGGTTATGACATGATTGTATGATTATTTGCCTTGGTTTACTAGAATTGCATAATATAGGGCTTTGGCAGTATTCGATACTCGAACGAGAAACGGAGACCGAGGACAGTTTAAGGAAAATGTTTTCATTCAATAACTATTTTTAATTATTTAATATATGATGTATTTAATAGGCGCTTTTTGAAAATAAGGATTTTATGATATTTTTACACGTCGAGCCATATTTTAAACCGATAATCGATTTTTAGCAAAATGGGAGACTTTTTGAGGGTTCGAATAATATTTTTGAAAACGTACCAAAATGAAATATTTTACGTGCGTATTATTGGGCCTAATGGGCTTGTGTTAATAGATTTTTGGGCCAATCTCACTACACCTCACTATTAAAAAAAACATAGGCCCAAATACTCACTCATTTTATTATCAAATGCCTCTCTCTCCCATCCCTCCCTCCCGGCTGCACACCTCAATCTTCAGAAGGTTGTCATGTTTCTTCCAAGAAAAATCGCTAGGGTTGTGAACATGTCCCTCCGGTGTTCGTCCCTCGCTCTGTTAGTTGGATTTTCGAACATTTCATCACCAAGGCACGCCCGAAAACCTTCGTTTCATCATCTTTCACATCATTTTACATATTTTGATCGATCTTGCATGCCATGTTATAGATTTACTGATATACAATTGTTCAACATGGTTTATACATGAAAATATTGAATTTTTCCCACTTGCCTCTCATGTTTCTTTGACATGGTTGAAGGGTTGCCAGATTTCGATTAGGAGATGATCTACAGTAGGTTTATCATGGATTTAGGTTGAAACATCTGAGCTGGAACATGTTCTTGTAGGTGGCCGATCAGATATTCATGTTTTGGGAAAAGGGTTGGCTCGATCGGATGATATGAGGGGTGAAACGGCGCAAGGGTCTTTCCAGGTCTTGGATTAGATCTTGTTGTGTCTGAGACGTGGCCTAGGGTGGCTCGTGCATAGCTGGTCATGGTCTAGGAACATATCGAGGAAGCTAGGCGTGGTTGTGGCTCGATTTTGGGATGTTTGAGTGAATCATGCACGATCGCGTGCATGGGGCTAGGGGCCATGGTTAGTTCAGTCCAAGAGGGTCCAGTGGTGGGCTAGGAAGGGGTGGTGAGGGTCTGGTACAAGATGGTTAAGTCTAAGGTCGAGAGTTTGAGGCTAGGGCAATGCTATGGTTTCGGCCCTTAAAGTTCAGAAAATTCCAGCAACTTACAGGTGGATTTCGAGGGTCTTAAAAGGTTTGGTCTAGGTGGTTTAAGTTCTGGTAGGGCATGGTTAAGTCTTGGTTTAAGTTTGGGAAAGTTTGGCTGCGTTTCGGTTTGATTCGGATTAAAACCGGGACTCCAGTCCAAGTTTTAAAACGAATTATAGAATTTAATTCATGGGCTCGATTTTATGTCTAAGAAACAATCGTAAGTGTGTTTTGAGGTGTTTTAAATACTTTGGATGGATTCGGGTCGAAATATTAAGGTTCGGGGGTAAAACTGTCAAACTAGAATTTTAGGGGCAAAGCGGTCATTTTGCTTTCGAGTTGAGTTAGCAGCTCTGGCAGTGCCCTGAAAACTGAAAATAAATGTTTAAAATGTTTACTTTATATGAATATGGAATTTTCATGAAAATTCTGAAAATATGTTGCATGCTTGTTTTCAAAAAAAAGTATGTATATGCATGGAATTTTATTAAGAACTACACGAAAATATGCCTTCAACAACACTCAAAAGACAACGGTTTTATTGGAAAATCTTTGCGTTTTTACTTTTAACATTGATTTTAACAAAAATCGTTATGGATTGGCGTGTTTTTTGGACAAACGACAATGGTTTTTGTTAAAGCCGATGTGGATTAGCGTGTTTTTTTGGAAAAAGAAAACCGTTGTCGATTAACGTGTTTTGTTAGAGAAACGACAACGGTTTTAGCGAACCATTGTTAATTAGCGACGAGTTTAGAGAATATTTAGCGACGATTTTATTAAAACCGTCGTAAATTTAAATTTGCGACTGTTTAAACAAAAACTGACACTAATAGCAACAGTTTTTGAGTAGCGACGGTTTATTATACAACCGTCGCTAATAGCTCAGTTTTACCAAAAACCGTGGCAACTTGTTTATAAATATACACATTTTCGGTCCATTTTCCTCCATACTTCTTCACATCTACAATAAATTTTTTTCTGTCAGACGATTTTAGTTTCGATTTAAGGTAAGCTTTTTCGTTTCATTTTTTGGTAAATTTTAAGTGTTAGTTAAGATTATGAATATTGTTAACTTAGTCAGATTGTAAGTTTTTTTTGGTAGATTTATTAAATTTTAAAAGAAATTTTTTTTATTTTACTTAAAAAATGTAACGTACCGTAATTTTAAACTAATAGAAATTTGTGAAAAAATAAAATTTCTTAAATAAATACTAAAATTTCAAATTTGCAATAAAATAATCAGCTCTTCTAAAAACATTTAAAATAAAAATAATTACAAACAAATTTTGCAAAAAGGATGTTTAACAATGTAAACAATCTCGTAGAAAAACAGAGTATTTGAAACGACATGCATAAAATTCTTAAATTCGAAGGTGGTCCTTGGGTTTAGCTTTCTGCGCAGACCGAGCCGGCTCATTGGTCCCCACCCCTCGTCTCCTCATACTCATCCTCACCTGCATCGATCAAAACTAGTGAGTCTACAGACTCAACATGTATAAATCGGAAGTAACAAGTAATACATAATAAAACCACATGCGTCTTTAAAGTAGAGCGTACATACTGAAACTTTAACGTAATAACATACATAGACGTGCCATCATCGTAAAACTTTTCATAAACATGCTTGCATCATACATACTTGAACATGTGTAAACTTCATCATTTTGCATAGAGATATGTTTCAAAGCAAGTGACACATACATAAATGCGTCTGATCAGACTAAACTACAGTACTGGGCTGGCAGGGAAAATCCACTACCAAGACAGTTTGCATACCTCAAGAACATAAACATTTTCTTTGCACGTCGAACATTCTTACATAGCGTTGAGGGATTTGTTGTATCTCGCTTTGGTTATTGCTGCCCATGCTAACACGTTTTTCATCACTACAAGAAAAAAGCTTAAAGACAACGGTGAAAAACCGTTGTCGTAAGCCTTGAAAAACCGTTGTTAAAGTCCTTGTTGTTAAAGGGTTCGCTCAAAGATAACGGTGAAAAACCGTTGTCGTTGATCAACGACAACGGTTTTTCACCGTTATTAAACCGTTGTGTTTCAGCGGTATAGACGAAGATTTAAACTGTTGCTATATTTAGCGACGGTTTTAAGCAAAATCATCGCTAAATGTTAAAACCGTCGCTAAAATTAGAGACGGTGTTCCATGATTTCCGTCGCTAATTTTAGCGACAGTTTTTCATGATTTCCGTCGCTAATCTTTTCAGCAGATTAACAAAATTACTTTTAAAAATTTAATTAATCTAAAAAAAATTATAATCTGACAATGCTAACAATATTCATGGTCTTAACTATTACTTTAAATTTACAAAAAATTAAAGCAAAAAAATTTACCCTAAATCGAAACTAAAATCATGTAAAAGAGAAAAATTTTAAGTGTTGGGAAGTAGTGAGAGGAAAATGGACCGAAAACGCGGATATTTTGTAACGTCCCGAAAATTTTAAGGTCCACGTGAACCACATGCATGCAAGTTATTAAATTTCTTTGGGATTTTATTTAATTGTTTTAAAGCATTAAATACTTGTTTATTTCATTAATTTGTGTTTAATAATTTTTATGCATTTTATGCATAATTCATGCATGATAGGATTTAATTCATGAAATTTTAAAAGTTAATACATTAGGGTTTCTGGGTGCATTTCAGACTCGAATGAGGAACGGAGACCAGAGAATTTTCAGGAAAATTATTTTTATTACATGATTAATTTTTATTAATTAATTTATGATGTTTAAAGGTATTTTTCAAAAATTAGGATTTATTGGATATTTTTACCCACATGATTTTAAATTTTAAAGGTACGCAAATTTTAGCGAATCGAGAAACTTTTTGAGGGTTCGGCTAATATTTTTAAAATATTTTCAACTCGAAATATTTTTCGAGAGAGTGTGTTTGGATTTAATGGGCCTATTTTTAAGCTTGTTGGGCTTAATTATCTTTTTAAACTTTTAATTATTAAATTATAGCCCATTATCTATTAGTTTACTATTTAATATCACCTAAACTACTCCTTAACCTAAACCCAATAATTGATCAGCCGACAACCCCTCCCCCACCATCTTTTCCTCACGTTTTTCAGCAAGAGCTTTCCCAAGAAAGCGTTCGTCGAGATTTCTCCAAAGAAGAAAATCTTCCCGGGTTGCCTCGCCTCGTTTTTGCTCTTCAATCACCATCAAGGCACGTTTTTTTACCATCTTTTCTCGCATCATACTCGTTTATATGCCGTATCTTGTGTTCATGTTTGAAAATTTTCGATCTAAGCCTTTACGGGTAAGATTTTCGGTTTTCATGTGTTTTCATGCATCATACGATTGTTGTTCACGTTTTCTGAAATTTTGAGTGCAAGGGGCTGCGGTCTTGCATGTCTAGGATCTGCTAGTGGTGTCAAGATGCTGGCTTGGGGCTTGGGTTTGTTGCTGAACACAGCAAGGTGAGGTCCGAGTGAGGGGTTTCTTAGAGGGTGGCTCGGATTCTTTGGTTTTAACGTACAGGGAATGAACCACGGACTGAACCAGACCAGGTGGGATTTGAGTCGTGGCTGAGGAAGGCTTGAGCGGCTGCTGGTACTGCCCTTGGGACAGATCGAGAGTGGTTATGAGGAGAGGCCGTGAGCTTTCATTGCCGTGAACTTGCATTCTTGGAGTGTTAGCGTGGGACGCGGTTCCTATTGTGCATGGGGTTGTGTTGTGGGTCTGGTAGGTCCTTAGGGTCTGGTTTAGGTCCTAAGTGGCTGGGCTCGTGGTAGGTGTTAGCATAGGGCGGGTAGAGTTCGGATGGTACAATGAAGGCTTGAGGAGAGAATAGCTGAAAATGTACAGCAACATTTAGGTCCTTTCAGGAAGGTTTAGGGGCTGAGTATAGATGGTTTTAGGACCTGTTGAGTGTTTTTAAGGTGTGGTAAAAAGTTGGAGAAGATTTGGGTAAAATTTTGAGTCGATTCGGGTTAAAACCGGGACCCCGGTCCAAGTTTTAAAACGAATCGGTTAAGAAGTATTACGGGCTCGAGTTTACGTCTAGGAATATTTTTAAATATGTTTTGGGATATTTTAATGAGTTTGGTAAGCTTCGGGGCAATTTTATAGGTTCAGGGTTGAAACGATAATTTTTGGGTTTCCAAGGGCAAAATGGTCATTTTACACTTGGGGTGAGATTTTGGTCCTAGCAGCGCCCTGAGCACAAAACATGATATTTTTAAATGTTCATGCATCACATTTACGATTTTTATGTCATTATAATAATTATGGTGCATACTTGGTTTAAAGGAATTAAGAGAGAAAAAGTAAGAAAGTGTAGAGCACTCCGTCTCCGCCGCGCCGCGTCGTTATTTCGTTTGTTTTCTGTCAAAACAAACCAAGGCATGTTTATATCATCTTTCACTCTTCAATCAAGCCATATAGGTATTTTTAAATATCGCAAGTAAATGATTTTATTGCAAGAAGATCGAAATTGTTCATATTTAATGATGTTATTTATTTATAGCACGTGCAAAAATATTCATTTTGAGATTTATGCGATATTGCTTGTGGTCACTTTACTACATGGGATCATTATTAAATCCGGTCGCCAGTTACCGGTCCGGTCGTCAGTTACCGGTCAGTTCAGTTGTTTCACCCAGTATACTGTGGCAGTAGTCTGATCAGACATACATTATTAAGTCCGGTCGCCAGTTACCGGTCAGTTCAGTTCAGCTCAGTTCAGGGACCACTTGCGTAGACCATAATCTCAGCAGAAAATTATTACAAGTTATTTCTTTACAGGGCTCCAAGGAGCAAACATTTTCACTATGATATTTTCAGTTCAGTTATGCACGTACTATAATTACCATTGAAATGATATTTTACATTATACCTCATTACAGGAAATTTTCACTTGCATGCGACTTTATTAATTATTTACTTGTTATTTACGATATATGCATGCTGAGTCTTTAGACTCACTAGACTTGATTGTTGTAGGTACTGATGATGTCGGGACCGAGGGCGGGGATCAGTGAGCCAGCTCGAGTCGGCAGTAGTGGGACCCGAGGACCTCACTTTTCAGCATTTATTATTGCTATCGCTCAAACATTTTTATCTACCGTTGGATAAAATTTTTACAGTTATTTTTACAACATTAATTTCTTCCGCTGCTATTTTTAAACATGATACATTATTTAACAGTTTATTTTATGAACTGAATATTTCATTTAGTTTAAAAAGAAAATTTTTAATTTTTCCGCAAATTTTCAAGTAAGGATTTCTAGGCCTCTACAGCTGGTATCAGAGCAATGATTCTGTATAGGGTTGCACTACTACTAACCTCAAGAAGCTCACGATGTCACGTCTTCGGTCTGTAAGTTTTACATTTACGGATTTTATTTAAAGCATGAAATATTTTAACAGCAGGTTTTCATGAAATCTTTTACGTTCAGATTTTGGTTATGCAGTATTTATTTAAATTTAAAGAAATAATGTAATTATGCATGTTGGTTACGTTGGAATTGGAAATGTCTAAAAATTCGAATATTGTTACGTTGGAATTGGAAATGTCTAAAAATTCGAATATTGGGCTTTAGGAGAAGTTGAAAAATGATTTGACTACATTAATTTTTAGGTCAGTAGTACCGATGTCCTCCTTATGGGTCATAAGTTAATCTTGAAAATTATGAATGCTTTTGGGACTGGTAGAAATTCTAAGAAATTATTGATGGTTCTTGGTTGCTAGTCGAGTGAATTTTTGAGGATTTCATATAAGCAATAGCGATTCGAAGACTACGACAATCTTTAGGATTATAAATGTACAATTTGAGGATTTTAAGTATCTATAAAAAAATGTAAGATTAATTATGAGAATTTATTTAGGATGCATGCTCCATCTGGTTAGATTTAAGGATTGAATTACAGGAATCGAGAATTTTGAGGACCTAATTGTAATAACCAATGATTTGAGGACCTAAGTTCAAAAATAAAATTCTAAGGGACTATTTTCGAATTTACCAAATTTTGGGATTAAATTTTGAGTTCGAGAATTTAAAAGTTTAATGAGGTAAAGATGGAAAATTTTATGGGGACAATAATGCGAAANACATTAATTTTTAGGTCAGTAGTACCGATGTCCTCCTTATGGGTCATAAGTTAATCTTGAAAATTATGAATGCTTTTGGGACTGGTAGAAATTCTAAGAAATTATTGATGGTTCTTGGTTGCTAGTCGAGTGAATTTTTGAGGATTTCATATAAGCAATAGCGATTCGAAGACTACGACAATCTTTAGGATTATAAATGTACAATTTGAGGATTTTAAGTATCTATAAAAAAATGTAAGATTAATTATGAGAATTTATTTAGGATGCATGCTCCATCTGGTTAGATTTAAGGATTGAATTACAGGAATCGAGAATTTTGAGGACCTAATTGTAATAACCAATGATTTGAGGACCTAAGTTCAAAAATAAAATTCTAAGGGACTATTTTCGAATTTACCAAATTTTGGGATTAAATTTTGAGTTCGAGAATTTAAAAGTTTAATGAGGTAAAGATGGAAAATTTTATGGGGACAATAATGCGAAATTCGAAGAGTTGTAGGGCCAAAATGTAAATTTGGAGAATTGTAAGGGCCAGATTGCAATTTTCAAAAATTTTAGGGATTAAATGCGAACTTTTGAGGAATACTTGGGGTTTTAAGAAATGTAAGACGTGTTATGAGAATTGATTTTGGGTTTAATAAACTTAAAATTTCTGAAATTTATGTACGAGAAACCTATAAGGTAGGGTTAGGAACGCCAAGAACTTATGGGTAATTGTTGGATTCTTGAGATTAAGGACAAATCGGATAATATTCGAGGAAAGTAAGAAGTAAGAACTAATTTTGCAATTTTTAAGATATTTGGGGGATTTGTTTAGCAGTAAGTGAGAAGAGAATGGTTTAAATGACCGGAATTTTTGATATTTAGATTTGAAGGGATATTTGGAACCTTGAGATATCTGGGTTATAATATTATAAGAAATGGTAATCGAGGACATCGTAGGAAGAATCAATCTTGGGCTTGAAAATTTAAGTGTTAATAGAATAAGACAGTGAAAAAAAATATATTTAAGAATTTAGAGTGATAACAATTTAAGGTAAATTGATCATTTAGTCAAGTTAACTTATTTTTGAGAGATTGTAGTATAAGTTTTAGTCAGGATCTTAGCAGTTAAGATTATACTTTTGTTGGAATTTAATTTTTCTAGAGAGTTGGGTATAATTGATGGTTAGGTTATTTGATAGACACAGGTAAGAGGTGAGGTAGACACATTGTCTTGAGGAATTTGAAAGTCATTAAGAGACCTGGAACTAAGCGGATATGTGCGTTGGAGTTGCACTATTTATCACTACTTGGGTTGCGCAAGCTTGAATTTTAAGTTTATGAGATAGGTGTTAATACAAAATTTTTGGGTGAAATATAAAACGTAAGGGAAGTAGTTGTGTCGACATAGGTTACCGATGGACAAATATTAAGGTTTTTATCGAGTAAGAAATTTAAAATCTTGACATGAGAATTCTAGAATTCTATGGGTTATAAGTAAAGTTGATTTATTAGAGTTAGTCCAACATTAACATGGGATAACTTAGTAAGTTTTATACGCTAGAATTATTTAAGCATCAAGGATACGTAAGAATGCGACATTCGTTTCAAAGGGGAAAGTCTAAGAGTCTTAGGCCTCAACTATGTTGTAATTGAGAAGAGGATAATTTAAGCATGCAACTGATGCGAGAAAGGTTTTACTAATTAGGTAGAAGATCATTATTGTATAATTGGGTTTTATGGATTAACATTATTCGAGGTTTAAGATTTGAAACAATTTTAAATCCGGGATGTACTTGTAAATAATAAGTTACGTAAGTTTGGTGCCGTAAGATAAAGATTTGATTCAAGGATCTTAGGCTAATATTATTAGAAGGTTAAGATAATGTTTAACTTTTAAGTGTATCACCGTGGATAGCAGTCGGTCATTAAATTTTGGGGCTAAGGTTTCCTAAGTTGAACCGCCTAAATGCTAATGTAATAGGACGCTGGACACTATGGGTATAGTATAAGAAAAATAAGGTGCAATAAGTCTGGACATCCATTTCTAGTATGAGGAATTGCGATAAAGTCAGAAATTTGAGGACATAGAAAAATAGAACTAAGTCACAATAAGTCGTTTTAAGTTGTGAAATTTATTTAGGATTTAGGAGACGNAGAAGAATAAATATATTGATGTTCGTCACATTCAATCAAGTGAAAACTCATCAGATCTCTTCACAAAGGCACTTCCTACAACAATATTCAGAAAGCACATATATAATATTGGAATGCGCAATCTACGAAATTTGTAATGAACTTGTAACGTCCCGAAAATTTTAAGGTCCACGTGAACCACATGCATGCAAGTTATTAAATTTCTTTGGGATTTTATTTAATTGTTTTAAAGCATTAAATACTTGTTTATTTCACTAATTTGTGTTTAATTATTTTTATGCATTTTATGCATAATTCATGCATGACAGGATTTAATTCATGAAATTTTAAAAGTTAATACATTAGGGTTTCTGGGTGCATTTCACACTCGAATGAGGAACGGAGACCAGAGAATTTTCAGGAAAATTATTTTTATTACATGATTAATTTTTATTAATTAATTTATGATGTTTAAAGGTATTTTTCAAAAATTAGGATTTATTGGATATTTTTACCCGCATGATTTTAAATTTTAAAGGTACGCAAATTTTAGCGAATCGAGAAACTTTTTGAGGGTTCGGCTAATATTTTTAAAATATTTTCAACTCGAAATATTTTTCGAGAGAGTGTGTTTGGATTTAATGGGCCTATTTTTAAGCTTGTTGGGCTTAATTATCTTTTTAAACTTTTAATTATTAAATTATAGCCCATTATCTATTAGTTTACTATTTAATATCACCTAAACTACTCCTTAACCTAAACCCAATAATTGATCAGCCGACAACCCCTCCCCCACCATCTTTTCCTCACGTTTTTCAGCAAGAGCTTTCCCAAGAAAGCGTTCGTCGAGTTTTCTCCAAAGAAGAAAATCTTCCCGGGTTTCCTCGCCTCGTTTTTGCTCTTCAATCATCATCAAGGCACGTTTTTTTACCATCTNCAAAAGCGCTCCACCTCCTCCGCGCCGTATCGTTTCATTCTTTCGTTTTTCATTCAAACGAAATCAGGCATGCATATATTCTTCCTTGACTCTTCAATCAAGTCCTATTATCATTATTTAACATTGCATGATCATGTTTGATAGCCAAAACCGAAATACATCAATGAATTTTTCAGAAAACAGCATTACAGATTTTCGGCTCTCATGATGCATTTCACGGTTTGCTTGGTCTTGTGAGTTTCAGGTATTGGTTCGATTCCAGGCTCACAAGGCGACGTCTATAAATGTAAAAGGATACATTAGGACCACATTTGTCCATTGGTTTAACTCCATGCTCGCTGGAAAGCAAGAAAATGACAGCAACTCCCCATTTGGTCCATTTGTGTTTTCGAAAATCTGAGGTTGCTGTCATTAGGGATATAAATCTAATCATGGCAGCTACAAAGCCGATAGCCATGGTTAGATCACTCCCCTAGCATGTCTAAGACGTGACTAAGTCACCCTTTTGGTGGCTTGGTCCATGGTGAAACGGTTTTTACAAAATACCCAAGAACAGCCCAGCACCCCTTCGGCTTTCTCATTTTTGACAGCACTTGTGTTTCCATTGTTGTGGAATGGTATGGATCTTGGTTGGCCTATGGCTCTTAGCCACGGTTCATACCATGCCCCTAGATGTCTAGATTGTGCCATGGTCAATCAAATGGCCACTGAAACGACACGAGACAGCAAACGAAACACAACACCACACACGCATGTAGGGTACTCTCGGGTGAAACGTTTCTGATGTTTGCTAGAATATTTCGAATTGTGGCTGGCCTAGGGCCCTTAGCCATGGTTCAAATCATTCCTTGGGATGTTGGTAAGAGGTTTTGGTCGGTGGTTCAAGCCCCAATGGCCATTAGCCTTGCAATCGACGCAAGAAACCAAAGCACATCTGCTGTATTTTTGGACAGCAACTTGCTGTGAGGGTTCAGTGGCTCGTTCGAGTTCTTGTTTGGCTTTTAGCCAATGGCCTTGGACTGGACAGTGCCTCATCAAGTTATAAAAGTCATGTTTTTGGCCGTTTGTGATTCGGATCATTTTTGAGGTCGTACGAGAATTTACGGTGCGATGTACCAAATTGACTCTCGAAAAAGCGTTTCGTGTTTTGGCCTCCATTTCACCTAGATTTCGACCCTCACCATTTTTGGAGCATTATTTCATCATTTTGGGCGTATTTTAATCATGACTACATGTTAGTTCAGTGTTGGTATTGGTTGGTTCGGGGTCATGATTAAATACGGAGTCGTTGCACGTAATTGTCGCACTTTCGGGTTTAATTGCATAGTTGTACATTTTAAAACTATTGCATATTCTTCATGGCATATTTAGGTTGCAGCAAGCCTGGGAACGATCCAATCCATTCAGTAAAATTATGACAGGATATTTAATTATGTTAATTAATTATATTACGTGCAAAAATACAAATTTTGAGATTTATGCGATATTGCTTGTGGTCACTCTACTATCATTATTAAATCCGGTCGCCAGTTACCGGTCCGATCGTCAGTTATNTTTAGTTTAAAAAGAAAATTTTTAATTTTTCCACAAATTTTCAAGTAAGGATTTCTAGGCCTCTACAGAACTGTTCGTGTCAACATGAGGGGGAGTTTACGTGACTGCACTATTTTTCCCTTACTATGGTTTTTATCGCAATGGATTTTTCCTAGTAAGGTTTTTAACGAGGCAGTATAAAAACACGTAATGAAGACAATCATTATGATCATCATCACAAGGGGGAGTGCTGAAATTTAATATTTGAATATTGAATATTTGAATATTGAATGTTGAATATTTGAATGTTGAAAATTAGGTAAAATTAGGTGTTGAATATAGAAATTTGTGTGTGATGATGAAGGTAATGATGTAATTTATTTTTGGATTATTTGTAAAGATTTTCTATAAATAGATCTCTCATTTGTGAAAAAAATCACAATTGAGTTGAGAGAAAAATATTATAAAGTGTGTAGTGTGATAATTTTGAGAGTTTGAGATTTTTACTTTTTACCGTAAATTTTTACTTTTTCACAACAATTACTACTTTTATTTCATCTTAGTATGTGCATTATTTCTAAAGAAATACGGAGATTAACAATCTTAGTATCTTTTTACATTTTAATTATCGAATTTATCATTTAATTATTTTTGTAAAATTATTCATTTTAAAAAGATCTTGCATTAATTAATTTTTTGAAATCTAGTGTATGTAAACATAAAATAAATAGAGTCGAGATAATAACTTTAATTTAGAAAAAATATTTTGTACAAATAATATAAAATAATATAAGATCTTAATTTTAATTTCAATTTTAATTTACTGCACATTTTATTCTCAGCTTGTTCAATTAAAAAATTTTATATCTTAAAATTATTGAATATTTTGATTTAAAAAAATTAAGCAAAATTTTTTTATAACCATATATTTTAAGGAGTAGCTTAGTTATTTTATATTATATAATATATATTTAAAAAAAAGTTATGATCAAACTTTTAAAATATAACATTTTTTGTTAACATACAAATATATTACATTTAATTTTTTTCATAAATCAACGTTTTAAAAAAGAAAAGTGCTAGGATTTGAAACGAGTTTAGAGGGGTTAAAGAACTCTTTTAAATTTTTTTACAAATTTGAGTTGGTTTAACAGTTATTGTTTTTTTTAATGGTTAGATTTAATTAGACAACTTCGAAAAATTTCGAGTACCGAAAAATGGTCAGCTTAAACTTAGTGATAAAGTGTATATATGTAATGCAACAAATAACAAGGCGGTTTAGAAATAGGCAAACAAACACGATAAAATGTGTAAGTAAATGAGACCGAATTTATGGATATTTGGATTTACATAATCATATATCACTCATCCTTCCACTTATGAAGGAATTAACTAAAAGATTTTTGTTTTACAACTCTTTGTAACAAACTTCTACTATGATTTATAACTGTCTAAATCGAAACTCGTAGTGATATCTCAACACAAAATCTGGCTATTTAAGAACCATCGGTTGATCCTTAAAAGATCTAATGTAGACTTAGCTTCTTGTTGAAAGAACAAGAGTTCTCTTACTTGCATATTGAAAGCTTGAATCTTGTTAAAATGAGTTGTTATCTTAGATTCCAAATTTACATATTTATACTTGAAAAGCTCCAACAGTCGGAATAAACTTTTCAACATTCATTTTCTACTAAATTCCAACATAATGACATTGTCAATCTTTTTCCATCATACGATACATTAAATGCTAATTTAATGTTTATTTTGTTTTTTACTGTTTGAGATCTTAGCTTCTGAAAAGTTAATTAACTGCTTGACATTTTAAGAAATATTATATCAATCAATAGTTGTTAGGACAATGTGTTTATCATTTTTTTGATAGTCAATTGTTGGAACATTTAATGTTCGCAATCTTGATTTTGATGTTAACAAAACTTGTTATTTTGTTACTGATAAATTTACCTAAGTGCGAAGAGCTGAGATCAGTTACGAGCTATTAAAAATGAAAAAAGAAAACATCAAACTGATCGCACAAACTGAACCAATCAAACTGAAATGTCAACGAACAATTCAACTAATTGTCTAGCTGATAGGTGATTCAGCAGAAGAACTTCAGAAGCCCGCCCAGCTGATGAAGAGTTCAAATGATGAAGAGTCCAGCTGACCAGTTGAACTGAAAGAGTGAAATTAGTTCAACTTACGAGTCAACTGATTTCACCAGCCCAACTGAAGATCAGTTCAGATGACCAGTTCAGAGCATCAGTTAGAACCAATCAGTTGCAGATCAAGACAAGCTTATCCAAATGGATTCCAGCTCAGCACAAGGATACAAATCAAAGGACAAATTATAAACATTGCAGCCATACTTAAAGTCGAGACGTTCCAAAAAAAGTCAGACAGTACAAAACACACATTTCGAGGAACAGATTCAAAGATGCAATGGAAATATTCGATGAGTCTTGATGCACATCGCATTGCCTCTATAAATACAAGACCAAGACCATCAATAACACAAGTGTGTGAAGATGAAGAGATGGCACTCTCAATTCATATCAACTTACAAGAAGCATTCAGCCCATATTTGAAGGAACACTTCAACGTGTTTATCAGCTTAGATTAGAAGCCAGAATCCCTCAGTGTGTGAGGACACTTTTGTGTTATATTAATTGTTCAGTTCTCACACATGCACACACAATCACTCACATATATCAGAGAGTAGAGCTTATAGAATCAGTTGAGTGGGTCTTGCACAAAGACGTAAAACTTGTGTATGTAGTCTTTAACACATAAACGTTAAAGAAATGTTGGCTGGAAGGTACTGCCTTCAGTCTAGACTTGGATTTCAGTTAGGCAGTAGCGTAAGTGGGTTTGTACAAGGTGTTATATAAATCAAAGTCTTCTAATGGATCCTACCCGAAGTGGTAGAAGGGGTGACGTAAGAGCAGTTGAAGTCTCCGAACATCCATAAAAATATCTTGTGTTATTTCTGTTTAACTGCTTGTTTTTGTTCTTAACTGATTTGATCAGTTCAGCTGATATCAGTTCAGTTCTGTCCATAACTGAACTGAAATAAGACAGAACTAATCCCATGTAATTTTCAGTTATTCAGTTGCACAAGATATAAAGCCAATCATCTTTCTTAACAAATGATTACTTCGAGTATTTTCCACTTGGTTTTTAACCAAACTCGATTTAATTCATCGGTGATTTCATTCTTAGAACACGAGCTATTGCAACTCATTGATTTATTGTGTTTGAAGCATCTTCACATGTGTCAAAACCGATCATTCATCAATAATTGACTTGACTTCGATTATCCATCTTGATATGTTAATATCTGACCTGTTGGACTTTGAGCTTATATTTGATATAGCGATCTGACTTGAAATAGATGAGTGATGATCTTTTGTCTGCATCTTTGAGTGTGTGATATGATGCTAAGAGGTTTGACTTATCTCACCTCTAGAAACATGTAAATAAACGAAAATGGCAGCTGACTCTGAAACGACTCGATGATGTTATTTTGCCATTACCAAAATTAAGGTTATTTATATTCCAACATAAAGTAATGGATGTACAAATCAAGAAAAAAAGTTACTAATGAGGGTAATCTTGTCGAAAAATAAATAAAAAAATTCAAGTGAAGTGCATTTAACAAATACGAAATGTAAATTTCATTCTTGTTAAAATGTTATTTTCAGCTGAAAATATTATTTGCGAAGTAATTATTGAAACGACCCTAACTTTTTAATTTTGAAACTCTACTATTTTTTTTATTATTAATTCAAAAACCGACAATTAAAAATAACTTAACATTTCCATCAATCAATACTTTAACATATTAAAATCTCAAATGCACAAAAATCCTTAAATCGTCGATTAACCAAAAATCCGACATCGACCTTTAACAAGATCAACTAACACAAAATAAAGCATAAAATCTCTAATAAAATCCTTAACAAAAATCCTTTAAAACTTTTAACTAACAAGCTAATACGGAAAAATAAAGTCCCTCGGAAATGTAATGCAGTACTCGATCAACTCAAGCGTCAGCCTTCCTTCAATAACATCATCACCTGCAGCATTCAAACCTAGTGAGTCTAATGACTCGGCACGTCCTAAACATGAGTAACAAATAATACATATACAAGCACATACATTAAATCATATTTTTATTTAAAATAAATTTAAACATAAATAAAATCATATATCGTTAAATCTTAAAGTTTTACATCATTTATCATTTTGGGTGAAGTTTGATCCTTGAAAGTGACTAGTCTTTTATCCTTTTGTAGACTGATCAGTCTTAGCTCACCATTGCGCATGGGGACGGGCACTAGGCACCGCTGTAAAATATGAAAATACGATCTTCGGGCTTCCTCTAGGGCTTTGTCCCGTAAACGGGCTCCCTCTAGGGTCTTTTTCTCTCACGATATCATCATAAAATTGTAAGTTTATTGTTCCTTCTTAAAACGGATCCCCACATATCCTCTAATATCTTTGTCACAGTTAATTCACATCCTTCAAAATAATTTTCTTTTTTAAATCATAAAATATCATGGCTTTCCAAAAATAACATTTTAACAGTAAAAATTGTACAACTTTACCATAAATCATAAAATATCAAATTTTCAACAAAATCATCATTTTATATCATTTATCATGTGTTATGACCCTTCGAGACGCTGCCAAGCCTTTTCATACTACTCAGTTGTAAAATGACCGTTTTGCCCCTAGACGTAAAATTTATCGATTTTGATTTTTTCTTACTTTTATTAATTCTATATCATCCCAAATAATTATTTAAGCTTAAATTAAATTTTAGACATTTTTATTTGACATAAATTCTAGTATTTTGATTTAGTTCCTTAATTACTAATTCGTGAAGCATTTAATTCCCGAATTAATTCAAACTTTAATATTTTATTTTCAAATTTTAAACATGGACTTTTTATACCTAAAATACCCTCGTGAACCATGACTCGTCCCCCTAGGACTATGGTTCGACACTTTTCTTTTCTACCAACCCAATTCGAACCCTTGCCTAACTCCCTTGAGCCACGGCTCGATTTCACCGAGCCACCCTCAGACCATCATGGACCAGGCCTTCACTCAAGCCCCCTGGACCTTATCTGACCTAGCCTAACCCAGCTGACCAGCACCTAGCCCAAGCACAACGCTCCTGCGCACGAGAACAAGAGCTGCGCGCTTTTCTCAAGCTTTGGTCTAGCCATCAAGCACCAGTCCCTGACCCGACCCTAGACAATCCTCCCTAGACCCTACTAGACCAGCCAAGCAAGCCCCAACCGAGCCACACTCTTTCTCGAAGCTTCCCCAACGCATATGGGGAAGGGTCTTAGTTCACGTGGACTCTTCCTTATGCCGCTACTCTCGAGTCCTAGCCATGCTAGAACTTTTCTCAGCCCTTGACCATGTCCATCCGAGCCAGTCGAATCAATGCACCGAGCCACTCACATAATTCACGTGGGAAACCATTCGAAACCCTAGGTCTCTCCTCTCTACCCATGCTCGGTTCTAGCCTTCATTCTACCATAAATCGTCCACGTTTCACTCATTAAACATCCTACGTTGGCAGCGTACTTGTTGGAAATCATAGCGTTAAAGAAACAAGCGTAAAAACGTCAAATATTTTGAAAATAATCATCATATCGTTAAACCATCGAACGTAAATATTTTTTCCATGCAAACATAATTAAAACATGTATAATATGATTTGAATGTTACGTCAAAGGTTTAGAAAATGTGCCTTTGTGTTTTAAAATGCTCGAATATACGATCGTCGGCGAGGGATACGAAGAGGAACGAACGGGTGACGAAGAACCCTAGCTTTCTCTTTTTCAACTTTTCGAAAATTAGTGTGTGTGTGATGGTGTGATTTCGGCTGATAGGTTTACAAGAAAACCTAGCTTTTTAATTTTTTTTATAGATTTTAATTTACATGTTAATGGGCTTAGGTTTTGGGCCTTGGGGTTTAGGAGCAATTGGGCCTACTCAACATAGGTAAATTGGGCCCAATAATACCTATTTAATTTAAAAATAAAAGTTTATAAAAATTCATTTTCGAAATAATGCTTTTGATCCTTTAAAAGTCATTCGTTTGCCCAAAACCGACTTCCCGGATAAAATCGAGCTCGTCTTGTAAAATAATTAGAACTCTATCATTTTTAGAAAAATTTAATCATATTTAATCATATTAATATGCCTTGAAAATATTTATTGCTAAATATTTATTTTATCTTCGTCGTCCCCATCTCTTTTCCCCAGCCTATTATCGAATATTCGGGAAAAATCCTTCGATTTCATGAAATCATGTCATATAATCATTTAATCATGCAATCATACCTTTAATCATATGATATGCATCAAGTAAGTATTTAAAATTAATTAATTAAAACAATTATGTAATTTAATTCATTTGCAAGCATGCGGTTTACGTAAGTTAGTTTTGAACATTTCAATTATAAATAAAATAGTTGGGATAAAAAATGTGGTTAGAGGGGGTCGAAGTAAAATATTTTTCTGAACTTGAACTGACTTTAGTAGTTTTTAGCTGTTAAAACCTTTTCTCGAATAAATAGAATGAACTAGAATACTAAAATGAATTTTGAGTACGGAAATGGTCTTGTTAGACTAGTGATATAATATATATTCAACGCAAGCAATCGATTTGTAACATCCCAGATTCGATGATTGTCCTCACTGTACCAAGACGAGTCTTTCTAACATGCTTATATATTCACTAACATACACCTTATGAAACTTCTTAGAGGGTCACCCAACCCAGAATTGCTCCAAGTCAAGAATGCTTAACTTTGAAGTTCTTATGTGACGAGCTCCCGAAAAGAAGATGTACCTTCTTGTTATGAGTAGTACATATCAAATCTTTTAAACCCTCCTCAACTGCACAGTCCCATACCTGAACAATTTTGGAATTCCTCTCCTTCCGGTGTAAGATCGGTTCATTCATGTTCTCTTCGCCTAGAAGCTTGCCAGGAGCCACTCATTGTCTGTGCAACCTCATGGCACCGCCGATCACCCCCCGCCCTCTTCGGCCCTGGGCCTCACATGCCCACCATCTTCCGCATGGTTCGTCCTCGAATCACACCATACTAGGAGAGGTCGGCTCTGATACCAACTGTAACGTCTACTACTTAAAATACTAATAGAATTTTTTTCGTAAACTCATTTTTGAAAATTACCATCTTATGCATGCCTGCGATACCACTGGAAATTACACATTTTAAAATAATAGCAATCAACTGACACATGAAAATACTGCAGTTTAAAAAAAAAAAAAAGCAAATCATCAACCCTAGCCTTGCGTTTTAAAGTAATGCGAACATGAAACGTGTAAAAATCCTGACAACCAACAACATAATAAAATGAATGAGCATGAAAATATCCATCCACTCTAACTCAAATGTAATGCGGAAAATACGGTCCTCGGGTTCGTGTGCGCACATCCAACTCCGCCTAGTCAGTCTTCGGCACCTCCAATCTCCTGATTAATATGCTCACCTGCATCATTCACACCTAGTGAGTCTAAAGACTCAACACACCTGTAACGTTATAGCAAGTACATATACATAACATGGAACAATGAAAAGTACCGTAATAAAAATACATTTCATGATATTAAAAGCGTAAATGTAAACGTAATAAAGCATAACGTGTCAAAACATGTCTCAACATATAATCATATATGTGTCCATTTTCTTTAACTGAATTCCGTTCATTAGTTATGACTTTCGTATCAGCTACATTCGATGGATCCATCTACGTATAATCGTGGTACCCGGCGACGGGGACATCAGCGACAGTATTACCCATCCATTGAGCTTTGGCCTTACATATCATTGTATCCGTATTCGTATTAGTCACAACAAACTCCATTCCTTCAAAACATGTCATCATATTCATCACTTGTAAAAATCATGCATAATGTAAATTTTTCCTTAAAATAAAGCATGCAACGTATTTTTGATATTTACATAAAAATCATATTCGTGATAACATAAACATTTAAAGTATGTCAAATCGTGTTTAGGGCACTGCCAGGACTGCTAACTCGACCCGGGTGTAAAATGATCATTCTGTTCTTAGAAACCTTAATTGACCATTTTACCCCTGGACATAAAAATTTTGACCCGAAACCAACCAAACACCTTAAAACACATCAAAACATATTTGTAATCGACTCTTAGATGTAAACTCAAATCCGTTTCGTAACTTATACGATTCGTTTTAAAACTTCGACTGGGGTCCAGGTTTTAACCCGAATCAACCGGAAACACAACCAAATTTTCCCAAACTTAAACCACCACACATACACACCCTACCAGCCCTTAACTAGCCCAATTCCAGCCGTTTAGCTCCCCCTAAGCACGGCTGCAACTTGCTGGAATTTCTGCATGTGCTCCTCTTCATACCTTACTCGGCTATTAGTGCTAACCCCTAGGCCCAAGCCCCAAACCACCAAGACCAGACCCTAGATAGTCACCCTAGGACTATAACCGACCACTTAAGACCCCCATTGAACTAACCCTAAGCACGCCGACACCCCACGCATGCACAAGGCTCGGACGTGCCGAGGAAACCCTAGCCGCCTCACCAAAAATACTCGGCCTTCATCCAACCCAACCAAGACTCGACTCCAGCCTTGTGTCCCCTTCACTCTCATCCTAAGCAGTCCCCTGACATCCCATTTCGGCAGCCCCTTGCACAATAACATGAAGAGCGTGAGTTGTATAAAAGATATATGCATGTTCATGTCAAAACATGTGCAGAAACGTAACATCATGCTTGAACAAATAATTTCTCATGCAAATACATTTACATCAGCATATAAAATGGCGTGAATGATGAGAACAAGGGATGTCACGCCCCGAGACCGAGGCGTCGGTGACATCCGACATTGTTTATCAATTTACATGAAAACAATTAAGCCTCGTAGCAAGTAGCCAAACACCAGTCATTTCCATAAATAAATATCGTCTTTACAATGACAACAAAATGAAAATTACATCAGGATTGCGGAAGCTAAATAAATACAAAGTCTTGAGTCTAGATCTTTTGGTGCGATCACCAGCCCCAGAACGTCTCATGTTCCTCCTCGTTCCATTGTTCTTCATTCTTATCTGGGGAGAGATGTAAGGGGTGAGTACTTTGGAAAACACTCAGTAACTAGGGGACGATCGATTACCACAAATACATAAAAGGATAATTTTAAAACATCTTTTAACAGACTTTCAAAACTTATCATATCAAACATTAACCGAATCATACTCGAAGGGTGAAACATAACTTATCAGAACAATTCAGAATAGATCAGATCAGAACAAACGGAACACTGTTATTCATCTCGTCATCCATGGTCAAATTGTCCCCCATATGTTAGTCCTCTAAGGGGTGAGGCCAAAACACAGTTTTGTACCCACTGATGGGGGCCATAACACAGTTTTATACCCACTGATGGGGGCCATAACAGGATTAACAATCGTCGTTCCATATCCAACTCGAATCATAACAGTGTATTACAAAATCAGATTCATCAAACAGTACTTATCATAATTATGAGAGGACTCAGCAGATTCAAAGAACGTCGAGACCAGAAGAACATATCGTACATCGATCGAGATTTTTATAATACATAATATAGCATTTTTTGAAAATGGTTTGACACACATACAAGCATGTCATACTTATACAAATTTTAAATTAGAGAGAAATACATAGCAAAAAGCCACTTACATGAAAGATTGTTCCAAAAATCTTGGAATGAACAAGTTGGAGTTTGACACTAAAAAATCAATCACCTTGTAAAAATGTTTGCACCTAATTGAACCGTTGGATCGGTATGAATTTTGGATATGTTGCTCCAAACACGTGTAGGTATATTCTGAATGGTGGAGATCGGATTTGGACGTGTAAAACAATGAGCAAAACTTTCTGAAATTGAGCAAAATTTTTGTACTCGAAAATCACAACTTTTGGAGAGAACTTTTGATGTTGTTTTGGTGTGATTTCACTCATTCCTTTGCCACTATTTATAGGCACCAATGTGACTTTATGCCATCCTCCTCCATACCGAAGGTTGCATGGTTTATGACATTAATCATCAATGTGACTCTTGGCATTTCTCTTCCATACCAAAGGTTGAATGGTTTATGGACTTAAATGTCACCAATGTGACTTTAGGCCTTCCTCCTCCATGCCAAATGTTGCATGTAATTTTATTCTCCTCCATGACATAATTTATCTTCAATGCAAAACTAAAATCAACTTGATACTTTGTTTTTTTGTAATGCAAAATTTTGGGTCTTCACATCCTTCCCTCCTTGTTTAAAGTTTTGTCCTCGAAACTTGAGTTAACTTGGTCTTTGAAAAGGTAGGGATAAAGGGTGCGCATCTTCTCTTCTAGCTCCCATGTTGATTCTCGTTCAGTATGGTTTTACCATTGTATTTTCACGTATGGGATGGTGCGGTGACGTAGCACTTGTTCTTTGGTTTCCACTATACGGATGTGGACTTCTTCATATTTCAATTCTTAATTCAGGTTTCCGTCGAGCAGCAGTGGTACAACCTTGAGAATATGACTCGTCAGGCGACAAGGATAGCCGATAAGCTATGGTTCCGATTCTTTCCAGAATTTCGAAAGGTCCGACGTATCTTGGGTTCAATTTTTCCCAATTTGCTGAAGCGAACCACTCCCTTCATAGGTGAAACCTTGACAGAGTTCTTCTCTCCGATTTCAAATTCCAACGGCTTTCTCTTCAAGTCTGCCCAGCTCTTTTCTCGGTCCTGAGCCGCTTTGAGTTTCTCCCTAATGATAGCTATCTTCTCAATCGTGATATGCACTAGTTGCCCGGTGATGGCTTTCTCTCCTATTTCGTCCCAATACAGTGGAGATCTACATTTTCTTCCATAAAGAGCTTCCTAAGGGGCCATCTCTATGCTCTGTGGTAACTGTTATTGTATGCGAACTCTATTAGAGGTAGATGCTCACTATAATTTCCTTTGAATCTAGAGCACAAGCCCTCAACATGTACTCTAAGGTTTGAATTGTTCTTTTAGTTTGGCCATCTGTTTGCGGGTGATAGGCCGTGCTGAGGGTGACTTTGGTTCCCATGGCTTCTTGGAAACTTTTCCAGAATCGGGACACAAACCTTGGATCCCTATCTGATAATAGACTTGCTGGAGCTCCGTGTAATCTTACTATATTGTCCATGTACAAGGTGGCTAATTTATCTAGGTTGTATTTCATTCGCACCAGTAAAAGTGTGCCTATTTGGTTAGTCAGACGATGATAACCCAAATCCCATCATGTTTTTGTCTTGACTTTGGTAATCCTACCACAAAGTCCATGGAAATGTGCTCCCACTTCCATGTTGGGATTTCTAGTGGTTGTAGGAGTCCTCCAGGTCGTTGATGTTTGGCTTTGACCTGTCGACAAATTTGGCATTTAGCGATAAAGTCAGCTACGTCTTTCTTCATTCCATTCCACCAGTAATTCTGTTTCAAGTCTCGATACATTTTGGTGCTCTCAGGATGAATTGAGAACTTTGACTTGTGTGCCTCAGGCATTACTTTTCGTCTTATCTCATCGAGGTCTTGTACACACAAAAGTCCTTTCATCCACAGGACGCCTTTCTCGTCAGTTTGGAATTCTTGAGCTTTTCCTTCTTGAATTTTCTCCTTAATTTTTGCTATGGAAGGATCGTGATTTTGCTTCAACTTGATGGTTTCTTGAAGGCATGGTTGAGCTAAAAGATCCGATAAATTTACTTTTCCTACGTCTCTTCGGCTCAAGGCATCTGCTACCTTGTTGCTTTGCTCAGATGGTAACTGATTGTTAAATCATAATCTTTCAAGAGTTCAATCCACCGTCTCCGCCTCATGTTTAATTCCTTTTGAGTGAATAAGTATTTGAGGCTTTGGTGATCAGTGAATATCTCGCATTTGACTCCGTAAAGGCAATGTCTCTATATCTTTAGCGCAAATACAATTGCAGCTAACTCAAGATCTTGGTTGGGTAATTTTGCTCATAAGGTTTTAATTGCCTTGATGCGTAGGCAATTACCTGACCTTCCTGCATAAGCACACACCATAATCCTTCTTTTGATGCATCACTAAATATTGTGAAGTTCTTGCCATCTTCGGGAAGTATTAGCACTGGTGTAGATGCGAATTTTCTTTTAAGAATCTGAAAACTCTTCTCGCATTCTTCGCTCCAAATAAATCTAGAGTTATTCTGTGTGAGTTTGGTGAGGGGTATGGATATTGAAGAAAATCCTTCAACGAATTTCCTATAATATCCAGCTAAACCCAAAAATCTTCGAATCTCAGTTATGATCTTTGGTCGAGGCCAGTCCACAATTGACTCTACTTTCTTGGGGTCTACTGAAACACCTAGTTCAGAGATTATGTGACCCAAGAAGGCGACACTTGTTAGCCAAAATTCACATTTCTTAAATTTGGTATACAGTTCTTTTTCTCTGAGTGTCTCTAGAGTGAGGCGAAGATGTTCCTCATGATCTTCCTTACTTTGTGAGTACACAAGAATATCGTCCATAAATACGACCACGAACCTATCGAGGTATGGTTTGAAGACTCTATTCATGAGGTCCATGAATGCTGCTGGAGCGTTGGTCAATCCAAACGACATTACCGTAAACTCGTAATGGCCGTATCTCGTCCTGAAGGCTGTTTTAGGAATATCTTCTGCTTTGACCTTCAGTTGATGGTATCCTGTCCTCAGATCGAGTTTTGAAAAGACATTGTTTCCTTTCAATTGATCGAAAAGATCATCTATCTTTGGGAGAAGGTATTTATTCTTAATTGGGATCTTGTTCAACTCTCTATACATAACCTCATCATGTCTTTCTTTTTCTCAAATAATACAAGGCCTCCCCATGGAGATACATTAGGTCGAATCTGATTTTTATCTAACAACTCTTGGAGTTGCTCCTTGAGTTCCTTTAACTCTGATGGGGCCATTCTGTATGGTGCTTTTGATATTGGTGCAGCCCCAGAAATCAAGTTGATCTCAAACTCCACTTCACGGTCAGGAATCGTGCCAGGCAATTCTTCAGAGAAGATGTCTGGAAACTTTTGAATAACTGGAATATCCTCTATCTTCAGAGTAACTTCGTCATTTACCTCGCTGATCATTACTAGTTAGACTTATCCGCCATACTCCATGGTTTTCTAGATCTGAGAAGCAGAAAGGAAGGATTTTTGTTCTTTATCCTTCCCATGAAATACTATTTATTCTTGGATTGGAGTTTGGCATTCTTACCCCGATAATCTACCATTGCATGATTCTTTTCCAATCAATCAATTCCCATAGTACACTGAATAAAATCTGCACTGAATATTTGCGTATCCACACTTATTTTATTCTATCTTAAAATTATCATGATTACTATCTCAAAACTTAAAACTAATATAGAATCTTAGAACATAACTCTTTATCATCCTATTGACTTAAG
Source organism: Primulina huaijiensis (assembly GCF_012295235.1). Taxonomy (NCBI): domain Eukaryota; kingdom Viridiplantae; phylum Streptophyta; class Magnoliopsida; order Lamiales; family Gesneriaceae; genus Primulina; species Primulina huaijiensis. Next base: position 7,403,525 of record NC_133314.1, read on the forward strand.
TCCCAATAATTATAACCTAGTTAAAATTTCTTTCAACCTTGGACGGAAGAAACTAATTCCTCAAATAGTTCTTCTTTTACTAAATCTTTCTTTAATCAAGACTATGAGCCTAGCATGCTTGAACACAAACAAGTTCCGTTGGATGTCTTTCTCCTCAAGTCTCCGCTTTTTTTTTTTGTAATATAAGAAGAGTCCGAACTTATTATGTATGCTACACTTCCTTTAGATATTATTTCTCACTTTCATAAGATATTACAAAATCCTACATATTTAAATTAGCACTTAGCAACCCAAATTTAATGTACATACAATTAATTATTGACACAAAAATTAACTTCTACATCTGAATATCAAAGCTTATATAATTCTTATATCATATTTTCATAAATAATTTATTATCATTGAGGCAAATATTTCATTTTAAGTCAGGAGCTTATCTTCGATAGGTAAATTCCCAAAACTTTAAGTCAACTTATATCAGATAGGTGTATTCCCAAAAATATAAGTCAACTTATATCTGATAGATACATTTCCAAAAATATAATTCAACTTATCTTTGTACATTCCCAAAGAAATGTTACACCATAATACAAGTCTACCCTACCTTATCATCTCTTAGTCATCACCGTTCTTTTTCCACTACATCTATAGGTACTTCTTCTTCCATGTTTTCGACGATAATGTGCATATGGTTATTTTGTTCTTGCAGTCTATCAATAGCGCCATTAAGCTTGGCGATATAATGTTCTTGCTTGCTAGCAAGGTCTTCTTGTTGATGACGAGAGCGGTTAGCAAGATCTTTCTCAGTTTCAATCATTACTATCAACTTTCGGTTAGTGGAAACTAGTCGTACCACGTGAGATAGGTTACGTAGGGTTAGGGCGAGCTGGCTCTATGCTCGATCAAGATGATGGGTGAGACATTGTACATCAGTTTGAAGCAGGTTCCTAATTTTCAAGAGTTCTTGTTTCTTTTGTTTTCCTCTAGCGAGTTGAGCCTTTGGGGCTTCAATCTCTCATGTTTGGTTTTCAATGGTAAGTTGAAGCATGCGAAGGGCAGCTTGAGCACAAGTACGAGGGACAACCATTTCTTAGAGAAATCGAATGAAAAATGTTTAGAATCAAAGTAATGGTAAAAATAAAAATTACCGCATCGGACAAGTAAAATAATTGGATCGAACAAAATCTTTTGTTGGATTTTTCACAAGTGGAAAGAAGGGGTAATTTCGCACAGATTCAAAGCAGTTGAGGAAATTAAGTTTCGAGATTCCATGCGAAAGGATAAACCATCCAATTATGGTGACAACTTGAATTTGAAGATTTAAACAAACAGATATGAATGTGATGTATCAGAATGATTTGGATATGAAGGCATGGGTTTTTGCCAAAATTTGACTTCGCCAAATTTTGTCTATCAAACTCCCAGCCGGATTATGAACCTGGCGGCTCTGATACCACTTAAATGTCACGCCCCGAGACCGAGGCGTCGGTGACATCAGGCATTGTTTATCAATTTACATGAAAACAAGTAAGCCTCGTAGCAAGTAGCCAAACACCAGTCTTTTCCATAAATAAATATCGTCTTTACAATGACAACAAAATGAAAATTACATCAGGAATGCGGAAGAGAAATAAATACAAAGTCTTGAGTCTAGATCTTTTGTTGCGATCACCAGCCCCAGAACGTCTCATGTTCCTCCTCGTTCCATTGTTCTTCATTCTTATCTGGGGAGAGATGTAAGGGGTGAGTACTTTGAAAAACACTCAGTAAGTAGGGGCCGATCGATTACCACAAATACATAAAAGGATAATTTTAAAACATCTTTTAACAGACTTTCAAAACTTATCATATCAAACATTAACCGAATCAGACTCGAAGGGTGAAACATAACTTATCAGAACAATTCAGAACAGATCAGATCAGAACAAACGGAACAATGTTATTCATCTCGTCATCCATGGTCAAATTGTCCCCCATATGTTAGTCCTCTAAGGGGTGAGGCCAAAACACAGTTTTGTACCCACTGATGGGGGCCATAACACAGTTTTATACCCACTGATGGGGGCCATAACAGGATTAACAATCGTCGTTCCATATCCAACTCGAATCATAACAGTGTATTACAAAATCAGATTCATCAAACAGTACTTATCATAATTATGAGAGGACTCAGCAGATTCAAAGAACGTCGAGACCAGAAGAACATATCGTACATCGATCGAGATTTTTATAATACATAATATAGCATTTTTCGAAAATGGTTTGACACACATACAAGCATGTCATACTTATACAAATTTTAAATTAGAAAGAAATACATAGCAAAAAGCCACTTACCTGAAAGATTGTTCCAAAAATCTTGGAATGAACAAGTTGGAGTTTGACACTGAAAAACCAATCACCTTGCAAAAATGTTTGCACCTAATTGAACCGTTGGATCGGTCTGAATTTTGGATATGTTGCTCCAAACACGTGTAGGTATATTCTGAACAGTGGAGATCGGATTTGGACGTGTAAAACAATGAGCAAAACTTTCTGAAATTGAGCAGAATTTTTGTACTCGAAAATTACAACTTTTGGAGAGAACTTTTGATGTTGTTTTGGTGTGATTTCACTCATTCCTTTGCCACTATTTATAGGCACCAATGTGACTTTATGCCTTCCTCATCCATACCAAAGGTTGCATGGTTTATGACATTAATCATCAATGTGACTCTTGGCATTCCCCTTCCATACCAAAGGTTGAATAGTTTATGGACTTAAATGTCACAAATGTGACTTTAGGCCTTCCCCCTCCATGCCAAATGTTGCATGCAATTTTATTCTCCTCCATGACATAATTTATATTCAATGCAAAACTAAAATCAACTTGATACTTTGTTTCTTTGTAATGAAAAATTTTGGGTCTTCACAAGGGATACATGGCGTGTCTTTGCATTTAAAAGACCGAAAACGTTGATATCTAAGCGTGGGACGAACACGAGAGAGACGGGGAAGGCGTTTTCTTAAAAACTTGAGAGAAAACCGAGGTGGCTGAAGATGGAACTCTAGAAAATGATGCTGCAGCTGAGGGGAGAGGCGGCCGTGAATGAAAAGTGTAGGGTTAGGGTTTAGTTGATATGTTTTTAATTAAAAATGTTAGTGTATAATGAGCCCTAATTAAATTAAATAAGTTACAAAGGATTTTAAGCCCATTATGCAATGAAATAAACCCGTCAAGCCCAAAAACACTCTCAAAAAATATTTCGTTTAGATACGTTTTTGAAAATATTTCCCGCACCCTCAAAAGTCATTCAAATCGTTAAAATTTGTGTACTGGTTAAAAATATGATCCGACGAGTAAAAATACCCAACTAAGGCCCATCATACTTAATTACACCATATATTAAATAATTATTTAATAAAAATATTTTCCTGACAATCCCCGGTCTCCGTTCCTCGTTCGAGCGCGAAATACAACTTAAAAACCCTAATGCATGAAATCTTAATAAACAATGAAATTGTTAAAAGTAAATATTTACGGTAAAAAGTAAAAATCTCAAACTCACAAAATATATCAAATTACACACTTTATAAAATTTTCTCTCTACTCAATTGTGATTTTCTTCACACATTGAGAGACCTATTTATAGAATTTCTTTGAAAATAATCAAAAAATAACATCATCACACACTAATTTTCAACATTTACAACTCTTATTTTCAACATTCAAATATTCCAACTCTTGTTTTTCAACACTTCCCCTTGTGATGATGATCATGATACAATGATTGTCTTCATTACGTGTTTTATACTTCCTCATTAAAAACTTTACTAGGAAAAATCCATTGGGATAAAAACCATAGTAAGAGAAAAAGAGTAATGTCACGTAAACTCCTCCTCATGTTGACACGAAAGATTCTTCACAAATTTCGTAGATTGCGCATCCCAATGTTATATATATGCTTTCTGAATATTGTCGTAGGAAGTGACTTTGTGAAAAGATCTGATGAGTTTTTACTTGATTGAATGTAAGGAATATCAATATCTTTATTCTTCTCAAGCTCTTGGGTGAATGCGAAGAACTTAGGGGGAATATGTTTAGTTCTGTCGCTTTTTATGTATCCCTTTTTAATTTGAGCAACGCATGCAGCATTATCTTCGTATAGTATCGCAGGCTTCTTGTCAAATGATAATCCGCATGAGATTTGGATATGTCCGGTCATTGATTTTAGCCACACACATATACGACGTGCTTCATGTAGTGCAATAATCTCGTCATGATTTGATGAAGTTGTTAAGAGTGTTTGTTTCTGTGAACGCCAAGAAATTGCAGTGCCTCAACGAGTAAATACATATTCGATCTGAGAACGTGCCTTGTGTGGATCAGATAAGTACCCATCATCAGCATAACCAGTTATACTTTGATTGGTATCTTTTGAATACAAAAGTCCCAAGTCTGTCGTTCCTCATAGATAACGGAATATATGTTTAATTCCGTTCCAGTGCCTCTTTGTTGGATATGAGCTAAATCTTGCCAATAAATTTACAGCAAAAGATATATCAGGTCTTGTACAATTTGTAAGATACATAAGGGCACCCATAGCACTTAGATATGGTATTTCTGGACCAAGAATAACTTCATCATCTTCACATGGACGGAATGGATCATTTTCTATGTTTAATGATCTAACAATCATTAGAGTACTTAAAAGATTTGATTTATCCATATTAAAACGTTTAAGGACCTTTTCTGTATAATTTGACTGGTGAGCAAATATTCCACATTCTCTGTGTTTAATTTGCAAACCCAGAAAATACTTTGTTTTTTCAAGGTCTTTCATTTCAAATTCTTCCTTCAAGTATGACACAACTTCTTGAATTTCTTTATTTATTCCAATGATGTTTAAATCATCAACATATACAACAATAATTACACATTCGAATGTTGTTTTCTTAATGAAAACGCAAGGGCATATTGAATTGTTTATATATCCCTTTTTCATCAAGTATTCACTTAGCCAATTATACCACATTCGAGNCGAGTGATCCGTATAAGTAAGCTGTGACAACATCTATAAGACGCATTTTTAAATTTTCAGATACCGTCAAACTAATCAAATACCGAAACATAATTGCATCCATAACAGGAGAATGCGTTTTTTCATAATCAATTTCAGGCCTTTGAAAAAACCTTGTGCAACAAGTCTAGCTTTAGATCTTCCTATTTCATTTTTCTCATTTCGCTTTCGAATAAAAATCCATTTGTATCTAACAGGTTTTACACCTTCAGGTGTAAAGACTATAAGTTCAAAAATATTACGTTTATTTAGCAAATCCAATTCAACCTGGATGTCATCTTTCCATTTTATCCAGTCATGTCGATTTTTACATTCACCAAAATATTTTGGTTCATGATCTTCATTGTCATTTATGATGTCAAATGCCACATTGTAAAGAAAAATCTCATCAATTTCTTTTTTATCTTTTCGGTTTCATATTTTTCCAGTATTAATATAATTGATAGAGATTTCACGATTTTCATCAGTTTGTGGTTCTAACAGAACCTTTTCATCTTCATGTATTTCTGCAGGAATATCATTCTCTATTTTGTGATCATCGTGTTTCTCTATTTTTTTTCTTTTTCGAGGATTTTTATAATTGGAATTGATTGGCCTTCCATGCTTCAAGCGTTTAATGACATCATGAGTTTTTTCAATTTGTTTCTTTTGAATTTCAATTCGAGCAGGGACATTTGCAACATGTATATATGATTTAGTTACCCCTTTTGTGTCTGCAAATACATCTGGTATTTGATTTGCTATTTTTTGCATGTGCACAATTTGTTGTACATCATTTTCACATTGTTTAGTTCTTGGATCCAGATATAACAAAGATGATGTATACCATGTAATTTTCTTTTTAATATGTTCTTTTTCTTCCCCTAACATTGGGAAGATTTCCTCATTAAAATGACAATCAGCAAAACGTGCTGTAAACACATCGCCTGTTTGAGGCTCAAGATATCGAATGATTGATGGGCTATCATAACCAACATAAATTCCGATCTTTCTTTGAGGTTCCATTTTTGTTCTTTGAAGCTGTGCAATAGACACATATACCATACATCCAAAAATTCTCATATGACAAATGTCTTGTTCTTTACCAAAAGCAAGCTGCAATGGGAAGTATTTATGATATGCACTTGGTCTGGTACGAATTAATGCAGCAACATGTAAAATTGCATGTCTTCATATAGAAATAGGGAGTTCTGTTTTCATAATCATTGGTCTAGCAATCAGTTGTAGACGTTTAATCAATGATTCAGCTAATCCATTTTGTGTATGTACATGAGCAACATGATGTTCAACAATGATTCTCATTGACATACAATAACCATTGAAAGTCTGGGAAGTAAATTCACCAGCATTATCAAGTCTAATTCTCTTGATTGTATGATCAGGAAATTGATTCCGTAATTTTATTATTTGCGCAAGTAATCTTGCAAATGCCACATTCTGTGTTGATAATAAATATACATTTGACCATCTGCTGGAGGCATCGATCAATACCATAAAATATCTAAATAGTCCATATGGTGGATGAATTGATCCACAAATATCACCCTAAATACGTTCAAGAAACATATGTGATTCAATTTGGATTTTAGCTGGTGATGGTCTTATAATAAGTTTTCCAAAAGAACATGCTTTGCATTGAAACTTATTATTTTGAAAGATCTTCAGGTCTTTCAGCGGATGAACATGTGTATTTTCTATAATTCTTCGCATCATTGTTGAACAAAGATGTCCTAATCGATCATGCCAATTGATTAGTATTGGAGAATTATCAACTATCATGTTTGATTCAATTGGACTTATATATGTATAATGCAATCCAGTAGGGAGCATTGATAGTTTTTCAACTACATATTTCTTTCCTGATTTATATGTTGTAAGACACACATATTTCTCGTTTCCTTCATTTATTATCTGAGTATCATACCCATGAGAATATATATCATTAAAACTCAACAAATTTCTTTTCGATTGTGGTGAATACAAAGCATCATTTATCAAAAAATTTATACCATTAAGTAACAAAAAATGTGCTTTACCACAACTTTTTATCAAGTCTGCAGGACCTGATATTGTATTAACCATTGTTTCTGTTGGTTTTAGTTCCAAGAAATATCTTTTATCTCGAAGAATAGTGTGCGTTGTACCACTATCAGTTATGCAAACTTTCATGAGATTAGTTTTTTGTTTAGCTTTGTTCATAACAGTTTCCATATTTGAACTTCAAAAGAATATGCAATGAAAAAAAATATTACTGACAATACATATGTAATTTATTAAAAAAATATAAGACATATCATAATTATACAATAAAACATTATCATATGAGTACATAAAAAATAAATTATTTTACATATATATTCCACCAATATATTGTTCATTTTCAGAGAAATCGTTGAGAAAATCTGCAGCATCAATATTTTTCATTTCTATTCCACCAGCATATTGATCATTTCTAGAGAAATCATTCAGAAAATCTGCAGCATCTAAATGAGTTGAATCACTCAAACGGTCACTGCGTTCAGTGAAGTTGGTCTCTTTTTCTTTCCCCTTTATCGATTCTTTATAGAGATTGCAAATGTGTTCGGGGCTCGAAAAATACGAGACCAATGTCCTGGAGTACCGGATTAAAACAAGAACTTTCAAATCGTTTCGAGTGATTTTCATTAACACTCATGTTCTCATGATGCGTTTTCAGTGGGTGGTTCGTGACGCCCTTTTGAGATGAGTTATAGAAGTAACTATCTCGATTGTTTTTAAATCCATGCACTTTATATTGTTGCTGTAGAGTTATATTTGATGCGTGAAAATTGGAAAATGTTTTTTCAAACATTTCCGATTTCGTAACCTCATGTCCACAAAATTTTAATTGCGAGATTATTCGATACATTGCCGAATTGTAATAACTAACTTTCTTAAAATCTTGGAATCTTAACATATTCCATTCATCACGGGCGGTCGGAAATATAACTTCTCTTATATGTTCAAATCTTTCTTTTAATCCTTTCCACAGAGCCATGTGATTTTTTTCGATGAAATATTCACATTTTAAACCTTCATCAAGATGTCGACGCAAAAATATTATAGCTTTTGCTTTTTCTTGTGATGAAGAGATACCATTTTCTTTAATGATCTCGCTTAGACCCAATGACTCAATATGCATTTTTACATCAAGAGTCCATGACATATAATTTTTTCCTATATTATCGAGCGTAACAAATTCGAGCTTTGCCAAATTTGACATTTTGGTACTAGAAAAATAACAATGCATTTTATTAGTTAAGTTATAAATTTATTAAAATGACAATACAAAGTAACGGATAAATTATAAATACAAGCATTCTTAAAAATAAAGAAAAAACGCGAGGCATATATTCTCCGATAAATACAAGACTAGTGAGTATAATAACCAAAATAATTATAAAAAATATCATTGAAAGAGCCATCTTCTTCATCGAAAATTTTGTTGAATAAAAATTTTAGGGATGAAGAATAAGTTTGGAGTGATTGAATGTGTTTGTGAAATGATATTTATAGAGTAAAAACTAGCCGTTTATGTCTGTTTATGACAGTTACAAAATAAAAAAATAAATGTGTGTATATGTAAATTTTATGATAATAATATGATGTATATAATGTTAATCATCTTTAAATAATTATGTATATAACATCACAATATTATAATGAGGTGTCATAGACTTCTTTTATATAATACTGTGACATTATACAAATATATATAATTATTATATAACACAATAAAAATATATAAAAAGTGAAATAATCACATCACGTTATTATAATGAGGTGTCATAGACTCATTTTATATAATAACATGATATTATTCAAATATATATATCAAATAAATAAACAGTAATCATAATAAAATTATATAAGCAGTGTAATAATATAATCACGTCACGTTATTATAATGAGGTGTCATAGACTCCTTTAATATAATAACATGATGTTATATGTTAAATATGTACACAATAAAAATAAATAAACAATGAAATAAATATTCTTACTTTTAAATATTATTACCTTTTTCTTGTGTTTTGGAGCTTGGAAAAATATGGAGAACCGAACCTTCGAGTATCGTGCTGATAACATATTAAAAGTAAAAATTTACGGTAAAAAGTAAAAATCTCATACTCACAAAATATATCAAACTACACACTTTATAAAATTTTCTCTCTACTCAATTGTGATTTTCTTTACATATTGAGAGACCTATTTATAGAATTTCTTTGGAAATAATCCAAAAATAAATACATCATTACATACATCATCACACACTAATTTTCAATATTTACAACTCTTATTTTCAACATTCAAATATTCCAACTCTTATTTTTCAACAGAAATGACATATATAATCATGCAATAATCATGCCTTTAAAGCTTTAAAATAATTAAACACTGATTTGTGTAAAAACCCTAGATTGCATGCAGTGAGGTTACGAAGTTCAAATTTTCTAAACCTTACACGATTAACATGAGCTAGATAATAAATAGGAATACATAAGTAAATGCGTAGATAAAGAGAACAAGATATTATGGATGTTCGAAGAGAACAACTCATATGTCACCTCTTCATCAACTTATGAAAGAATCTATTAAAATACTTTGATTGATATAACCCATGTACAAACCCATTTGTATTGGGACTTATCACTGTATAAATCGAAAATCTTAGTGATAACTTCTCATAACAAACTCTGACAGTTTAAAATCCTTTGTTCACCAGAAAAATAGATTTTTTAACATATAGATTTGAACAGATATAGTTGATAAGGTAGCACAAGTTGATCCTTGATGATCTGATGTAGAATATAAGCGCGTGCCAATGAGCGGCTTGCTATTTGAAAAAATAAGAGTATTCAAGATCTTGTATATTGTAGGTTGTACGAAAGTGCTTGAATCTTCTTATATTCGATGTTCTGAATCTGCATATTGCTACTACTTAAATTATAATTCACCCAAGTGTAGGTTGTCTGCAAGTAATATATTTCGTAAGTACGAGATCGATCCACAGAGAGGTTATTTTAAGTTTAAATTTATTAATTTATAGATTACCTGTAAGGCCCGAGATTTTATCATTTTAATCCGAGATTATTTAATTTATGATTTTGGAATGTTGAGGATTGAAATGGAATAAAAAAAGTTGTGAGGACCAAATTGCAAATAGTAAAGATTTCAGGGGCTAACGTGCAATTAGCACTTGAGTGGACACTTTTCACACCATGCATGAGATATATATAAATTGGTAAATTTCATTCAGCATCCCAGCAAAGAAAACGAGACAAGGTTCAGGGGAAAGCTTTAAATTTCATTTGATATTAGCTTCGTGAATTGGTGCGATTCGGCGATCCGATTTTAAATCCGGACGTAGTGCTGTGACCCTCTCATCGACAGCTTCAACTGGACGTAAGTTTTATTGAGTTCTGCTATCATTTGAAATTATGATATTGGAGAAATTATTATTTGATTATTATTTTGTGTTCTGGGAATACTAAACATTGCATAATCGAAGTCGGATCGAAGAACAGATTGATTATGGAGTTGTTATGAATTTCTGACTTTATCGATTGAAATTAATCAGATTTGGATTATTGATTGATTACAGATTGTAACGGATATGGGTTATGGTTTGTAATTGATATATGTTGCTATTGTATTGACGGGGATATCGGGATTGTGCCGTTATGCCGTTGATTTGAATTAACTTCAGATTGATCAGATTAGGTATTGAATTGTGAATGGAATGTTGATATTGCTATTCTTGATATGTCATTTCAGATTTACAGAGACAGTCTTGAGTTCAGCACTTATATTGCTTCAGACCGAGACTACGAAAGAAAGGTATAAGTCAATGTCGAACCCGGGAGAATGACTTGAGTTAGATATAACTTGAGTTTCCCTAAACCACATACTTATTGCTATAATATGCATTGATTTGAATTGATATGCTTGTTCTATTGATTTATAGAAAGCGTGATTAGACGATTGGTCTTGTGACAGAAGTGCCAGACTGTGATAGAGTAGTCACTGGCCCATTGCACATTGTCACAGAGGAGTTATTGGCGGAGGTGCCAAAGTCGTTGACGGATAGGTCAAGACACTAGATGTTTGGTTTATATCGATGTTTGATTAGGAGTGGATTTACTTCTATTACTGAGATTCGATATAGTATGCCAACGTCTGGAAACCGGGATCCCTAGACTAGGAATGAGTCTAGTCTGAGCTGTAGAGTCACGAGTTATTTACAGTTTTATATCGATTTATGTTTTCAGATTTAATACATGTGATTGATATTTGTTTCATGCTTTTATATCGATTATATGATTGCATGTTTTGTTGATTTATACTGGGATGTATTTCTCACCGGAATTATCCGGCTGTTGTCGTGTTTGTATGTGTGCATGGCAACAGGTGGGACAGGATCGGGGTCAGGAAGAAGATGAGAGAGATCGTGATTAGAGTGGAGACTTCGGACTTTGATGTA
>NC_133314.1:7415775-7419965 GCF_012295235.1 Primulina huaijiensis
GTTGTAATAATAGTCTTTGTCTCCTCCAACTTCAATTCCATGTCCCTTCTTTCAATACTTTGTTCCACGACTTTAATCACCGAATTTGACTCTGCTCAAAACAACAAACATGTGGGGAATTGTCTGTAGATGAATTTGGCCACTTGGTTCACCTCATTTGGTTAAATATTAATATAGTTATGATTTTTTTACTATATGCTGACCATGGTGAAAGTAAATTTGTCCTCCGTCTGATATTTTCACAATTTGATCATCTTAACCAACTTTTTAAGCAATCATGTCTTCTGCAAAGTTGTAGATAATTTCTCAAGGATTCCAAACATGTTTGAATCACCTCTATTCGAGTTTTCTAGCTTGAGTTATCATTATTTTACTAACACGTAGAAAACCTGAAAATAAAACATATTTAGTAAGACATTTAAATATAAACACACAATACTAAAATAACATAATTTTATAATTTTAATGAAACTTAAAATTTGAAATATAGGTTTTAACATATAATAAATTATTAATTTTAAGTTTCATCACATATTTTCGCTCAAAGTTTTCTAATAGTAGGAAAATTTTTCAGCGACCGTGTGCACTATATTCGTACAACATATCAACATCTCTCCATCGTACACTGTATTAAATGATTATTTAATGCTTCTTCGATTTTTATTTCTTTCCCTCTTTTAACTTCTGAAAAATTGATTGACTCTTGATATTTTATCAAAAATTCTTATCAAATGAGGAGTTAATATGATACTGTGCATGACACTTGTGGTACATTAATTTTTGTTAGTTTTTTTTCGTAGACAAAATACATTAAAAAATTAATAAATGTATATAAAAATTTTCCAAACTAAATTCACAAGAGTTTATGAAATTATTTTACATTTATGTGTAATTCTACAAAAATCAATGACTCCAAAAAAGAATGTTGTTTTTAAAAATTCATTAAATATACATAAAAATCCATCTAAAATTTGAAAACCTCTAAATTTTTATAAAAATTTTAAAAATCAAGATTGAATAAGAATGGACTTTAACATAATCTAAATTATTTATTTTAAATATCATTAGACTTTTATATTTTATAAAAATTTAAATCGAATATCTCATAATGTTCAAACTCTAGAAAAATCGTTAAAATTCACCAATTCTGCTATTTGATTAGACAAATTTTCCAATCACGTTCATTTGTAAGATTAGTGTGAAAGGTTGACATCAATCTTGTTGATGAGTTGTTGTCATCGCAGAAACGCACCGACCAGTGGACCAATTGAGATACTAATGTTTCCTTAATCATCATCAATTAACCAATATATAAGACAAAAAACTTATGTGAGACGGTCTCACATACCGTTTTTTGTGAGGCAAATCTCTTATTTGGGTCATCCATTAAAAAATATTACTTTTTATGCTAAGAGTATTACTTTTCATTTTGAATATATGTAGGGTTGACCCGTCTTACAGATAAATATTCATGAGACCGTCTCACAAAAGACCTACTCTATATATGTATAAATATGATATTTTTTTGTTTTTGTTTTTAAAAATTCTAGAATATATACAATAATTTTGCATTATTTGTCATTATATAATCAAGATTATTGCAAATTAATTTTGCAAATTTTTTAAATCATTTTAATAAGATACAATAATATTATAGTAAATAATATAATCAAGATCATTGCAAATTAATTTTACATTATTTGTCATGATTTAAATTTTTTTATTTTTTTATAGAAATTTATATATAATTTCATTGTAAAATATATTATTTTAGAAATTGAAAATATTATATATATGTCTTCTAATTTTTTATATTTAAAAATAATAAACATAAAAAAGATAATTTTTTTTTTACTATTTTGTCAAGCCAGCTTAAAATACGCATAAAAACCAAGACGGGAAGAAGAGAATGATTGCCTCAAAAATATATATTTCATTATTTAATTAAGATTTTCCATAATGAAAGTCAGCTTTACATCCTCACTTTCCGAATTTCTCTCTCTAAACGAACATACTCTCTCTCTAAAAACGCTTTGTTTAGGGTTTACAGGTGCGCCGTTTCCGAATCCATCCGGTCTAGTTTGAGATCGCTTCTCGCTTGCTCCATCCGGTCTAGTTTGAGATCGCTTCTCGCTTGCTCCATCCGATACGTCCTTGTCCCGCATGCGTGTATGTTTTGCTTTAGTTTCCTTGTGAATGAATTTGTTTTTGCTGCAATCGAGTAGATTTTGGATTCATCCAATGTTTTCTGTAGGAGTACTGGATCTGTATATTAGATTAATCTGATTGCTTATTTGGTAGCTGAAACTGAAATTTTGAATATTTTGCTTTGTGAATGTGGAGATTTGGATGTGCTAGAATCGATGTTGTGAGTGATTGTAGATCAGATTTTTTGCTTAAGTTGTTTTTCTTATGAGTTTACGCCGTATAAAAGCTGTTGTCAAGGTTTATGTTTTTTAATCTTTCGTTCTTTGCTGTATTTATGTGTCTTGTCATTTTTATTATTAAGTATGAACGTGGTTAAGCGGATGATCTGTGATTGTTGTAATGGTTTTGAAATGTTCACTGTGGAAAATATTGCACTGATTTGATTTATGATCAGCTATTTATTTAGATTTTCTTGGATTCTGGATTAGCGGCTTTGGGTATGTTTTGACTTCCTTCTATTTATTGATTTAGTCACGTGGTAAAGTGGAAATTGAATGTACCATTCTCTTATTTCGCGTTTCATCAATAGTCAGGAATAATTTAGCTTTCCTCTTTGAGTGAATGGTACTAAACTGATCTGTTTTAAAATCTGCGGCCAGCGGGTGTATTTTTTTTTTTTTTTAGTAATTATAGCCTCATTTCTGCCTTATTTTTTCTAATGGGCTAAAGTATTGATTGTGACACATTTTGTTATGGTGCTGTAAATAGGAATTATATTGTTTTATAGCGGTTGATTTCCTATATGTTTATCCCACTTTTTGTTTCTAGCAATTAAACCTAAGCTCATCTTGGATGTTTATTTGGGTAACTTGATTTTTATTAATGAAATCAGTAGGGAGAATATGGCTATGGAAGTTACCCAGGTTCTTCTAAGCGCACAAGCAGTTGATTCGACAGTAAGGAAGCATGCTGAGGAGACCTTGAAACAGTTTCAGGAACAAAACCTTCCTGCTTTTTTGTTATCTCTTTCTGGCGAGCTTGCTAGCGAGGAAAAACCGGTTGAAAGCCGGAAACTAGCAGGTTTGATTCTTAAAAATGCTTTGGATGCCAAGGAGCAGCACAGAAAGTTTGAGCTAGTGCAAAGATGGTTATCATTAGATGCGGATGTGAAGAGCCAAATCAAGGCATGCTTGTTACAGACCCTCTCCTCTACTGCATCTGATGCGAGGTCCACAGCATCACAAGTCATTGCAAAAGTTGCAGGCATTGAACTGCCACATCATCGGTGGCCTGAGTTGGTAGGATCCCTTCTATCAAATATCCACCAGATTCCTTCCCATGTTAAGCAAGCTACCCTTGAAACACTGGGGTACCTGTGTGAGGAAGTTGGTCCAGAGGTTGTTGATCAAGATCAAGTAAACAAAATACTCACAGCTGTAGTTCAAGGCATGAATACTAATGAAGGAAATACAGATGTCCGGCTTGCTGCTACTCGGGCTCTGTATAATGCTCTGGGATTTGCCCAGGCTAACTTTTCAAATGATATGGAGCGAGATTACATAATGAGAGTTGTTTGTGAGGCCACTCTCTCACCAGAAGGGAAGATTCGGCAGGCTGCAACTGAGTGTTTGGTCTCGATTGGGTCAGCATATTATGACAAGTTAGCTCCATACATTCAAGACATTTTCAATATCACTTCCAAGGCTGTCCGAGAAGATGCTGAGCCGGTTGCTCTTCAGGCAATTGAATTTTGGAGCACCATATGCGACGAGGAAATTGATATTTTGGAAGAGTATGGAGGTGGTTTTACCTCAGATTCTGATGTCCCATGCTATTATTTTATTAAGCAGGCACTACCTGCTCTTGTTCCTATGTTATTAGAGACACTCCTTAAGCAAGAAGAAGATCAGGATCAGGATGAGGGTGCTTGGAATCTTGCAATGGCTGGTGGAACTTGCCTTGGTTTGGTCGCCCGAACGGTGGGAGATGACATTGTACCTCTCGTCATGCCATTTATCGAAGAAAATATAACAAAGGGAGAC
>NC_133314.1:7420065-7493675 GCF_012295235.1 Primulina huaijiensis
CATCTATACTCAGCCCCTAAACCTTCCTGAAAGGACCTAAAAGTTTCTGTACATTTTCAGCTATTCTCTCCTCCAGCCTTCATTGTACCATCCGAACTCTACCCGCCCTAAGCGAACACCAGCTAACACCTACCACGAGCCCAGCCACTTAGGACCTAAACCAGACCCTAAGGACCTACCAGACCCACAACACAACCCCATGCACAATAGGAACCGCGTCCCACGCTAACACTCCAAGAATGCAAGTTCACGGCAATGAAAGCTCACGGCCTCTCCTCATAACCACTCTCGATCTGTCCCAAGGGCGGTACCAGCAGCCGCTCAAGCCTTCCTCAGCCACGACTCAAATCCCACCTGGTTTGGTTCAGTCCGTGGTTCATTCCCTGTACGTTAAAACCAAAGAATCCGAGCCACCCTCTAAGAAACCCCTCACTCGGACCTCACCTTGCTGTGTTCAGCAACAAACCCAAGCCCCAAGCCAGCATCTTGACACCACTAGCAGATCCTAGACATTCAAGACCGCAGCCCCTTGCACTCAAAATTTCAGAAAACGTGAACAACAATCGTATGATGCATGAAAACACATGAAAACCGAAAATCTTTCCTGTAAAAACTTAGATCGAAAATTTTCAAACATGAACCCAAGAAACAGCATAGAAACGGGTATGATGCGAGAAAAGATGGTAAAAAAACGTGCCTTGATGATGATTGAAGAGCAAAAACGAGGCGAGGAAACCCGGGAAGATTTTCTTCTTTGGAGAAAACTCGACGAACGCTTTCTTGGGAAAGCTCTTGCTGAAAAACGTGAGGAAAAGATGGTGGGGGAGGGGTTGTCGGCTGATCAATTATTGGGTTTAGGTTAAGGAGTAGTTTAGGTGATATTAAATAGTAAACTAATAGATAATGGGCTATAATTTAATAATTAAAAGTTTAAAAAGATAATTAAGCCCAACAAGCTTAAAAATAGGCCCATTAAATCCAAACACACTCTCTCGAAAAATATTTTGAGTTGAAAATATTTTAAAAATATTAGCCGAACCCTCAAAAAGTTTCTCGATTCGCTAAAATTTGCGTACCTTTAAAATTTAAAATCATGCGGGTAAAAATATCCAATAAATCCTAATTTTTGAAAAATACCTTTAAACATCATAAATTAATTAATAAAAATTAATCATGTAATAAAAATAATTTTCCTGAAAATTCTCTGGNATTTATAGACAATTTGCGATGATTTTTGGTTAAACTATAGCTAATAGCGACGGATATATCATTAAACCGTCGCAAATTTAAAATAGCGACGGATTTAGCAAAACAGTCGATATATTTAGCGACGGTTTTGCTAAATCCGTCACTAAATTTAGCGACATTTTCACTAAAATCGTCGCTAATTTAAAACATGCGACAATTGTGCTTCAAAACGTCGCTATATATAGCAACGAAATAGAAACCGTCGCTAAATTTAGCGACGATTTTAAGCAAAACTTAGCGACGGTTTTAGCAAAAACGTCGCTAAATATAGCAACGGTTTAAATGAACCGTTGTTGTTTGTCCAAAAAACACGTTAATAGACAACAGTTTTCTAAAACCATTGTCGAATGTCCAAAAAAACACGCTAATAGACAAAGGTTTATAGAACCATTGTCTTTGACCTTAAGAAAACGCTCAAAGACAACGGTTTTTAGAAAACGTTGTTTTTAACCCCCAAAAAAACGCTAAAAGACAACAATTTTTAGAAAACCGTTGTCATTTGATTAAAAAACGCACATACAACAACGGTTTTCACTAAAACCGTTGTTAAAAAGTATATGACACGGTTTTAGTGAAAAACCATTGTCGTAGGTGCGTTGTTGAAGGTTGTTTTTCTTGTAGTGCATGCACCATAAATTCCATAACTTAATCATGCCTCTCGTACTTATTACCCATTAATTAAATAATTTATGACTTTCTATAACACTCGGGGCTTGACTGTGGTAAACATCAAGCTAACCCCCGACTGAAACCTCGAAACAATCTTGACATGAAGTATGAAATGTCCTAAGCAATGGAAGACCCAGACTTCGCTTAAACCATAGTTCAACGTTTCCCAATCAAACTTAGTAACATTTAAACTAACTTTTAGTATGCTAGGACATAACGGTGTAATAGTTCCCAAAGGAAGCAAGAGCACCTAAATTCAAAGCCCGAAAAATACCAAGACCAGTGCCTAGGCAGTGCAGCGCCAGATTGGAGCCTAGACGCAACTCTGCAGCGCTGCGGTGCTGGCTGATGCGTACCTGCAACGCTGCGGTGCCCCTGGTGCAGCGTTGCGGCAATAGTCCTACGCGATTTCAACCCAAAAATCTGCACACAAGCTTTCCTATGACTTCTAATGCATCCTCACCCTTACTAACCCAAAACAACACACCAAAATTTGCATGATCACTCCACTCAACACTCCTAAATGCAGCAATGACAACTCGGCGATTCCCAACGAAGCCTGCAACAAAAGAAACTCAAGAACACGTCAAGAACGCATTTTCATAAAATCGCAGTTTGAGCAGTCCCACGAAAACAATTATAACTCACTTGTTTCTTGTTCGAAAATTACTAATTTATTGTCAAATCAAAGGTATCAAAAAGTACTACGTTTTATGCGTTGCAAGTTATTCCAGAAAAGAAACCGAATTTTGACAGCAATCGAAATGACATCAGACACGTTTTGAGATCTAAAATTTTTTTATCTAAAAATCATTTCAAACGTTTTTGCTCAAACTTTTGCACAACATACATAGATTTTCACGCATAATAAACAACAAAATATATATTATGACGAGATCGATGCAAAATCGAAAGAATATATATGCCTTGATCTTTAAAACTACCGGAACGACGATACCGAAGCGGAGAAGGATGTGAGAGTTGATCCGAGACGAAGGTGGCACGATTTTTTTGAAGAAAAGTGGACGAGAATCTGCTGGAAAAATTTGAGAGGGAGGGGCGGCTGCTGATAGTGCTAAGAACCCTAACTTTGTCTCAAACACATGAAATGAAAGACAAGGAAAATATGTGTGTGTGAATCGTGATTGAGTGTGTGAGAAAGGGGGTGTGTGCGTGTGTTTTAAATTAATTAAGTGAATAAAATTGCTTAATTAATAGTTAACAAACTAATTAAAATTCTAACCCTCCTCTAACTTTAATAAAATATTTAAATTTAAAATAAAATATACAAGTGACAAATCTTTAAAAGTTTAAAATCATAAAATCACCTAATAATTAAATTAGACTTTTAAAATGCTAATAACTAAATAATTTATTTAAAATACCCCAATCCTAACTTAAAAAAAATACTACATTTTAAAATCGTAGTCAGTTTATTTTTCTCGATCCCGCATCGAATAATCGCCTGAAACATGAAACTCAAGAAAACACTATAACGTGCATCACATAAGCATAAATAATTTAAAATAATGCAAATTCATAAGTCATGCCTCTCAAAAATCATTTTAAACTTATATAAAAATTTAACAATTTAAATAAATGCATGGGTTTTACATGTACTGATTTTGGGCTCTACAATTCCTCCCCAGTTAAATAAAGTTCGTCCTCGAAATTAAGTCTTACCAAACATCTCCGGATAGCGATTTCTCATATCTACTTTGGCTTTCTAAGTGGATTCTTCCACTGATTGGTTCAGCCACCAGACTTTGACCAACTTGGTCACTTTGTTCCGAATTCTCTGCTCCTGTCTGTCTAGGATTTGGACGGGTTTCTCCTCATATGAGAGGTCTGGAGCCAACTGCAACGGCTCAAAACTCAAGACATGCGAAGGATTTGCTACATACTTCCTCCGCATTGAGACGTGGAACACATTGTGTACACCGACCAGATTCGGCGGTAGAGCTACACGATAAGCTAGTATCCCAACCCTGTCAAGTATTTCGAACGGCCCAATAAATCTCGGACTAAACTTGTCTCTCTTCCCAAACCTCATAACACCCTTCATAGGTGCTATCTTCACGAAAACGTGATCACCTACGGCAAACTCAAGATCCTTTCTCCTCTTGTCAGCATAACTCTTTTGACGACTCCGGGCGGTCTTCATCCTGTCATGAATCTTGACAACCACATCTGCAGTCTGCTGAACAATCTCTGGGCCAAGTTCTGATCTCTCACCGACTTCATTCCATTGAATCGGCGATCTGCACTTCCTCCCATACAGTGCCTCGTAGGGAGCCATACCTATGGATGCTCGGAAACTGCTGTTGTAGGTAAACTCCACTAGAGGTAGCTTCGATTCCCAACTCTCATGGAAATCGATCACACAAGCACGCAGCAAGTCTTCCAAAATCTGAAACACACGCTCAGACTGGCCATCTGTTTGAGGTTGGAATGCCGTAATGAATAGCAACTTCGTTCTCATGGCTGCATGTAAACTCTTCCAAAAAGATCTTGTGAATCTAGGGTCTCTGTCGGACACAATAGAAACTAGGATCCCGTGCAAACAGATTATCTCCCTGATATAGAGCTCTGCATACTGAGTTATGGAGAAAGTCGACTTCACGAGTAAAAAATGTGTTTAATTAGTAAGTCGATCTACTATAACCCAAATGACATTTGATCATCTGACTGACCTCGGCAAACCAACAACAAAATCCATGTTGATATTCTCCCATTTCTACTCAGGGATAAGGAGAGGCTTAAGCATTCCTGCTGGCCTCTAGTGCTTTGCCTTCACTTACTGACAAGTGAGGCATTCAGACACAAATCGGCGGATGTCTCGCTTCATACCTGGTCACCAATACAGAATCTGAAAATCCCTGTACATCTTGGTACCTCTTGGATGGATGGAATACGGAGATGTATGTGCCTCTGTCAGAATATCCTCTCTGATCGAATCAACACTAGGCACCCAAATTCTTCCTCTGTATTTCACAATACCATCAGACACTGTGTAGAGTACACTGCCCTTGGTCTCATCTTTCAGTCTCCATTTCTGTAGCTGATCATATGCGGGCTGACCTCTCCGGATTCGGTCTAGAAAAGAAGACTGATTTGTCAGATTAGACAGCTTAGGAGCCATGCCCTTGGGATAAACCTCTGAATCACTGACTGAAGAGATCTTTGCACTGACAGCTGTGCTACGACAGCAACTTTTCAGCTCAAGGCATCTGCCATAACATTAGCTTTCCCCGGATGGTAGCTAATTTTACAATCGTAGTCTTTCAATAGCTCCAACCACCGTCTTTGTCTCATATTCAGCTCTTTTTGCGTGAAGAAGTATTTGAGACTCTTGTGATTAGTGAATATCTTTCATTTATCGCCGTACAAATAATGTCTCCAAATCTTCAACGCAAAGACAACGGCTGCTAACTCTAGATCATGAGTCGGGTAGTTCTTCTCATGCACCTACAACTGTCTGGAGGCATAAGCTATAACCTGACCATGCTGCATCAAAAAACCCGAGCTTAGAAGCATCGTTGAATAACACAAAACCGCCTTGCCCTGCTGGCATGGCTAACACTGGCGCCGAGATAAGAGCTTGCTTTAAAGTATCAAAGCTCTTCTGACACTCCTCACTCCAAACGAATTTAGCATTCTTCTTAGTCAATGAAGTGAGTGGCACTGCTATCGAAGAAAATTCCAGAATGAATTTCCTCTAGTAGCCTGTTAAGAATAGGAAACTGTGAATCTCTAATGCATTATTCAGCTCAATCCACTCTTTAACTGCTGTCACCTTAGCTGGATCCACCTCAATGCCACTGCTAGAAATTATATGACCCAAAAACGCTACTTTCTCCAACCAGAATTCACACTTACTGAATTTTACAAACAACTTGCGACTCTGCAAGACTTACAAAACTGTACCCCAATGCTGACTGTGCTCCTCATGGTTCTTCGAGTAGATAAGAATGTATTAAATGAACACTACGACGAACTGATCTAGGTAAGGCTGAAATACTCGATTCATGAGCTCCATGAAAATCGCTGGAGCATTCGTCAGTCCAAACGACATCACTAAAAACTCGTAGTGCCCATATCTGGTTTTGAAGGCTGTCTTATGAACATCTGCATCTTTTACTTTCAGCTGATGATACATGATCGCAGATCTATCTTAGAGAACACTTTAGCTCCCTGCAACTGATTGAACAAGTCTTCGATCCTTAGAAGTGGGTATTTATTCTTGATCATCATCTTGTTCAACTCTCGGTAAACGATACACAATCTCATGCTCCCATATTTCTTCTTTACGAAGAGTACTGGTGCGCCCTATGGTGAGAAAATAGGGCGGGTGAATTCTTTGTCTAAGAGTTCCTGAATCTGCTGTTTGAGATCTAACATCTCAGCTGGAGCTAAATGGTATGGTGCCTTAGAGATAGACACGATGCCTGGCACAAGTTCGATGGCAAACTCCACCTCTCTCTCTGGCGGAAGGCATGTGACGTCATCAAGAAAGACGTCAAGAAAATCTCTGACTACTGGTACATCAAATATCGACGGAGTGGGTACGTCAGGTGCGGAAATAATATTGGCCAAGAAAGCCTGACATCTCTTATGAATAAGTTTATGCGCCTGCATGCAAGAGATCATGCGAGGAAAATTCCTCCATCTATCCGGCTCAAAGAGAAACTACTCCATGCCCAACGGTCTTACCAACAAAGACCTTTTCTAGAAGTCAATCAGAACTCTGTTCTTCGTCAGCTAGTCCATTTCCTGAGAGATGTTAGCACAACACACGAAACTTACATCCCAAAATACTAACCTTAAACTCTTGCATAGTATAAAATTTCTATCCTAAGTCATCAAAAATACAAAACAACACACTAATAGTCCCCAAAACAAATTTGAACCATGCATAGCAAAATAATACGGTGCTGAATTAAATAGGTTACCAGTCAATAGGGTCGTGTCTGAGTTCGCCTCATCTGCCTGCTTGGCGAACACTCTCCCCTGGGTCGGCTGCCTCCAGTGTGGGCAGTCCTTCAGCACATGATAGCTGGCTCCGCATTTGAAGCATTTGCCCGGGGCGGTGGCACTTTGGGCATACTGAGTACTCACCAGGCTTCTGTGGAGCCTTCTGCTGAGGAATGGGACCCTTGCCTTTCGACGGTCTTTGAAATGGCCTCTTCCCCTGCTGTCCTTGGATAGGCATCTTAAACTGAGGTCGCCGCTACTGCTAAGGTGCCTGATAGGGCCTCTTGCCCTGCCTATCACTCTCGATGTCCATTTGGTCCTATTCTGCAGCCAATGCTCTAGATACAGCGACGGCATAGGTAGTAGGACCAGCCACTCGAACATCACAGAACAAGATCGGTCGTAACCCATCAATAAAATGAGTCAACTTCTCCCGGGCATCATTTGCAATCAGGGGCACAAAGTGACACCCCCTCTCAAACTTCCTGACAAATTATGCCACGTTACTGTCTCCCTGTCGCAGCGTCATGAACTCCCTGGTTAGGCGGGAGGGTACTTCCTCAGTGAAGTACTTGGAGTAGAAAACCTCCTTGAAACCATTCCGAGTCAGGGTATGCAAATTTAATGATACAGACGCGCTCTCCCACCACAATCTGACGACTCCTGTCAGTAGAAATGTGGAGCATCTGACCGTGTCTACATCCTGCAGCTCCATGAATTCAAAAATTACTTCAATGGACTTAATCTATCCTTCAGTTATCATCGGGTCAGTAGTCCCCGAGAATTCCTTCGGATCCATCCTCCTAAACCTCTCGTAAACTGCCTTTGGTCTGGGCCTCGCCCTCGCCCCTGTATCCACTGTAGCATTGTTCTCCGCAAACTGTGCGAAGAACTGAGTCATTCTTGCAAGCATTTGAACCTGCATATCTGGATGTGGACGAGGAGGAGTGTCCCTCTCCCCATCCTGGGCTTCTCTATTCTCATCGTCTGCTTCACGTACAATCCTACGTCTGGGAGGCATATTGTTCCAAAAGTTATCCAACACGTAAACCCAACATGCATGACCATAATATCAATATCATAAGTTGCACGTAATTTGAACTTAAAACATGTGCATGCTGAAATCATGACTTGATGCCTACTACATGAAAGAATTTAAAACTTTAAAACTTACAGACTTGAAGTGAGAGTTCGTGAGCTTCTCGCAACTGGCAGTAGGCATAACCCTTTACAAGAACACCGCTCTGATACCAACTGTAACGTATCGTAATTTTAAACTAATTGAAATTTGCGAACAAAAAAAATTTCTTAAATAAATACTAAACTTTCAAATTTGTAATAAAATAATCAGCTCGTCTAAAAAAATTTGAAATAAAAATAATTACAAACAAATTTTGCAAAAAGGATGTTTAACAATGTAAACAATCTCGTAGAAAAACAGAGTATTTGAAACGACATGCATAAAATTCTTAAAATCGAAGGAAGTCCTCAAGTTTAGCCTTCTGCGCAGATCGAGCCGGCTCATTGGTCCCCACCCCACGTCTCCTTATACTCGTCATCACCTGCATCGATCAAGTTTAGTGAGTTTAAAGGCTTAACATGTATAAACTGGAAGTAACAAGTAATACATAATAAAACCACATGCATCTTTAAAGTAGAGCGTACATACTGAAACTTGAACGTAATAACATAAACATAGATGTGCCATCATCGTAAAACTTTTCATAAACATGCTTCCATCATAGATACTTGAACATGCATAAACTTCATCATATTGCGTAGACATATGTTTCAAAGCAAGTGAACCATACATAAATGCGCCTTATCAGACAAAACCACAGTAATGGGCTGGGAGGGAAAATCCACAACCACATACATGAGATCCCCGATCATGTTTTACCGGGTGGATTGGTCCCTGTTCATGCTTTACCGCTTTCCAATCCTGATCTAAACCCGGTCATGCTTTATCGGGATGAAGAGGTCATCAGCTACGTTCACCAAACTCGTTCGTATTTCGTCACAAGACATTTAGCATACTTCAAAAACATAAACATTTTCTTTTGCATGTCGAACATACTTACATAGTGTTGAGGGATTCGTTGGATCTCGCTCGGGTTATTGCTGCCCATGCTAACATGTTTTTCATGCACCTTAAATTACATAACTTAATCATGCATATCGTACTTATTACTCATTGATTAAATAACTTATGAATTTTTAGAATACTCGGGACTTGATTGTGGTAAACATCAGTATGGACTACCTCGGAGAAGTCATCAAAAGCAGGGTTTGGGCAACCGTCTTACTATACTTAGCAGGTAGGCACTGAAAACAAGGTAATGATGACATCTGTGAGAACCCGAGAATTTCTGATCCAAAACGAATCATGTAAGAAATAAAAATTCGAAATTAAGCTTAAACTAAGCTCAACAAATTTCATTCTAACTATAGAACTCAAATATGAACTTAGATTTCAACTAACTTAACTCGAGGAAGTAGCTTCAAGTTCGGGGATTAACTCCATGGGAAGCCAAACTGCAAGAAACCGCATCCATCGAAAAGTCGTCACTGGAGGAGTAAAACCCCAGCTCAAGGACTCGATCTTTCAGCTCAAAACAGCTCAACCAAGTTTGTCCTAATAAGGCCAAAAAGAGGAGCTAAGGGATTGGACAAATTAAATATGCAAGAAATGACCTTTGAGTTAAACCATGAAGGAGCTAAGGGAGGAGCTAAGGGACCAATACACATTAATAAAGCACGAAATGACCTTTGAGATAATCCATGAAGGAGCTAAGGGAGGAGCTAGGAGACCAGGACACATTTATGATGCAAGGAATGACTCTTGGTGCTTGGCATATCTTTGACCACATTTATGGTTTCTTGGACATCAAGGGGCGTCCAATTGGGGTAGTTGGGGAGCCATTTTGGCATCTATAAATAGGAGATCAAGGTGATAGAAAAACCATTCCAAAAAGCCTCCAAGTTTCGGCCCTCACCCTCTACAAAACTCTCCAAAATTTCGGCCAAGCTAAGCAAGGAAGAGGAATGAAATTTCATGCTGTCAAGTACTGAAATCCTACGTCGAAGTGCTGCTCAATCGAAGACAGCATTTGTGGAGGTTACGTCGAAGTGCTGCTTGATTTTCGAAAGGAAGCTTTGTACAAGAATACTGCAAATTCGGTAAGTGGGTTTTTTTTATATATATTCGTTTGTATTTTTAAAACTTGAATATATAAGTTATGACATGCATGTATGTGTGTCCCTTTAATTCGAAAATGACAGTCTGTTCTGTTTAAAATTTCGATCGATTATACGTTTTCTTCTATGTTTCGAAATTCTTTGATTCCGCTGAATCCGTTTGAAACTCTGATATCTGAAAATTCTGATACGTTTTGTCTGGTAAACTCTGAATTCTGTGTTGCACTGTTACGATTCGAATTTGAAATGGGACGAGAATTGTAACTCTGTCTTGCCCCATTGGTGGGTATAAAACTATATTCTGTTTGGCCCCCATTGAGGGGTATAAAACCATGTTCTGGCCTCACCCCTTAGAGGACTAACATATTGGGGACAATTTGACCATGGAAATGAGATGAATAACAGTGTTTTGTCTGCTCTGAAATGATCTGATTTGTTTCTGAAATGCTCTGAATCATCTGTTAACTTCTGTCTCATATTTGATTTGTTTCTGTAAGTTAAAAGTAATAAGTTAATTTTGAAAGTTTGTTAAATAAATGTTTTAAAGATTAAGTTCTATATGTATCATTGGAAATCGATTGACCCCCCCACTTGCTGAGTGTTTCCCAAAACACTCACCCCTTAAAAATTTCAGATAAAAATGAAGAACATCTGAATGAAGAGGAGCAGGAAGCATTCTGGGGATGGTGATCGAAAGTCAAGCCCAAGAATTGAGATTTTTATTCTTTCTTTTGTTTCGTTTCCGCAAAAATCTGATGTAATTGTTGTTCTATTGTCGTTGTAAAGACAATGTTTTATTTATGAAAAAGATTGGTTTTTGGCATTTCAATACGAGGCTTAATTGTTTTCAAGTAATTGTTAAACAATGCCGGATGTCACCGACGCTCGGACACGGGGCGTGACATTTAAGGCTCTTCCTCGTTCACTTGTTCTTCATTTTTATCTGAAATTTATAAAGAGTGAGTGTTTTGGGAAACACTCAGCAAGTGGGGGTGGTAGTCGATGTTTAGTTTCCGCATTCGCAACTCTGATGTATTTTTTTTATTCTATTGTCATTGTAAAGACAATGTTTTATTTATGAAAAAGAATTGTTTTTGGCATTTCGATACGAGACTTAATTGTTTTCAAGTAATTGTTAAACAATGTCGGATGTCACCGACACTTCGGACACGGGGTGTGACAAGATCTCCTCCTATAAATAGCAGGTACCAATCTCATTTACGGATTCTGGAATTTTGAACTTTAAACACTCGTGTATATCACCACATATACAGTCATTTTTACTCTTCTTCACCTGCTGACTTAAGTATTGGAGTGGCCATGCCGGACACCTCTCCGACGTTCATTTCATTGTCTCCAGGTTACGGTGGAAGCCATAGCTCACAGATATATCACCTTTCTCAATTTCCTAAAACAACACTGGCATCATCATCCGATGAATTGCCCCGATTCAACTCACTCGATTTACACGGATCACATCACTTGTGTATCACGAATCACTTCCATAACTGAACACAACCTTTATACATACGTTATCATGCAAACAGTCCCATAAAAAAATGACAAAATGAACACGTATGATGCCGCCTCTAAAAACCCCATTTATCGGCTTTGCATATTTCAACATAAAAAAATATCCTAATTTGTGGCTAAAAGAGCAAATTGGGATTCTTGAGTGGCACGTGGCAAAGCATGTGGGAGAGAATCTGAAGAGATATCTAAATCCCACGTACGAGCCAATAACCAAGTGCCTATGTGTAGATATTGCAATCCGCAATACCATCAAAATTTCATGTATAAATAAACAAGCAAAACTCAGACTCAAGCATTGTACCCGCAAACTCCAAGCACCTTCAAGAATGGCAACTTCTGCAATCC
Source organism: Primulina huaijiensis (assembly GCF_012295235.1). Classification (NCBI taxonomy): domain Eukaryota; kingdom Viridiplantae; phylum Streptophyta; class Magnoliopsida; order Lamiales; family Gesneriaceae; genus Primulina; species Primulina huaijiensis. The sequence continues at coordinate 7,432,033 of NC_133314.1, forward strand.
AACAGGCCGCCGCCTTGAAACCTCAGAATGAGCTTGTCCGAAAGGTCGGAAACGCTGCCGGAAACGGCGTCGGACGCTACACCATGAGGCGTACTGTCAAAAGCACTCCTCCCAGTATCTGGTACATATACTTTTTCTTGATTGAATTGAACTTAGTTTCAAGTGCTTTTTTATTATGTTTATTGTTATTGGTAAGATTTTTATAATTACGTGAATAATATTTAATGTTCAAGCGAGTAATTACCTACTTTTTTCAAAAAAATTACCCTTTGACAATAAATAGGTGTCTAAAATTGCTTATTCGATTTTATTATTTAATTTTTAAATGATTTATTAATCAAGTTGTTTTGTGTTTTAATGTTTTTGAAACTGGAATTAGTGGAGTTTGAATGTTGAAATAGGTACGGACCAGACAGACCTAAGTACTTGGGCCCATTCTCCAGCCAGACCCCATCATATCTGACGGGCGAGTACCCCGGCGACTACGGCTGGGACACCGCCGGCCTCTCGGCTGATCCCGAGACATACGCTAGGAACCGCGAGCTTGAAGTGATCCACTCCCGCTGGGCCATGCTCGGCGCCCTAGGCTGCGTCACTCCCGAACTCCTCGCCAGGAACGGCGTCAAATTCGGTGAAAGTGTCTGGTTCAAAGCTGGATCCCAGATCTTCTCCGAGGGCGGGCTCAACTACCTCGGAAACCCCAACCTCATCCATGCCCAGAGCATTCTCGCCATTTGGGCCTCCCAGGTTGGATAAATTTTTTGAATTTGATTGATGATACTTTTAGACATTTATTATTGTTCAAATTCAAAATAAATTTGTATTTTCTATTTTATTATTTGGTTTTCCTTTTACTAACGCATAACATTCTTATCTGTAGTTATCTAAAAAAATCCTTATATGTTTGTAGAGAAAAAAATAATATTTGATCAATTTCATTTTTCAAATTTATCTCCGACAGGTTGTCCTGATGGGATTCGTCGAAGGGTACAGAGTCGGTGGTGGGCCGCTCGGCGAGGGGCTCGACAAGGTGTACCCTGGCGGAGCATTCGACCCGTTGGGTTTGGCCGATGACCCGGATACCTTCGCCGAGTTGAAGGTGAAGGAGCTGAAGAATGGGAGACTGGCCATGTTCTCCATGTTCGGATTCTTCGTGCAGGCCATTGTTACAGGGAAGGGCCCGATCGAGAATCTGTACGATCACCTTGCTGATCCTGTGGCTAATAATGCTTGGGCTTATGCCACAAACTTTACTCCCGGAAAGTGAGGATTGTAATGGTCTGAGTTTGATGTAAGGATCGATATGAGACTTCAAATTAAAGTGTGTTATTTTGAGTAATAAGCAAATTCAGCTTCTCTTGAAAATGAAAGTAATCAAATTGGAATATTTTAAAAATTGGTTTTAGTATTCATTGAAATTTATAAACTAAAAATTATAATATTTAATTCATACGAGGGAACATAATTTTTTTAAAAATAAAAAAATAAATTGAGCTTTCATCAAATTGATTCGAGTTTAATATAACTGTTTGTACTAAAATAATGAAATTATGAAAGCCAAAATTAATTATGAAGATCCAATTAAATTTTGAAAACCAAACTTAATTATGGAGGAACAATTAAATTCCATCAAATGTGACAGATAGATTCTCATCGATTCAAATTTATTCAGATAAGTTAAGAAGCTCGTGGAAAGAGGAGGAGATCGTGGGATAAAATGGGAAAGGATCGTGAGTCATGGGTAGAGTGGAAGAAACCGAACCGCACAGCGAAGAAAATGGAGGAATCGGCCAACGCAGAAAAGGACAACAATCTCTCGCACAACTCCAAGCAACTCCCTGCAGAATTCTCATAAATTTAGTCAAGCTTTTTCATGCTTTTTCAGTATATTTTAGCATCTTCGTACATATTCTTGCACCACATTGTTATTTTTTTTTCATGTTTTTCGTAATTTCATACTGATTTGTTGATGTATAATCATGTTAGGAGTTTATTTCATCAAGTTCTATTGTCTTTTCTTTCTTTTTGGCGTTGTATTTGTTTAGGAGACTATAACGAACGGTCAAATTTAGTGTCCATAATCGTCGTGATTCTTAGAAATTAGATTTTCATTGTTTTTACATAAATCGGTGCATCTTCTCACCTGGCACGCCCGCAAATCAATATTGTGCAAATAATTTTTGGCACGCCCAGTGGGACACCATTATGCCGTCAAGAAGGAAAGAAAACGCCAATCATGAAAGTGGGGAGTCTTTTTCTAATCAAGAGGGAACTCAGGTTCAACAGCCCGAACAACCTGTTGTTGAACCACAGGCCGAAGAAGTTGATCTGCAAGTTCCGAGTACATATAATCAAGTTTCAAACAGAGTAATGGAATTGAAGAATTGACTGCTATTAAGATTAAGGAAATTTCACAGGCATTATCTAAGGCAATGTCTGACTGTTTGAAAACTCCACCGAGTAAACCGAATCAGTCTATCCGAGGGGAGCAAAATATCACTGTCAAAGAGACTGATCAAGGAAGCAACCAAGTCCATGAATTTGACCAGGGAGTAGGAAACTCAAGGGCTGGCGATCCTCGCCGCCTAGAGTTCGCACTCCTAAACCAACATGAAGGAAGGTACACACCACCACATAAAAAAGAGAAAACTGTATGTGGAAGAGTTCGGTCATATCGACGTACAGATAGGGCGGGGAGTTCAAAACAACATGTCAACCAAGTCCATGCTATTACTAATCCTTTGTTTCAATCAAAAATGTATGATGATATACCACACTTGGGTTATCAGGGAGTTGATGGAAGTTTCTAAGGATGGAATGCTGGTAGTACAGGGGCTCAAACTCGGGGGGCAAACTATTATCACCATCCGCTCCCCAACAGAAATGCAGCAATGATCGATCCTGATACGGTGAGAGAAACTGTTCAAGAGCTATATGGGCCGGATTTGAGACAGATAGGCCGCCCAGAGTTCCATAAACCATATTCAGACTACACAGACGTGAATAACTCGTACCCAAGGGGTTATAGAGTTCATGATTTCAGTTTATTCTCTGGGGAGGATGACCAGTCCAGCATGGAATACATAGCCAGGTTTACCATCCAGTGCGGGAAATTAGCCAACTTGGAGAACTTCAACAATTTAAAGTTGCGGCTATTCCCAAATTCTCTCACAAAGACTGCATTTGCTTGGTATGCTTCACTCCCCAGAAATTCAGTGATGAGTTGGCAAGAGATGGAAAGACAATTTCACATTCAATTTTATAGAACAGAGCTAGAAGTGTGTATTGTCGATTTATCCAGAGTCACCCAAAAGAAAGTAGAATCTGTAGAGTCTTTTATTGACAGGTTCAAAAAGATGAAGAATAGGTGCAAGGTGTTCCTACCTGAGACCGAGTTCGTAAAGATGGCACAAAGGGGCTGGATTTTGAATTAAGGAAGAAATTCCAAGGTATGGAGTTCAGGGATTTCTTTGAGTTGGATGCCAAAGTTGCTAAATACGAAGAACTGTTGCGGGAGGAGTCGTACAAGAAGAGAACTGCTATGGGGTCTTATTATCAAGAGGTGGAAGATGTTGTGTTGGAAGAAATTCAATCAGTTGGTTCATGTACGGTTCCCCTGCTAAAAAAGAAGCTGACAGAACCTGTAAAGAATAACCCCCAACTCTCCAAGGATATGCAGCACACGTTTGACGTGTCGAAAACCGACGAAGTTTTTTGATTTCCTCGTAAAAGAAAAATTCATCACTTTTCCACTGGACCACAGGGTGCCACCCAAGGAAGAGCTGAAAGGTCGAGAATATTGTAAGTACCACAATTCTTATAATCATGCTACTAAAGCTTGTTGGGCTTTAAAGAACATTTTGCAGGACAGAATCAACAAAGGAATCTTGAAGTTCCCTGACAAACAAGAATCCATGGCAGTGGATGATGATCATTTTCCCCCAATAGCTTCTGTTATTGTGAATGTGACATATTTGAGGGATCTTCTCAATGAGAAAAGAGGCCTATCTTTTGTAGTAAAAGATCGAATAATTAAGAAATGCTGGATCCAGAAGGGTCAACTTTTTGAAGCTACTGGAAGGCAAAGTACTGATCGACTAAGAACAGTTCGACAGCGTTTCCCTAGAAGTGTTGGTGAATCCGCGACCTCTAGGCCGAGGAACCAACATTTTTTCAAGAAACCAGTGCTTGAGAATCAATGGTTTAGAGGAGAGTCATCTCGCAATCAGCACCAAAGGTAATCGGACAGAAGAAATGCTTATGAAGTTGAGTCGCGAATGATGGAAATCAAGAAAAGGTCAGCTGACAAAGATGGATAGCAGCGTGTGGATGAAATTTCAAAAGGAAAAATGATTGAGAGTAGGAGAGCAAAGCCCAGGCATGTCCTTCCAGCTAGATGCGAGTTCAGTTAGTCTTGGAGAGTGACCCAACACAAAAAGTTCCCTAAGCCACCGACTATGACTCAAAAGAGACGGCTTTTGAGAGAAAGAGTTATTGCAAGAAGAGAAGCAAAGTTGAGAAATGAATTCGCATTGGATATTTCAGTCACCAGGGATCAGGCGGGGAGTAAGTGTTGGGACATCATATTCTCGCACCCAAGACGCAGCAGAAGTTTAAAAATTTTGTTCTTGGACGTCGTGTGTTAAAAAAATTCATAGAGTATTTAGAATTATAGCTTTGCATTCTTAACGCTTGGACTCCAAACTATTCCGATTTTTACGCGGAGATAGTCCTTCTTATAAATCCCTACGAACGGCTCTTCTCTTTTATCGTCTAATTAGGTCCACGATCAGAGACTATTTTCCTCGTTTGGTTTGCACTAGAAAATCCAAACGATTTATGCGTTCAGACTGTAGCCTCTGAATTTCCAAATCCGGAGACGGTGCGGCAACAGCGGCGTGGCGATGAATGACTCTTTATGGCCGAAATTATTTTTCCCCAAAATTATGTGATGGCCGAGACTTCATGATTGTAAATCATGAATTTTGTAATTTTTTAATCTTAATCAATGATAAAAATAATACTTATTGATTTTTTTAATCAATGATTAAGCAAATCATATTTGCTTTTGTAATCAAACTATTCCAACAATCTAAAGGGGATGGCCTGGGTTTCAAGGGAGAAAGGAAGGAATTTTTCTTATGTTTTGTGTGAAAAATTATGGTCATCTAATATGAGTCCTAGTGGTATATTTATAGAGTGAGACTCCTAATACAATTAGGAGTCCCTCTCCCACAATGACTCTAATAAGTTCATTTTATTAAAACTCTCATATAATTAATATATAATGTATTTATTAATTTTTAATAATACATGATATAATAATACCATATACATATTTTATATCACCATATAAAATATATATGTACATTAATTAAATTAAATAACCATTATTTAATTTATAAATTAACTCCTTAGTTAATTTAATTCTAGACTCCTCTAGAACATATATGAGAATTTATGCATGTTAGTAGTCACCACTACTAGCACAATCATTTAATTAGTAAATTTCATATTCACAAAAAAAATGATTCCGAACTCATTATAACCCCGATCGACGATCCGAAAGCGTCGATGTACCAAAGATACAAATCTTGTTCATATAATGAAAATTGAAAATTTCGAAGATCAAAATTTTCACTTACCATATTGGGCAGCTGCCAGTTTTAGTGAACTCCTTCACAAAACAGACAGTTCCACTCTCCTCCTTATTCAGCAATCCTGCTAACTTCCATTTATTCCATACTATGGAATCAGCTCATAAACTCCTTTATAAGCTTCCTGTTTGATCTCCATCAAACCATAGTTTCCAAATTCCAACTCCTTGAAGTTTGACTATCTCAACGGGAACACAGAATCCGATACTTGTGTGACCCTCAATGGTTCAGAGATACAGCTAGCCGTTGGTTCACATCTTCATGTAATTCAGAATAACATTTATACTGATTCGGGTTTACCCTATTTAACCCTATTCTTTTCATCAATTCATTGATCAAGAATGTCAGAACTCATTTCTGATTGCACCCATCGGATCATGGTAAGAGCGTCTAGTAGCATCGCCCCATGATCCCCTAGGTATCACTGATAGTGCCTGCAAGAACCTTTAGTCATGGTTAGCATACAATACGGTCTCTTCAACACATATATCCCGATCGAATCTGTAACCATTGGTATATCGAGAGTTGCATATGAATTCGATAATGTTGTGATTTATCTTTGAGTACTAATAGTGGCATGGTATGTGCAACTAGGAAAACACCTTTCCCTAAAGCACATTTCTTGCTCTGACCAGAGACTCCTTGCTCTATTAACTCATCAGATCACATAGGATATCTTCACCCGTAGGCGAACGGTGAATCCCCGGCTACAATGCATTTGCTCTTACGTATTTCAAAAATACACCCAACCTCGCCACCTGATGTCCCTCAATGGAGTCGGTAAACGGATCAAAGTGCATGCTAGTACGTATACCCCCTACATTGGCCCGGGTCAAAGGACTAATGGTGTACAACCATAACTGTGGACTATTCCACTCGATAAGTGAGAACCACTTGGACAGTCCGAAGGAGGGTTGTTCAGTGCATCATCATATGATCACTCATCTGTGTGAATGGACATCTCCATGCACTTGCCAATGAAACATGGAGTTTAAACCACAAATGCTAGTCTCAAGCTCAAGCAACTTTTATCCTTGTTTTAGGAGGCTGAATCGACTAGGAACCTGTTTAGAATATACGGTACACTTTCTAATGAGTTTTATGATCTTACGTTGTGACGCAGACCTCATGGTACCTATTGTATATTTAAGGACTTTATCTATGCTGTTTGCATGGGTATACAGATAAAATATAATGCCATAATCGAATAAAATCGTAAAATATTATTAAAATTGCTACTACTTAAATTATAATTCACCCAAGTGTAGGTTGTCTGCAAGTAATATATTTCGTAAGTACGAGATCGATCCACAGAGAAGTTATTTTAAGTTTAAATTTATTAATTTATAGATTACCAAATGCAAGAACGAAGTTTACAAATTATAAATTTTGTCAAGGCTCGAGGATTTATTCTTGGTTTATGCAATATTGTTTAACTAAAAGTAAAACAAAGGAAACAACCATAAATAATGATTCCAAGAAAATTAAATATTTAAACACATACATAATATAATATAGTTCCCACTATAGAAAATATCAATTCACCGATATTTTATATATGGTACTTATGATTATATATATAACTATATAAATATATAACTACATAAAATAAATGTTAAATTAAATCATTATATTTCATTTAGAACAACCGGCAGAGCCACGCTATTGCCTAAATGAAATATATGATTTAATAAGTTAGATGCGGAAAGTAAAAGTTATTTGCGATAAAGTAAATGTTAGATGCGGAAAGTAAAAGTTAGTTGCGATAAAGTAAATGTTAGATGCGGAAAGTAAAAGTTAGTTGCGATAAAGTAAATGTTAGATGCGGAAAGTAAAAGTTAGTTGCGATAAAGTAAATGTTAGATTGTTAGATATCATAATATTTCATTTAGAACAACCGGCAGAGCCACGCTATCGTCTAAATGAAATATATGATATAATTATATAAATATATATATATATATATATATATATGTATGTATGTATAATATAACAATAATAATTGATGAAATATTTATTGTATCAAAATTAAACAACAAATCAAGATAACCACTTCAATGATATCAAGCATTTGATGTAAATTGATAACAACAAATAATTCATTTTTATACCTACAATAAAAAAGAAATTAGCAAAATGAAAAGAAATAAAGAAAGAATATACAAAATATAAACAATCTTACTTCACCAAAATTCATCCTCTTCACCTTGACATAATAGATTTAGCTTTCCATAAACTTACTTTTGATCAACACTAAAAACATCACTCATAATTTGGAAAATGAAAAATATATTGGAACTTAAAACTTTTATACACACTCACACTATATTTTACAATGAGATAGAACGATTTTCAAGCTAGCACAAGGCCTCTATTTATAGGCCAAATGAGAGAAATGGTCAAAAATTTTATTAATGCCATGTAGTTGTAATAGTAGTCTTTGTCTCCTCCAACTTTAATTACATATCCCTTCTTTCAATGCTTTGTTCCACGACTTTAATCACCGAATTTGACTCTGCTCAAAACAGCAAAGATGTGGGAAATTGTCTGTATATGAATTTGGCCACTTGGTTTACCTCATTTGATTAAATATTGAAATAGTTATGATTTGTTTACTATATGCTGGTCATGGTGAAAGTAAATTTGTTCTCCTTTTGATATTTTCACAATTTGATCATCTTAACCAATTTTTTAGGCAATCATGTCTTCTGCAAAGTTGTAGATAATTTCTCAAGGATTCCAAACATGTTTGAATCACCTCCATTTGAGTTTTCTAGCTTGAGTTATCATTATTTTACTAACACGTAGAAAACCTGAAAATAAAATATATTTAGTAAAGCATTTAAATATAAACACACAATAATAAAATAACATAATTTTATAATTTTAATAAAACATAAATTTTAAAATATAGGTTTTAACATATAATAAATTATTAATTTTAAGTTTCATCACACCCCCACACTACCTTATTACTAGTCTCTTAGTAATAAAATTTATCGGAAAATCACAACCTAGATTCTTTATTCTTTTTATATATTCAAATATAAAAACATATTCATTTTAAAAACAAACTCATATACCGATTTATATATATATATATATATTTTCATTTAATATAATAATATGTGCTTTTATTATTATTTTCACATAATATATAAAGTAACAATATATATATATATTTTTAATTTCTAAATTTTTTTATTATAGTATAGTCAAAAAAATAATTCACACCACCTACAATAACATGTATAATATCGAGAATTTTTTTGTAAAAGCCTCAACTCCATTTTCTTTCAGGTCAAAATATTTAATGGATAGCTGATTTACTCTCATGGAGTTGGAATGAATATTAACTCTCATTGAAAAAGGCTAATTAGTAAAGTAGACAATTAAATAAACTAATATTGAAAACAAAATAGGAAAATTTACAAAGAATAAAATCCCTTTTTTTTATTAACGTGACTGCAAAGTTTTACAATGACATAATTTTTTTTATCCAAACATTCTACCATAAATGTCTATATATATAAACATTTATATAACGGATACATTCGACTACCTTTGAAACATATCCAACACAAACAAATTTTTTTGTTTTTTTTAGAACATATTGATTGATGGATTTTTTTTAGAACACATTTATAGTACATTAATCAAATCTAGAAAAAAACAATTACAATGAACAAAGAACTTTGCATTCCGTTATTTATCTTCTTTTTTTATAATTAATATTTTTTTATAGGAGAGTTATATTCTTGTAATTAACCATTTTTTAATAATCAATAAAATTTTATTAATTGTTTTCTCATTTCTCACCACTTACTCACAAAAGATGTGTNATTCTATATTAATTGATCAAAAATATATATATAAATAAATTGGTACATATGAAAAACTAATTTTTCTTGTAATCTATAATTTGAATATAATGAATATTAAAATCTTGCGTATTGTGATTTTCCAATAATTATTAACTAATGCGTCTCAGGTGCATTTTACTGACACTTTACTCGTCATTGAACTAAAAATTATTATTATTATTATTACTATATATATGAATATTTTTTTTATTTTTATATAAAAACAAACTAAGAGGAGAAGAAGAAGAGGAGATTTTTCATACCTTAAAGAGTAAAAAAAAAATTAAAACATACCCTTGAATCACAAGTTCAGCATCACATGAATTTTCTTTTCTTACTCTTGGATGTTGGCCAATTAAGTTGAGATAAGAATGAATCTGGTTCATGACTAAATCCTTGCAGTAAATCAATAAGTTCACTTCACTTGTAGCAGAAACTAACATCCTTCGCGAAACTAATGAAATAAATCCTTGTTCCACAACATCAACAAGAAACGATAGCAGTTTATCATAATAATTGTTAACATTTAACAAACCAATTGGCTTATTAAGGATATATAATTGTGCCCAACAAACAGTATGAAATATTTCTTCCAAAGTACCGAAATCTCCTGCAAAGCAATGAAAGCATCTGAATGTTCAATCATTTGAGTAATTCGTTCATACACGTTGTCCACTTTCATTTCTTCTCCTATTGTTGGTCCAGTAAGACTGGCTAAGGTAATCGGAATAATGCCTAAGACTTCACTTCTACCTGCATGCGTAGCTTTTGCAACTTTTCCCATGAGACCAACTTCACAACTACCATATACCAAATGAATCTTTTTTTTAGCAAGTGTTATTCCAACCTATTCTGCTACCTCTTCATAAATTGAATCTTTTCCTGCACTAGATCTACAAAATACACAAATATTTTTTATTTTACTTACCGTGGATGTCGACATGTTTAGAAATATGTTTTCTGCAATTGTTAAATCACAGCATATGAATTTATAAGCGTAACATGCCAAAAGTCAATATTTGAACAGGAAATTATTATTATTAAAAGAAAATAAAAATGACATAAATTAAAACATATATATACAACGTAGTTGTGATTGTGGCTCATATCTTCCTCTGATTTTACGTTCAATAATGATTTCAACGCCTTTTATGAGTCGAGGATATGCTTCCCATCCAATTTTCTTATAAATTGGCAAACAAGGTCTTTCAACGTCAGATTCCCGAGACGAAATTGTATATATATATTTACTTATCTAAACAGATATGCGTTCCTACAGTAGGATCTTTATAAGGCTGATTCCACCGTCCATATTGATATTCCTCATGTTGAAATTGCCACCATAGTTCAAGAAGTTCATTTTGCACGTACCCACTAGAATGCGTATCAAGAACCTCTAGAAAATTATCCAAAGGCTCTTTAATCAGACCATTTTTAATGAATAAAATTTTATCTTCTCTATTCATTGATGTCATTCCAACATTTTGGCATTTTCCTTCACAAGTCCACCTTGCACACTTATGACATCCACATATACGTTTAGCTCTTCGCTTTTTGGCATATGTGCTTTTACCAAATCCTGGAATATGTCTTATTATTATTTCACTTGCTTCCCCAACCAATTGGACTTTTGCTTCAATTATCAAACGGATATCATTTGGTATGCTATATGACATCATCAACCTTAGTCGCTCACATCTAGCTTTATAAATTTTTTTCAACGCATTATCAGGTAAACAAGCAAAATATTTACGAAGATTCACAATACAAGCATCCATATTATTATTATTATTATTATTATTATTATTATTATTATTATTATTATTATTATTATTATTATTATTATTATTATTATTATTATTATTATTATTATTATTATTATTATTATTATTATTATTATTATTATTATTATTATTATTATTATTATTATTATTATTATTATTATTATTATTATTATTATTATTATTATTATTATTATTATTATTATTATTATTATTATTATTATTATTATTATTATTATTATTATTATTATATATTTCAATTATTTTGGGAAAACTGAAAAAACCGACTTAGATAGTCACGGAGTACCGTTATCCGCCACTTAACCGGGAAATGAACTAGAATCTGCAAAAACAAAATGAAAATATCAAACAACTATTGTGGATCATATAAAGGCATAAAATCATCATTAAGAATTTCATTTTCTATAAAAGGCTTAAGTCTTTGCCAATTAACTTTAAACACGTCATTATTTTTAGGATTTTCAATATCAACAGCACCATGAGGATAAAAAAATTTAACTATAAATGGTCCTGACTGTGAGAACCAAAGGATTTTACGAGCCAAATTTCAGCTAACTTAACTCGAAGAAATGGCTTCAAAGCTCGGAGATTAACTCAACGAGAGGCCAAGCTGAAAATAACTGCATCCATTGAAGTACTGTCACGGGAGGAATAAAACCCCAGCTCAAGGACTCAATTCGTCAGCTCGAAGCAGCTCAACCAATCTTGTCCTAACAAGAAAACAAAAGGGAGCTAAGGGATGAGCTAAAGGTTTGGACAAATTAATTATGCAAGAAATAATCAATGAAGGAGCTAAGGGTTAAGACAAACTTAATTTGCATGGGAGTTTGGATAATCATCCTAGAACTTGAAGAATGCATGGGAGTTTGAGTAATCATCCTAGAGCTTGAGGAATACATGAATCTTTGAACCAAAATAATGAGCAATCAAGCCTTTCTTGTTGACCAAGATTTCGGCCATGATGGGACTAGGTGGAAGGGTTTTTCTTGCCTATAAATACTACATGCTAGACTTCAAAAATTACACCAAAAGTTCCCCTCAAAATACCAAAATTTTGGCCCACTCCCCTTCATCAAACTCTCCCAATTTTCGGCCAAGGCTAGCAAGGAAGAAGGAAAAAATTTTCGTGAAGTCGATTGCTAGAATTCTGCGTCAAAGTGCTGCTAGATCGAAGACCTCAGTTATCAAAGTTAAGCCGAAGTGCTGCCCGAATTTTTTGAAAGAAAGCTTCGTACAAAAATCTGCAAGTGTAAGTGGACTTTTGTTATGTACCTCATTTCTATTTTAAAACGTTGATATAAATAACGTGACAAGCATGTTGGTGTGTCCCTTTTTCGAAAAAATCAGTGTGTTCTATTTTAAAATTTTGATCGATTATGTGCTCTTTTTTGTGCTTCGAATTTCTTGGTTCCGCTGTGTCTGAATAACTCTGAAATCTGAATATCTGAAAAGCTCTGTCTGTTACTTCTGAATTCTGTTGCACTGTTATGATTCGAATTTGAAATGGAACGAGAATTGTAATTCTGTTCTGGCCTCCATTGGTGGGTATAAAATCATGTTCTGTTCTGGCCCCCCTTGGTGGGTATAATACCATGTTCTGGCCCCCATTGGTGGGTATAAAACCATGTTCTGGCCTCACCCCTTAGAGGACTAACATATTGGGGACAATTTGACCATGGAAATGAGATGAGTAACAGTGTGTTTTGTCTGTTCTGAAATGATCTGAATTGTTTCTGTTCTGTTCTGTTCTGAATCATTTGATAAGCTCCGTCTTTTATTCGCTTCGTTTCTGTTGTGTCAAGTCAGGAATATTGAGTTTTGAAAGTATGTTGAAAGAATTTTTAAAGAATTAAGTTCTATATGTATCTTTGGAATCGATCGACCCCCACTTGCTGAGTGTTTCCCAAAACACTCACCCCTTACAAATTTCAGATAAAAATGAAGAACAAATGAACGAGGAGGAGCAAGAAGCGTTTTGGGGATGGTGATCAGAATTCAAGAAATTGAGAAATTGTATTCCTTTTTGTTTAGCTTCTGAAAAACTCTGATGTGAAAGCTTATTTCCTTGTCATTGTAAGACAATATATTATTTATGAAAAAGACTGGTTTGATTTGATACGAGGCTTTATTGTTTTCAATGTAATTGCTAAACAATGCCGGATGTCACCGATGCTTCGGACTCGAGGCGTGACATTTAAGTGGTATCAGAGCCGCCAGGTTCATAATCCCGCTGGGATTTTGATAGACAAAATTTGGCGAAGTCAAATTTTGGCAAAGGCCTAGTGCATCTTAATTTGAGTCCAACTTTCATCTGTTCTTGAAATCCAACTTTCATCTGATTCTTAAATTTCGAATAGACTTCAGAAATCTATCCCTTCAATCGCTTCGCAATTCTTAGTATCAAAAATTTTCCACGACCACTTTGTTTCTATTATTTGTGCTTTTCTATCCTTTATACGATTCTGATGCTTTGCCTTCGATTTATCCTAGGAAATGGCTGCTTCACGTACCCGTGCTCAGGCAGCCCTTCGCATGCGCCAGCTCACGATTGACAATCAGACTAGAGAAATTGCGACCCTGAAGGCGCAACTGGCTAGAGAAAAGTTGGAGAAACAGGAGATTATTGAGAGTAGACTCATACTGGAGACCGATGTACAACGATTGACTCATTATCTGGACTTGGCAGAGAGCCAGATGCTGGAGATACCGACCGATTCCGCTCGCGTCACGCGCTTAGCTGCACTTAACAGGGATTTATTGGATAGAGTGGAGATAGAGCGAGGACGTGCTTCTCAGGCCCGTCAGCGCCAGGAGGAGTACAACGCCAGACAAGATCGGTACATTTCGAAGCTCCATGGCACCATGGACAGACTTCAAGATCAGAATAATTACCTGCATTTTGTGATAGAGAACATGGAGGAAGAGGAGGTAGCACCGATGGAGGTGGCCGGAGATGAGAGCGCCAGTGACAGCGATGGCGGAGAGATGTTCGATTAGATTAGCATTATAATACCTGGGTTGTAATAAAATTTGTGACTAAGAAAATACTATGTGTACCAAATTATTTTGAAACTTTCTATTATCCTTCTATTGCATATTTAAAAATTTGACAAGTATCTTATGTATAAAATTGTTTTTTTTAGGAAAACAACATGGATCTTCAACGCATTATAAATGAACTTCAAAATCAACTTCAGGAAAAGGAGTCAGAAATTAAAACACTGAAAGAAAAAAAATGAGAAACTTGAAAGAGATAATTTCCAGTTAGACGGGAATAATGTATGCATGACGGAGGATCTTCGTGAGGCCAGAGAGGAAGAGAAGAAACTACGCGAGGACGTAAGACGTTATGCCGCTTATCATCTAGAGTCGGAACGTCGACACGGAATCATCAAGCAAGAGTTAAACAAAGCTCAGGATAGGATTTTTACCCTCAAAATCCGGGACGATAGCCTTCTCAAAACACAAAGCCGTTTGGAGGAACAGATCGCAGATCAAGAAATCAATGAGAAAGTAAGCCAATCAACCATACAGGAGCTACAAGATCAAGTAAACAACCTTGATCATCACAACACACAACTGCAGAATTACATTGAGCACCTGCAAAACGAAATGATCAACATGGAAGAACTCATGGAACAACTAGAAGAAAACCCCGTAGAGGAAGGAATTAATGAAGCAGAAAGAGACAGTGAAGTTATAGATGAGTATGGAAAGAACTCTAGAATAGGCACCACTTGTACCTAGAGCTATTTGATTAAACATTTATTCTGAAAATATTAATTGTATGAAAATTTTTACAATTTAATGAAATGATTTATTTGATTAAATATTGTGGCAAACAAATTAATAAAATACATGTTTATAGGATATGGCAGGCAGACCACCCCGAATCAACCGTAACCCTCGTGGCGCCAACCAAAATGAAAATCCACCACCACCTCAGAGAGTAAACCTCAGCCAAGAAGATATGATGGCAATAGCCACTATCGTAGCTGCGACGTTGCAAGGATTCGTGAACCCATTAGCTAACGCCATCCAACCACCTCAAGAACCACAACTGCGTGGAATTAAATACCATTATGAATATCTAAGAAGGAATCAAGTTCCAAATTTCGATGGAAACCCAGACCCAGAAGTCAGTCACAACTGGCTCAAGAACGTCGAAACACAATTGCCTTTACTGGAGATACCTGAAGAACTGAGAGTGGAGGTTGTAACACCGCTTTTGGAAGAACGGGCTAGGAAATGGTGGGAAACTGTGTCGCCATCTTTGACAGAGGTGGAAGAGATCACATGGCAGATTTTTAAAAGAGAGTTTTTGAAACAATACTACCCAGCCGAATTTCGACTACAGAAGTTGGGTGAATTTGAAAGCTTCAAACAGGCTCCAGACATGTCAGTAATGGAGTACACCTCATGATTCAACGATTTGGGAACTTATGTCCCAACGATCATGTCGGATGAAACGTTAAAAATGCATCGTTTCAAGAAGTGACTCAACAGTCGAATTCAGTCAGCATTGGCAGTATTCAAGCCAAACAACTTTGCGGATTTGATGGGCGCTGCAATGAGCGCAGAAACTGATATCAAGCGACGCGAGGAAGAAAACAAGAACAACAGGCCGATGAACAATCAATCTACTCAGAATGGTCCCAAGTTTAAGAAATCAAATTATTCAGGTGGGACTTTCAAAGGAAGTTCTGGCAGTGCTGGTAACACCGAAGGAAAGTGGTGTGATACATGTCAACGGAAACATGTTGGAGAATGTTACCGGAAGACAGGCGCTTGTTTTAAGTGCGGAAAGGTGGGTCATAGAATTCAAGATTGTCCAGACAACAAGGACAAAGGGACGGGGCCCAGTAAACAGCATGAAAACAAGACTAATGCTCGGGTTTACGCGATAACCCAAGAAGAAGCTTATAATACCAACGAAGTGGTGGCAGGTACCATTTTACTCAATAAAATGCCTGCATATGCTTTGTTTGATTGTGGTGCCACACATTCATTTGTATCTAGAAGATTTGCTAAAAAGCTTAAACTTAAACATGATATTCTTAGTGAACCCTTAAGAGTGGCAACACCGACGAGTAAAGTAATTGAATCACACAAAGTGTATCGAAACTGTAAAATTTGTATCAGCAATCAAACTTTCAAAGCGGAATTGATTCAACTCAATATGGTTGAGTTTGACATCATTCTTGGAATGGACTGGTTTTCTAAAAACCATGCCATGGTAGACTGTCAAAGGAAAGATATTAGACTTCAAACTTCGAACAAAGAGGAAGTCGTATACCACGGGAAATCCAAAGAACGGAAATCTCTACTATCTGCCTCGCAAGCCTGGAAGACCATAAAAGGAGGTGAAGAGATTTATCTGGCAATGATCAATGAGATTAAGGAAGAAGAAGCCCCAACGTTAGGAGATATTCCAATTGTTCAAGAATTTCCAGACGTTTTTCCCGAAGAACTACTGGCTGAGATACCCGATAGGGAAATAGAATTTGAAATCAACTTGGCCCCGGGTGCTGCTCCCATATCGAAGGCACCATACCGAATGGCTCCAGCTGAATTGAAGGAGTTAAAAGAGCAACTCCAGGAATTATTAGACAAGAAGCAGATTCGCCCAAGTGTATCCCCGTGGGGAGCTCCAGTGCTATTCGTAAAGAAAAAAGACGGGAGCATGAGGCTATGTATTGATTACTGGGAGTTGAACAAGATAACCATAAAGAATAAGTACGCACTCCCGAGAATAGATGATCTTTTTGATCAGCTAAAAGGAGCCAAAGTTTTCTCAAAGCTTGATTTAAGATCAGGATACCATCAGTTAAAGGTCAAAGCAGAAGATATCTCTAAAACTGCTTTTAGAACAAGATATGGACATTACGACTTTACAGTAATGCCCTTTGGTCTGACAAATGCTCCTGCAGCATTCATGGACCTGATGAATCGAGTATTCAAACCATACCTTGACAGATTTATGGTTGTTTTTATAGATGATATCTTGGTATACTCACCAATTGAAGAAGAACATAGAGAACATCTACGTCTCACTCTGCAAACACTACGTGAGAGAAAACTCTTTGCCGAATTCAAGAAGTGTGAATTTTGGTTAAAGAGTGTGGCATTCAAGACCATATAATTTCTGAACTTGGAGTGTCAATAGACCCTAAGAAAGAGGAAGCAATCAAGGATTGGCAAAAACCAAAGACGGTGACTGAGGTAAGGAGTTTTCTGGGTTTAGCAGGCTACTACAGAAAATTTGTGGAAGGATTTTCTTCAATAGCCATTCCACTCAACAAAATTACTCAGAAAAACTCGAAGTTCATTTGGAATGAAGCTTGTGAAAGAAGCTTTGAAACCCTGAAGACGAAACTCGCATCCACACCAGTACTAGTTCATCCCGAGGATGGTAAGAATTTCACTGTGTACGGTGACGCTTCCAAGGAAGGATTAGGGTGTGTGCTTATGCAAGAGGGTCAGGTAATTGCGTATGCCTCACAACAATTTAAAACCGTATGAGCAGAATTACCCCACTCATGACCTTGAGTTAGCTGCGGTTGTGTTTGCACTTATAATCTGGAGGTACTACCTTTATGGAGTAAAATGTGAGGTGTTTACCGATCACCAGAGCCTCGAGTACATTTTCACCCAGAAGGAATTAAACATGAGGCAAAGAAGGTGGATGGAACTTCTAAAAGATTATGATTTGGTAATCAATTATCATCCAGGAAAGGCGAATAAGGTGGCTGATGCATTGAGTCGAAGAAATTTTGGAAAAGTAAGCTTATCTTCACTATCAGCGCGACCAAGACTACGGGAAACCGTCAAATTAAAGCAGAGTCAAAACACCTCCATCCTTAAAATTAGAGAACAAATCCGAGAAGAACAAATTCCAGAATTTCAAATAGATGATAATGGGATACTCTGGATGAAAGGACGATTGTATGTGCCAAATATCGATGGAATTCGAGAGGAGGAATGGCCGAGGCGCATAAATCAAGATTTTCGGTGCATCCAGGGAGTACCAAAATGTATAGAGACTTAAAAAATAATTACTGGTGGAACGGAATGAAGAGAGACGTGCTGTCTTTGGTTCCAAATGCCTAACCTGTCAACAAGTCAAGGCAGAACATCAAAGACCTGGAGGACTGTTACAACCATTGGAAATACCGGAGTGGAAGTGGGATAACATCTCCATGGATTTTGTTGTAGGGCTACCAAGATCCAGGCAGGGTCACGATGGTATCTGGGTAATCGTTGACAGATTGACCAAGTCTGCACATTTCTTACCAGTGTGGATGACTTATAACCTGGATAAGCTCTCTACCTTGTATATGGACAACATAGTGAGACTACACGGAGTCCCGACAAGTATACTGTCTGACAAAGATTCAAGATTTGTATCAAGATTTTGGAAGAGTTTCCAGAAGGCTATGGGAACCAAGATTACTCTCAGCACGGCTTATCATCCCCAGACTGATGGCCAAACCGAAAGAACAATTAAGACCCTCGAGGATATGTTGCGGGCATGTGCGCTGGATTTTTCCGGAAATTGGAGTGAACAGTAACCCCTGATCGAATTCGCCTATAACAACAGCTATCACAGTAGCATCGAGATGGCTCCGTATGAGGCTTTTTATGGAAGAAAGTGTAGGTCGCCCCTATATTGGGACGAAGTCGGAGAAAAAGCTGTTACCGGACCAGAAATTATTCAAATAACCGTTGACAAAGTAGCCATAATCAAAGAAAGACTCAAGGCAGCCCAAGACAGACAAAAAAGTTGGGCTGATTCGAAGAGAAGACCGTTTGAATTGGAGGTGGGTGAAAAAGCTTATGTCAAAGTCTTTCCCATGAAAGGAGTGGTTCGATTCAGTAAATTCGGAAAATTGAACCCGAGACATGTGGGACCGTTCGAGATACTGGAGAAGGTAGGAACCTTAGCCTACCGATTCGCATTACCACCTGATATGTCCAGGATACATAACGTTTTCCACATCTCTTAGCTGAGGAAGTATGTCCCAGATCCGAGTCATATACTCAAAGTTGCACCACTGATGATTGAAGGAAAACTTAACGAAGAACTCAAATACGAAGAAGTCCCTACTCGAATAGTGGACTCAAAAGACCAAGTATTGAGAAACCAGACAATACCTTATGTCAAAGTACAGTGGTCAAATCACACTGAAAGGGAGGCAACTTGGGAACTCGAAGAGAAAATGCGATCTCTGTACCCTCATCTATTTGAAAGATCAAGCTAACGCAAGTTTCGAGGACGAAACTTTCAATAAGGAGGGAGGAATGTGAGAACCCGGGATTTTACGAACCAAATTTTAGCTAACTTAACTCGAAGAAATGGCTTCAAAGCTCGGAGATTAACTCAACGAGAGGCCAAGCTGGAAATAACTGCATCCATTGAAGTACTGTCAAGGGAGGAATAAAACCCCAGCTCAAGGACTCAATTCGTCAGCTCAAAGTAGCTCAACCAATCTTGTCCTAACAAGAACAAAAAGAGAGCTAAGGGAGGAGCTAAAGGTTTGGACAAATTAATTATGCAAGAAATAATCAATGAAGGAGCTAAGGGTTAAGACAAACTTAATTTGCATGGGAGTTTGGATAATCATCCTAGAACTTGAAGAATGCATGGTAGTTTGAGTAATCATCCTAGAGCTTGAGGAATACATGAATCTTTGAACCAAAATAATGAGCAATCAAGCTTTTCTTGTTGACCAAGATTTCGGCCATGATGGGGCTAGGTGGAAGTGTTTTTCTTGCCTATAAATACTACATGCTAGACTTCAAAAATTACACCAAAAGTTCCCCTCAAAACACCAAAATTTCGGCCCACTCCCCTTCATCAAACTCTCCCAATTTTCGGCCAAGGCTAGCAAGGAAGAAAGAAAAAATTTTTGTGAAGTCGATTGCTAGAATTCTGCGTCAAAATGCTGCTGGATCGAAGACCTCAGTTATCAAAGTTAAGCCGAAGTGCTGCCCGAATTTTTGGAAAGAAAGCTTCGTACAAAAATCTGCAAGTGTAAGTGGACTTTTGTTATGTGCCTCGTTTCTATTTTAAAACGTTGATATAAATAACGTGACATGCATTTTGGTGTGTCCCTTTTTCGAAAAAATCAGTGTGTTCTATTTTAAAATTTCGATCGATTATGTGTTCTCTTTTGTGGTTCGAATTTCTTGGTTCCGCTGTGTCTGAATAACTCTGAAATCTGAATATCTGAAAAGCTCTGTCTGTTACTTCTGAATTCTGTTGCACTGTTATGATTCGAATTTGAAATGGGACGAGAATTGTAATTCGGTTCTGGCCCCCTTTGGTGGGTATAAAACCATGTTCTGGCCTCACCCCTTAGAGGACTAACATATTGGGGACAATTTGATCATGGAAATGAGATGAGTAACAGTGTGCTTTGTCTGTTCTGAAATGATCTGAATTGTTTCTGTTCTGTTCTGAATCATTTGATAAGCTCTGTCTTTTATTCGCTTCGTTTCTGTTGTGTCGAGTCAGGAATATTGAGTTTTGAAAGTATGTTATGAAAGTATGTTAAAAGAATTTTTAAAGAATTAAGTTCTATATGTATCTTTGGAATCGATCGACCCCCACTTGCTGAGAGTTTCCCAAAACACTCACCCCTTACAAATTTCAGATAAAAATGAAGAACAAATGAACGAGGAGGAGCAAGAAGTGTTTTGGGGATGGTGATCAGAATTCAAGAAATCGAGAAATTGTATTCCTTTTTGTTTAGCTTCTGAAAAACTCTGATGTAAAAGCTTATTTCCTTGTCATTGTAAGACAATATATTATTTATGAAAAAGACTGGTTTGATTTGATACGAGGCTTTATTTTTTTCAATGTAATTGCTAAACAATGCCGGATGTCACCGATGCTTCGGACTCAGGGCGTGACACTGACCATCTCGATCTTAGTTTTCCTGGAAATAAATGACGAGAATTATAAAGTAAAACTTTTTGTCCAATTTTAAATGACTTTCTCATAATATTTTTATCATGAAAGGCTTTAGTTTTATCTTTATAAACCTTTGAATTTTCATATGCATCATTTCTTAATTCTTCTAGTTCATTTAATTGCAATTTTCTTAATTTAGATGCATCATATAAATTAATATTAAATGCTTTAATTGCCCAATAAGCTTTATGTCCAAGTTCAACCGGTAAATGACAATGCTTACCAAAAACTAACCTATATCGTGACATCCCTAATGATGTCTTAAATGCAGTTCTATGTGCCCATAATGCATCAGTTAATCTTAAAGACCAATCTTTTCGATTTGGATTAACTGTTTTTTCTAAAATTTGTTTTATTTCTCTATTTGCAAGTTCAACTTGACCATTACTTTGAGGATGATATGGGATAGAAACTTTATGTGTAATGCCATATTTTCTTAACAAAGAAGAAAATGATTTATTTATAAAATGACTTCCCCCATCACTAATTTTGTTTTATTAAATGTTTAAATATTATATGTTTTATAATAAATTGTATAAAAAATAAGTTGTTGTATAATTATAAGTTTTTACTATTTTTACAGGTTCGATAAAACAAGAATAAACTTGGCGTTGCAAATGGGATTAAGATGATTCTTGGACCTGTAGAAAGTTGATGATAATATCTACAATATTGGTGACAAGCATGAGATAAAAATCTTCTCACAATTGGGATCAAATTAAGCAACAAACAAAGTTACCAAAGGAGTGGCAGTTTTACCATGCTCTAGTATTTTGACCATATCTCTCAAACTACTTGGTCAAATGGTTAAAATAAAATACCACAATTCAAACAACTCAATTATCCACATGTTTTATTTTATGTGGAGAAGCAAAATTGGATGGGAAGATTTTCAAAAGTGATGTGTATTAAAATATAATTTCTTGGAACACCAATGAAGACTTATGTGTAAAAAATAATATTTTATTTGTGGTTGTCTCCCCAAATTTGGCTATAAATAGGGGTGCATTGTAATGAATTGAGATATCCCTCATTCTATTAACAAATCTTTGATTTCATAATATTTCTCTCTTTATTTTTCCTTTATTTCATCATTTAAAAATTATTTGCATGTTAATTTCATATTCAAAGTTTTATACTTTGAATAATGAGTAGCTAACTTCCCAAGGTTGAGATTAAAAGGTGAAGCTCTTGGTATGATAATAAGGTTATTAAAAGGTAATAATCTATGTTTTATATTAATTAATCATTATTTATTGTTTACGTTAAATTTATTTCTTTAAGCATTTTTATACCCTACTTATAAGTGGGAGTTTTGATTTATTGTTGCTATATGTTATACTAAATTCTTGGTACCATTTATATGTTTGTTTGGTTTTACCAACCATTTAAAGTGGATGCCTTGATTTATTATATATCAATATATCATATTATTAATTTCTTGATACCATTTAAATGTTAGTTTTGTTTTACCAACCATTTAAAGAAGGAACCTTGATTTAGTGTTTACAAATATATATAGCACAATAAATACTTGACAACATTTATAAGTTTTGGTATATATTTTATACTTACAAGAAAATAGTATATAACATAATATAAATATGATTATTTAATATATTAGAACCATTTTATTAAGTGGATTTCAATAATGTTCATTAATGTTAACTTTATTAAAATATCAAGAGTGGATCCTCTAATCTCAACTGCTTAAATTAAAATTTGAACAATTAAAAATTACCAATTAAAAATTCAAACAATTAAAAGAAAAACAAAAACAAAAATAAAAACAAAAAGACATTGTAGTGAACTTGTAATTATTGTGGCTTTCCTGTGGATACGATATCGGATTCATCGAATTATACTACTTGCGTACAACCTGCTATTGGGAGAGCAACAACAATTTTTGAAAAACTTTTTTCCAAATAACCCTTTATTTTTACAAAACATGGCGAAAAAACCCATCGAGGAAAATGAAGATGAAATTCAATCTCAACATGATCATGATGGGCGAAGAACACTTAGAGATCACATGAATCCTACACGTACTAGTGCACCTTCATGTCTATTTGTCCCCATGATGCATCTCATTTCAATTTTAAGCCTGGTATTATCCAACTTTTACCCAACTTTCATGGCTTAGATTCTGAAAATCCATACATGCATTTACGAGAATTTGAAGAAGTGTGCAACACATATAATGATCTAAATTGTAGCATGAACACCATTCGACCTAAGCTTTTTCCTTTTTCTTTAAAAGACAAAGCTAAAACTTGGCTACAAAATCTTAGATCGGGATCGGGATCCATTCGAACTTGGGATGAATTGCAACAACAATTTTTGAAAAAGTTTTTTTCATCTCATAGAACAAATCTTTCAAAAGGCAAATCATCACTTTCACTCAAAAACAAGGAGAAACTTTTTATCAGTGTTGGGATAGATATAAAGAATTGTTTAATCTTTGTCCACATCATGGGTTTGAAATTTGGAGAGTTGTTTCTCAATTTTATGAAGGCTTAACACCTAAAGATAGGCAAATGGTTGAATTTATGTGTAATAGAACATTTGAAGATAAAGATCCAAACGAGGCAATTGAGTATCTCGATTCATTAGCTGAGAATGCTCAAAATTGGGACACTATAGGTACAATTGAACCATCAAACAAGATTCAATCTCCCACATCTGGTGGAGGTATTTATACCCTCAAAGATGAACATGATCTGCAAGCTAGATTTACCTCTTTGGCAAGAAAAGTTGAAGCACTTGAATTGAAAAAGAATGGTCAATTAAAATCAGTTCAAGAAATTACGTGTCACATCTGTGATACAAGTGATCATTCTACAAAAGATTGTCCCACTTTGCCTTTTTTTAAAGAATGTCTCCATGAACAAGCCAATGTTTTGAACAATTTCAAAAGGCCAAATTTTGAACCATTTTCTCAAAATTTCAATCCAGGTTGACGAAATCATCCAAATTTTAGTTGGAGGAATGATAATGCTGCACAATTTTCACAACCACATTTCCAAAATCAACAAAATTTTCAAAATTATGCACCTTATGTTCCTCTACCTAAAAGGAACTTGGAAGATATATTGAATTTTTTCATTGTAAAGCAAGAGTCTATCAATACTCAAACTGCTCAAATCATGACAGATTTGAAAGATACTCTTGCTAATTTGCATCTGCACTTAATGTTCATGAAAAATGTAAGTTTCCTTCACAACCACAGCCTAATCCCAAGGATCATCATTCACAAACCGGAACTTCTGGAACTCAACCGATGGATCAGGTAAAATCTGTTATTACCCTTCGCAGTGGTAAGGTAGTGGAAAAATCCATTCTTGAACCTTGTGAAAATGATGATAAATCAACTCCAAAGGGTAAGGAAGTGGAACCCATAACTTGCAAAGAAGATGATCAACAGATAGTGCCACCACCATTCCCTCATGCATTGAAAAATACAAAAAAATCAAATTTGAATTCTGATATATATGATATTTTTAAACAAGTAAAAGTTAATATTCCTTTATTAGATGCAATAAAGCAGGTACCATCATATGCAAAATTTTTGAAAGACTTGTGCACCGTGAAAAGGAAATTGAATATGAAAAAGAAAGCATTTTTAGCCGAACAAGTAAGTGTAATTATTCAAAATAATAATAATTTGAAATACAAAGACCCTGGTTGTCCTACTATTTCATGTATTATTGGAGAACGAAAGATTAAAAAAGCCTTGCTTGATCTTGGAGCTTGTGTGAATTTACTTCCATATTCAGTTTATCAAGAACTCAATCTAGGTGAGTTAAAACCTACTTCGGTAACACTTTTACTTGCCGATAGATCTGTTAAAGTGCCAAGAGGTATGGTAGAAGACGTGTTGATCCAAGTTGATAACTTTGTATATCCTGTCGATTTCATAGTTTTAGATACACAACCTATCGAAGCTTGTAATGCAATTCCTGTAATTTTGGGTCGTCCATTTTTAGCAACTTCTAATGCTCTAAAAAATTGCAGGAATGGAATAATGAAGTTGTCATTTGGTAACATGACATTGGAGCTTAATGTTTTTAATCTTTGTAAGCAACCACATGACAAAGGAGATGAAAGTGAAGATGAAAATCTTATTGAAACTATTGTGGAAGAAAACATTCAAGAAGGGAGTACTCGTGACCAATTAGATATTTGTTCAATTGATACTGTTAAAAAAAATATTGAAATTGATCTTGATGATTTTATTAGGTATCACTCGTTACCAGGATCAGAGAAAGAATTTGAGGCAAAATATGAGAACAAAGATGAACCACCCATATTGGAGTTAAAACCTGTGGGGACCCGGACACTAATTCCAATTTTAATCATTCTTAGGAATTAATCAATCAATTATATAACAGGGTTTAAAATTTTTTTAAAAAAAATACAAAGCGGAAACGTAATGTAAATCAATCCGAAATGCATAATAGATATAAACATACAAATCCTGTATTGTCTACGATAATTCCACTAGGTTCAACTACATATCAGTGTTGAATCCTAATTTAATTCTGAGCCCAGATCTCCACGCTATCTAGTCCAGCCTCGTTCTCTTCTTGACCCTGATCGTGTCCCACCTGTTGTCATGAACACATACAAACAAGGCAACAGCCGGATAACTCCGGTGAGAATTACATTCTCAGTATAAATCATGTATACATGCAATCATATAAACAATATAAAAGCATATCACATATATTCATAACATGTATCAAAATCAGAACATGAATCAATATCAATAATAATTCATATTCTAAACGTGTACCAAAATCAAGAACATAAATCCATGTACCATATTCAGGAACATAAATCAATATTACTCAATGAATCACTTTCCGTGATTCTCAGACTCAGACTCGACTCAGTCCTAATTTAGGGATCCCGATCTGAATAAGAACATACACCCACCTACACTCCCGATCGGGGTGGTGGTACGTTCTTATTCACGGATTTTGGCCATTTCCATATCGAACATCAGTAATAGAAGCAACTCCAATGCTATCCACTTCGATATGACCAAACGTTCGATGTCCTGACCTATCCGTCAAAGACTATGGCACTTCCGCCATACACTATCCTGTGACAAAGTGCAATGGGCCAATGACGATTCCTCACTATCCGGCCCTTCTGTCACAAGACCAATCATTTAATACCTGCTATCTATAATTCAATAGAACAAGCATATCAATTCACTCATTAATTGCAAATATCAATGCAATCAAATAAAGTATGTGATTTTGGGAAACTCGAGTCAAACCTAACTTGAGTTGTGCAATCCCAACTCAACATTAATTTATACCTTTATCTTCTCGCTCTGACGAAGGCGAAGTCTCGAATTCAACTCTGTTCATACCCAATCTGGCAATGACAATAACGAACAGGTACAATATCAATATACAACTCAATTCAAACCTGTTCTGATCAATACTCAAATCAAGACATACTCTGATCAATGTCAATAAAGTCCGATACAATCTCAATCAATACTGAATCTGATCACCATCAATCTACTGATGTTTCGACGGCATAATAATACAATCTTAACATCACAGATATAATATCAGAACTCATAATCGATATCGGTATAACTCATAATCTCAACGATAATACAAATCTGTTATCGAATCTCAATCAAATCAACTCCAAAAATCATAACAATTACATAAACAGTTTGTTCTTCGATCTGTTCTCGATTCTACACTGTCTAATATTTCAAGAGCGTCATATGTCACTCATATCTGATTCTGACAATATCCTAATTTTAAATCATATCAAAATGTAGTAAAACTTACATCCAGTTGAAGCTCTCATCAATAGAAACTCAGTACTGAAGTCGGATTGAAAATCGGATGGACGGATCTTTCACAAACTTCAAATTTCTAAACTAAAAGGCGTAAGGATTATTTCCTCACTTTCCTCAACCTTTTCTCGTTTCTTGTTTTTGACTAAACTGAAGGAATTTCATTTATATATATCATGTTGCATGAAATTGAAACGTGGCACACTTTCACCAAACTTAGGTGGCGCTCGAGCGGTTATGAGTCACCGCTCGGGCGCGGATCACTCTGCCCGAAAATCAAGTTGTTCAACACTGGCGCTCGGGCGGCCATAATTTACCGCTCGGGCGCGGAACCTTCTGCCCGAGTGTTCAACTTGTTCTACTCTGGCGCTCGGGCGGTAACTTTCAGCCGCTCGGGCGCCAGACGTTCTGTCTGAATTCTTCTTTTGTGATGCATTGGCGCTCGGACTGTCATCTTATACCGCTCGGGCCCCAGATGTCCTGTCCAACATCTTGGCTTGTATTACACCGACGCCCGACTTCTCCACTTGAGCTCCTACAGTCTCAATATTGCTGATTAATCCACTTCTGATTACAGTAATTAAATCTCGGGCATTACATTTCTGCCCCCCTAAGATCTGATTTCGTCCCCGAAATCACAGGCAATCAAATCATATCAGAAAGAAATGTATAACAGAAGTTAAATAGAAAACTCACATCACTGAAATAACTCTGGGAATTCCTGCCTCAGGTCTGAATCAGTCTCCCAGGTGGTTTCTTCAGTGCCATGACAATTCCATTGAACTTTACAAGTGGAATAGTCTTCGTTCTGAATTATCTTTCTTTCACAGATTTCTGGTTCCAAACTGGAATAATAGGTCAAGAAGTATAATATCATAATACCACTCGAAATAGCATTGATAGAATCAATTGAAAAATACTAGTTACACAACCTCCGTATATACCAATCAACAGCTCAGGATAAATTAACACCATCATCTCCTACCAAATCTGTTAATCCCTGTCAAGGTTATATCCAATCCTCGGCCTCAAATACCAACAGTCATTGTCCGACGCTAGCATATTTAGTCTATCCATTCTGAGCTGTCTTCATTTCCTTCTGAATCAGCTGCATTTTCTTTGTCATATTTATGATCCTATCAGATCTAATCTTAGGTATCTCCGAGATATTCTCTCCATACAAAGGAAATTTACAGATATCACTGTAAAATATCTCGAATGATGCTATCTCAATACTCATCTGATAGCTATTGTTGTACGACAACTCATAAAGTGACAATACATCTTATCAACTAGTGCTAAAATCCAGCACTACAGCTCCCTGGATATCCTCCAGTATCTGGATAGTCCACTCCGACTCTCCGTCGGTCTGTGGGTGCTGTACAAAAGAACTCATCGTATATGCTGCCAAAAGTACAAAATCAAATGAAAATCACAATCTGATATAATCAACTTTGGCATTCAGAATCTGTCACCTTTTCTGACATATATCTCAGCCGTCTGGTTATGTCTGTAAGTCTTCATGTACAGAATAATATATGCAGATTTGAATAATCGTTCAATCACAACCACATCCCATCACAGTCTTGTAAAGATTTTGGTAATTTCATCGCAAAATCCATAGAAATGTACTCCCATTTCTTATTCAGGAATCGATACTCTATAGAATAAATTTCCTGGTTTCTATCTTTCTGTCTTCATCTGTCGACGATTCAGACAATTCAGTACAAACTCTGTCACAACTGATCTTATTTGTTTCTATTAAAACTGTTTTTCTGTTATCAGGATGCATACTGAATCAATTACTGTGTGCTTCTGATCATATCTGCCATTTCAATTCAAAATATCAGGCACAAACAAGTCAATTATTAACATACAATACAGTATTACTTACCTGAATTCTGATCGACACTCTATTCTGACTATCGATATCAAATTCTGTTGTATAAATCTGAAATATTCGGCACAAAGAGACTATTCTGTCACATACATGTTACTCTGATCGATGCTCTGATTCGGTTTGAACTCTATATCATTTCAACAATATACAACAATCTGTATCAAACACGGATTTAGAACAACAGTAATATCGGATCAGATTCAGAATATCAATCATCTATACTGATCTAATAAACTCATGCAACCATAATTTTTTGACATTTCTGACATTCTGACATCGATGTCGTTCTCAGCCACTGATCACGGCCTCAACTGTGCTAAAATCAATCGGTATACTATCTACGGATAACACATACCCCGAATACAATCTATTTCAGTCAAGATTCATATCTGAACAATTTTTGTATACAACAATCTCAGTTCTCAGAATAGGCAATACAATATATTCGATTCAGTCAATCATATGTTACGAGAAATAAAAATATCATAGATGCAACGAGCATATAATCATCAAAATACTTTTGAACACAGGATTCATCAACCCATAACAAGAACTGAAGTATTTTACCGAGAAACATACAATCAAATGTAACTCTAACTCTCCGGCAGTAAATCTTCTGACTGATATGTCAATTCTGTCCATTCAATACGTGTCATCCAGTACGGAATTCAACACAATAAGACCTGTACCTGGTATCGAATCAAGGCTGAAATCACTCTCCCTGATATAAGGCAAACCCGGAATCTCATCTGGGGAGACTTTAGCAATTCTCCTGCTACTGGCAAATCAGTCCATGATACGCTCAGTTTCAGTAATCAACTGAATACATAAGGAATCTCTCCATTCCTTTCGATAATCATCGAATCATAGATAATACGGATGTCAAAAGAATTCAAAATCGAGAATCCTTACCGTATATTATTCATTCTTCGGCCATTTCAGGTCCGAATCTTACCATCTCCTGATAAGAATCTACAATAGTTCTGTACTTCTCTACTATATCAATAATGCGGCCAAAATCAGACAACACAAGTACTACACAGTCGAACTCAATTTCACTCTCATCTTACTGCAGTATACAAGATGTCACAGAATCTCACTGATATCGAATCCTCTCCTCAAAAGGAAAGAGATCAATACTACAGTAAATACAGACCCAACAGATAAAGCATGTCTCAATGCAATTCATACAAAATCATGTATAAGATGTATTAATATCTCTTAATACATACGCAGAGGTCTAAACTTTCCTGCAGGTCTCTGATACTCTGTCTTAACATGCTGACATTTCAAGCACTCAGACACAAAACCTAAAATATCTCGCTTCATGCTCGACTACCAATAAAAAGATTGCAGATCCTTATACATATTCTTACTCCCTGGGTGAATGGAGTACGGGGTGTTGTGCGCTTCCGTCATAATGTCTTCTCTTAGTGAATCACCACTAGGAACCCAAAGTCATCCGCGATATTGGACTATGTCATCCTCGACAGAATACAATCTCAAACCCTTGGACTCATCCCCCATTATTCACTTATGCAACTGCTCATCAGAATACTGACCTGCTCGAATCCTGTCTCTCAGTGTCGACTGAACTGTCAGGGTAGAAAGATTAGGAGCATCGCCCTTAACATACACTTCAAGCACAAATTTCTGCATCTTTGCCTGCAATGGTCTTTGGACTAACAATTGAGCAATCACTGCATCCTTCCTACTCAAAGCATCTGCGACTACATTAGCCCTTCTCGGGTGGTAGCTAATGTCACAATCATAATCCTTAACTAGCTCTAAGCATCTTTGTTGCCTCATATTCAGCTCTTTTTGGGTGAAGAAGTACTTCAAAATTTTCTGATCTATGAAAATCTTGCAATTTTCTCCATACAAATAGTGTCTCCAAGTTTTCAGAATGAATACTACTGCTGCTAGCTCGAGATCATGAGGCGTATAATTCCTCTGATTAACTTTCAACTTTCTGGACGCATAAGCTATCACTCTGTCATGTTGCATCAGAACTGCACCCAAACCAAGCTTCGAAGCATTCGTGTATAGAACATACTCTCCTTGCTCTAATGGCATCGCTAGAACTGGCGCTGAAGTAAATGCCTGCTTCAGCTTCTCAAAGCTCTCCTGACACTCTGATCTCGAAATGAATTTGGAATTTTTCTTGTCAAGGCGGTCATGGGTATCACGATAGAAAAAAAGCCTTGGATAAACTTCCTCTAGTATTTAGCTAGACCCAAGAAACTGCGGATCTCTGTCACACTCTTAGGCAATGGCCAATCTCTGACTGCCTCAACCTTGTTGGAATCAACCTCGACTCCATCCCTGGAAATAATGTGGCCTAAGAACGCCACTCTATCGAGCCAAAACTCGCACTTGCTGAACTTGGCATACAACTGTCTGTGTTTCAATGCCGGCAATGTCGTTCTCAAGTGCTGACTGTGCTTCTCTTTGCTCTTCGAGTAGTTCAGTATATCATCTATAAAGACTATGATGAACTTATCCAAATACGACTGGAATACGTGATTCATGAGATCCATGAAGAACGCTGGCATGTTAGTCAATCCTAAAGACAGCACCATAAACTAGTAGTGCCCATAACGCGTCCTGAAAGCTGTCTTGTGAAGATTTGCCTCTCTCACCTTCAGTTGATGATATCCTAAACGAAGATCTATCTTCGAAAACACTGATGCTCCCTGTATCTGATCAAATAAGTCATTGATTCTAGGCATGTGATACTTATTTTTGACGGTGACTCTGTTCAGTTATCTATAATCAATGCAGAATTGCATAATGCCGTCTTTCTTCTTCACAAACAGTACATGTGCGCTCCATGAAGAGAAACTCGGGCGAATAAAACCCTTGTCCAGCAGATCCTGAATATGATCTTTCAACTCTTTCATCTCTGCAGGTGCTAAATGGTAGGGTGCTATCAAAATCGACACTTTACCCAGCATCAATTTGATAGAGAAATCCACATCTCGGTCTAGTGGAATGCCAGAAACGTCCTCATGAAAGACGCTAGAAAAATCTCTGACAACCTCGACAACCTCTAGTCTTTGACCGACTGCTTCAGATACTGACACAATGCTTGCTAGAAATGTTGGCAACCTCTCTTCAAAAGTTTTCTCGCACAGATACATGAGAAAATATGGGGCATCTTCTTCAAAAACAAAAGATTTCCTGCTGGGTGGTCGAACAGACACTGAACTCTGTCAAAAATCTATTGAAGCTCCATTCGAAGCTAGCCAATCCGTGCCTAGAATGATGTCGAACTCGGGTATCGGTAGCACAATCAAGTCTGCCCGCACAAAATTCTTCTATAATTGAAGCTCCAAACTCTTCACTATCTTCGAGGTAAACATCTAATCACCAGAAAGAATCGGTACTCTAAAGCCCAAATCCATGTTCTCT
This sequence comes from Primulina huaijiensis, assembly GCF_012295235.1. Lineage (NCBI taxonomy): Eukaryota > Viridiplantae > Streptophyta > Magnoliopsida > Lamiales > Gesneriaceae > Primulina > Primulina huaijiensis. Next base: position 7,464,475 of record NC_133314.1, read on the forward strand.
GGTATAATTCCAATCGCTTTACAAATATATCGGATATAAATGAATGTGTAGCTCCTGAATCTAGCAGTGCATAGGTAGCTACACTTGTAATAAATATTCTTCCCACGACAGATATACTATCAAAACCGTTCAAACCTAATAAAATCAAGAAATTCTAACAGCAATAACCCATAAGTCTCGAAAATTACTACCATAATTGCTTAAAAAATCCGAATTATACAAATTGACCCTCATAATTTTGCATAATTGTATTTAGGTCATTGCATTCCTCGAATTAATCACAAAACTCTCCTCAAAAGTTTCTAGCAATAGCAAACAAGCCCTTATAAATTTCGGTTTTTGTTCTGAAGGCCATGAAATTTTTGGATTTGCAACTTAGTCCCTGCATTCTCGGTTATTGCATTCTAATCCCTCAAGTTTTCGGATTGGGCAATTCCACCCTCAATAATTCTAAAATTACTTCAATTCAACTCTTTCACCAAATAAAGTTGACATATCAAGTCTAAATTTTCGAAAATTCACTATCATCCTTTAAATCCACATAATTAGAGCATGCAACCTTATTTTCTTCTAAATTTTTTATTACAAAAACAACTCTATTGATCAATTTAACATTTCATGCAAATCAAGAAATGTAAAAATGTTAAGCAAATAGGTTACCAGTGATCAATGTCGTGTCTGGCTCCTCTTCTGCTTCCTTGGCATGCATCACATAAGCCATACCGGTAGTGGATCTTTTGTTCTTTGGGCAATCAGCAGCCTTGTGACCCTCTTCGTTGAAGATGAAACACTTAAACGTTCCCCACATGCATTTACCGTAATGGAAACGGTTGCACTGATTGCATGGCTACCTATCCTCCTGCTTTGGGGCACCTGTGTTCTTAGGGGGCTTCTGTTGCCCCGGCTTTTTAAGCTGACTTTGGGGCTTATTCTGCCCCTGATTCCTGGAAGGCCCTGTGAACTGCTTCTTGTGGGGCTGTGAGCTCTACTGAGCCTGGTGTCTCTTCCTTTGCATCTCCACATCTATGTCTCTCAAAGTTTGCTATGCCTGAAAGGCACAAGCAGTGGCAGCATCATAATTCGCCGACCTCATCAGCATAACATCTCGACGAATGGTAGGTCTGAGGATATCCATGAAGTGCCTCGACTTCTCTACAGCGTACCTAGCAATAATAGGCACAAAGTGACAACCCCTATCAAACTTCCGTGTGAACTCTGAAAAAGACGAGTCCCCCTTTCGGAGACTCGTGAACTCCCTAGTTAGACGCCCCCTGATGTCTACAAGGAAGTACTTGCCGTAGAAGAGGTTTTTAAACTGATCCCATGAGAGAATATCTAGATTTCCGTGAGCTGCTCCTTCCCATCACAAAGACACATCATCCTGCAGCATGTAGGTGGCACATCTAACCCTATAAGCATTCCCCAAGTCAAGATATCGAAAGTGCAACTCCAGGAACTGATCCAACCCTCAGCCACAAATGGGTCAGTAGTGCCATTGAACTCCTTTTGATTCAGCCTCCTGAACTGCTCATAAATGTCCTGTTGAGGCCTAGGAGCGTGATGTGCTTGCTCTATCAGTCGAGCTATGCCCTCCAAAAATCGGGTGGCGAGGTCTCCTGGTGGTTGTGGTGGAAAACCTCTGCCATCTCCAAGATTACCATATGGGTCTAATACAAGGCCTAGAACGACCTTTTTGCCACTGCACCCCTCATATCATCCGATCGAGCCAACTTTTTCCCAAAACATGAAGATTCGATCGACCACCTACAAGAACGTGTTCCAGCTCGGATGTTTCCACCTAAATACATGATAAACCTGTTGTAGATCGTCCCCTAACTGACAACCTGGAAACCCTTCAACCATGTAAAAGAAACGTGAGAGGCAAGTGGGAAAAATTCAATATTTTCATGTATAAACCATGTGGAACAATTTTATATCAGTAATTCTATAACATGGCATGCAAGATCGTTCAAAATATGTAATATGATGAAACGAAGGTTTTCGGGCGTACCTTGGTGATGAAATGTTCGAAAACTCCAACTAACGGAGCGAGGGACGAACATCGGAAGGACTGGGATCACAACCCTAGAGATTTTTCATGGAATAAAACGTGACAACCTGCTGAAGATGGAGGTGTGTGGCGGAGAGGGAGGGGTGGGGGAGGGAGGCTAGGGTTTGAGTGAATATTTGATAATAAAATGAGTGAATATTTTGGCCTAGGTTTTTTTATAGTGAGTTGTATTGGGCTTGGCCCAAAGATATAATAACACTCCCATTAGGCCCAATAACACGCACGTAAAATATTTCATTTTAGTACGTTTTCAAAAATATTATCCGAACCCTCAAAAAGTCTCCCGTTTTGTTAAAAATAGACTACCAATTTAAATATGGCTCGACGTGTAAAAATATCTTAAAATCCTTATTTCCGAAAATCATCTATTAAATACATCATATATTAAATAATTATTTAATAAAAATATTTTCCTTAAAATTTCCCTGTTTTCCATTTCTCGTTCGAGAATCGAATTCTGCAAAAACCTTATATTATGCAATTCTAGTAAATCAAGCCAAATAATCATACAATCATGTCATAACCATGTATTAAATGCATTTAAAACATTTAATTAAGTATTTTTAATAATACTTTAGATTCGCATGCAGTTAGGTTACGTCTTTTGATTTTTCTAGACCTTATAAAATACAAAACCTAATGGTTAGACTTAACGGTTTGAGTTGTTGGTTTAGCAAAAATTTTATTCTTGATGATCTAATATGATTCTGATAATTGTGCACTGGGTTGAGCAAACTTGAAATATTTCTTGTAGGAGTGCTCAGAAATCTTGATTATGTAGATTGAAAGATACGGAAGAGTTTTATGTTTGATTATTCTTGAAGCTGAATCTGCATCTATAAATAGTCGAAAGCTTCCAACGGCCAGATAAAGCTTTTCAACAATCAATTGTACCAGTTCCTATCACAACTTGTTGCTTTCCGATGATGTACATATCATTAAATGTTCATTTGATGTTTCTTTGTTTTTGCAACTTATAGCTCTTAGCTCTCTGAAAAGCCATTTTGGCATTTGACATTTTAAGAAATTTTCTGTCAAATTGAGATATTATTGGTGGGATATTATTCCGTTTTCTATAACTATCAATGTTCATAACAGTTTGAAATAAAGTATCTACTTTTCTATACACATATTTTGAGCGGCGGTTGGATAGTAACAGTCTTTATTTAATTAAAGAGGTTCAGAAAATGAAATCACTTTGAGCGGTCAGAAACCTAAAAATACAAAGCAATATACTAGTTGGTTTCCTGTAACAGCTTGATGTTGTTATTTTGTTAATCACCAAAAATTATGATAAAAGAAATATTCTAACAATTTTCTCCTTTTTCGAGATGACAAAACCAAACTGTAGGTCTATATAAAATTTACATGGAGTAAAATTTGCAATGAATTAAATAAGATGGATTTAATTGGGAAAATGAAATTTCATTCTGTAAGAGCATAAAATTTAAACAAAATCTTATTACACCTACAGAAGAATTTTAATTTATATTACTTGAACTACTGCTACCACCTCTACCTCTTCTTCTTCTTTCTTCTTTTTCTAAATTCCTTATTTCATCATTGCGCTTCGGTTCTTTATACTTCTCCCTTTCCACTCGTCGTTTTTGCACTTCAAGATTTTTGTAATCCACTACTTCCCCCATTTTTACATTGTTACATTGCATATGATCAAGAATTCCTTCCAACTGGTTGCCAATAGTGGTTTGAATATGATCGAACCGGGTGTCCATGTGCTATTTTAGGATCGGATTATTTGACTTTACACTATTACACCAAAATTTTCAGTCTGACGCTGGCTAATGCCTGATCAGCGGTGATTAGAGTGAAGTTCTTTTCTAGAGAACCAAGAGCACGTAGAACATCTCTCTGAAAGTTGTCAAAAGTATCAGTATGAGCAAATTTCTTGATCTAGACATTGTTGACCATGTTGGAGAGATTCTTGATTTGTATGTGGACTTGATCGATTAGAACTTTGGAGGAGTTATCATCGAACTCAGAAAAGACATTTAAGTTGAGATTAGATAGAGAACCTTCTTCAAAAATTAGAAAGATCGATTGGAGTTGTAACTGGTGGAGAAGAGGAATAGAAGAGCTTTCTTGTTGGGGATCAGCCGTTGAATCAGTAGCTGGAATTCGTGAATCTTCAGGTCGTCGTTCAGCCAATACTTCTATGTTTTTAGGTCCATGTTGTACTATTTCAGGTTGTCTTTAAAAGATAACAATCTCCTTACCGGACAAATTTTTAGGCAAAGCACTGATGTCTTCTTTTTTTTTATGCCCGCTGAAGGAGTTGGTAAAGCTTTCAATTTCAACTTTTCATCAGCATAATTTCCCCCTTTCTCATTATTAAAATCTTCAATAATTGGATAAGAGGGGTCTATCTTGCCTTGATAAAATTCAAATTGGGATGGCGACTTCACTACTTCATCCACAAAGATAAGAGAAATCTCTGAGAAATCTTCAGTCTGCATCTTCTACGTTGAGGAAGATGGTGTTTCTGTATTCAAAAGTTCAGACCGGTCTTATTGACCACCATTCTGAATTGTATGTTCCGTAGTGGTATGAATTTGAGGGAGTTCTTTCACATTAGTGGGTATCTCAACCTCGTGAATCTCTGGTAATTGACCACGCTGACTCTTGCCAATATCAAATACAACAGAAATGTCCTCTTCTTCAGCCTCTAGCAGCTCATACTTTTGTAATTTCAAGTTCAAGTTCATTGATAGACATGAAATTACAAGTGTTTATTTGTCATTTGTTAATGTTTGAAAATTTGAAATGTCGAAAATTTATTTTTGGCCGTTCATATATCCATATAAAAATAAATATATTTTGGAAGTGAATATTAACGATCAAAACAATAAGTACAAAATTTGGTGGGAAGGAGCCGAGCATGGTGTAGACCTTGCTACACTCATTTGGGCTCAATTCAAGACAAAATTCTATGAGAAATACTTTATTGCTGATGTCAGAGGACGGATAAAGAGGGAATTTATGACTCTCCAAGAGGGAGACGTATCTGTTGCCGATTTTGTGAAGAAATTCGATAAAGGTTGTCACTTTGTACCGATTATTGCCAGGGATGCGGAAGAAAAGCTTAGACATTTCATGGATGGACTTCGACCTACCATTCGGGATAAGGTTATGATGATGCGTCCTGTGGATCATGCTACAGCAGTTAACTATGCATACTAGGCTGAGCAATCCTTGAAGGACATTGACTTTGAGTTACAGCACAAGAGGCAACTACACCAAAGTAACAATCAGCCGAATAAGAAACCATATACGGGTCCTCCTAGACCTCAAGGGCCTCAAAAGCCCCAGGGTCCAGTCAAGAAGCTAGCACCACCTAAGCCACAAATCCTGGAGCACCAAAGCCTGCCGAGAGGCAACCATGCAAAGTGTGCAACCGAGTACATTTTGGCAAATGTGAATGGGGATAATTTAAATGTTTCTATTGCAAGGAGGATGGACACAAAGATAACGATTGCCCAAAGAGGAAAGCAGCAACTACGGCATGAGCTTATGTTATGAATACCGAAGAAGTTGAGGAAGAGTCAGAAACTACACTCATCACGGGTAACCTAGTCATTTAACATTTTTTTTATATTGCTTATTTTTGCATGAAATGTTAAATTGGTTATTAGAAGATTTGGGACCAAGATCTAAACTAGTTGAATTTAGGTTGCATGTTCTACCCTAATTGGATGTAAGTTATGATTTTAGGAACCATGGAAAATGATATTGATTTTGCGCCTTATTTTATGTAAAGGATGACTTAATTCCAAATAAAAAGTTTAGGGCCAAAATTTAAAGAAAATCATAATAAATGGGATTTGGGAGAATTTCGAAATTTTGGGAATTAATGATAGTAAAATCCTTAAGTTTCAACACGAAAAGATTTAAAAGACATCTTTCACCGCAGTGAGGATCATCATTCTAGGTGTAGCTACCTATGCGTTGCTAGATTCAGGAGCTACACATTCTTTTATATCTGAAACCTTCATCAAAAGACTGAAAATTACTCCTCAAGATATGGGTTTGGGTTTCAAAGTTTCTATCCCATCCGGTCATCAGATGCTCACGTCTAAGATTGTTAAGAATCTGGAGCTTCGTTAATTCAAGGATGTGGTTCGGGCAGATCTTATTGTGCTTCCTATGCCCGAATTAGATATTATACTTGGGATGGATTGGCTATCAGCGAATGGAGCTTCGATTGATTTCCGTCAGCGATCGATATCTATTAGGCCACCTAGTGGTAAATCTTTTGTCTTCGAGGCGGCAAGAAACAAGCAAATGCCGCACATTAATTCTTGTCTATGTGCGAGGAAGCTTATTAAGCATGGATGCCAAGCTTATCTAGCATGTGTCGCTACTGCACAGGAATCTATCAGTCAGAAATTAGAATATGTTGATATTGTGAGATATTTTCCTAGCATATTTCCCGAGGACGTTTCTGGTATTCCACCTGATCATGAAGTGGAATTCTCTATTGATCTTATGCCGGGCACCATTCCTATATCTAAAGCGCCTTATCGTCTAGCACCCGGTGAAATGAAAGAATTGAAAGATCAAATCCAAGAATTGCTAGACAACGGTTTCATTCGCCCTAGTTATTCTCCATGGGGCGCACCGGTGTTATTTTTGAAAAAGAAAGATGGTAGTATGCGTCTTTGCATCGATTACCGAGAGCTTAATCGGGTCACTATCAAAAACAAGTATCCACTGCCAAGAATTGAAGATTTATTTGATCAGTTGCAAGGAGCATCGATATTTTCTAAGATTGATCTTCGATCTGGGTACTATCAGTTGAAAGTAAAAGATTCAGATGTCCACAAGACAGCATTTCGCACGAGATATGGACACTATGAGTTTATGGTCATGCCATTTGGGTTGACCAATGCGCCTACGATCTTCATTGATCTCATGAATCGCGTATTTCAGCCGTATCTGGATCAGTTTATTATTGTCGTCATTGATGACATATTGATCTATTCCAAGAGCAGAGATGAGCATAGCCGTCACTTGAGGATCGCACTGCAGGCACTGCAAGACAGGAAGCTATATGCAAAGTTCAGCAAGTGCGAGTTTTGGCTTGATAGAGTGGCGTTCTTAGGCCACATCTTTTCTAGTGATAGCGTGGAAGTTGACCTGAGTAAAGTTGAGGCAGTGAAAGAGTGGCCAGTACCGAAGAGTGTTACCGAGATTCGCAGTTTCTTGGGACTAGATGGCTATTATCGCAAGTTTATTCAGGTGTTCTCATCTATAGCGGTACCTATGATCTCTTTGACAAAGAAGAATGCAAAGTTTGTTTGGGGATTCAAGTGTCAAGACAGTTTTGACAAGTTGAAGCAAGCCTTGATATCGGCACTAGTGTTATCTATGCCATCGGGACAAGGGGAGTATGTTATTTATACCGATGCTTCTAAACTTGGTTTGGGCGCAATTTTGATTCAAAATGACCGAGTTATAGCTTATGCGTCGAGACAGTTATAAATTCATGAGAAAAACTACCCTACTCATTATCTAGAGCTGGCAGCATTAGTTTTTGCACTAAAAATTTGGAGACACTACCTTTATGGGGAGAAGTGCAAGATATTCACCGCCCATAAAAGTTTGAAATACTTCTTCACCCAAAAGGAGCTGAATATGAGACAGCGCAGATGGCTTGAGTTAGTAAAAGATTATGATTGTGACATTAGCTACCATCCGGGAAAAGCTAATGTAGTGGCAGACGCACTGAGTAGAAAAGCAGCAGTTATCACTCATCTATCACTCGAAACACCATTGCAGTCCGAGATACAGCGGTTTGAGCTTACAGTGTATGCTAGGGGCGAGGCCCCTAATCTTTCCACATTATCAGTACATTCGACTTTGAGAAATAGAATTCGTGATGGGCAGTCCACTGATGAGCAGTTGAAAAAGTGGAGAGCTAGAGATGAAGCCAAGGGTCGGAAATTATATTCAAAGGTGGAGGGGATAGTTCGTTATCGAGATCGGTTATGGGTTTCTAGTGACGATTCTTTGAGAGATCTTATTATGAAGGAAGCTCATGACACACCTTATTCCATTCACCTGGGTAGCACGAAAATGTACAAAGATTTGCAGTTTCTATATTAGTGGCCAGGCATGAAGAGAGACATTCTGAAGTTTGTATCCGAGTGTTTGACTTGCCAACAAGTTAAAGCAGAGCATCAGAGACCAACGGGGAAATTGAAACCGCTCCCTATTCCCGAGTGGAAATGGGAAAATGTCACCATGGACTTTGTTTTGGGATTGCCAAAGACAGTTAAGGAATTCAATGTTATATGGGTGATAGTTGATCGTCTTACTAAGTCAGTGCATTTTCTACCTATTAAGACGACATTCACCATGATTCAGTACGCCGACTTGTATATTCGAGAGATAGTTCGTCTGCATGGGATTTCTGTATCTATTGTTTCAGACAGGGATCAGAGATTCACGTCATCTTTCTGGAAAAGTCTACATGCAGCGATGGGGACCAAGTTCTTATTCAGTACAACATTTTATCCTCAAACCGATGGACAGTGAGAAAGAGTTATACAGATTTTGGAAGATCTACTTCGAGCATGTGTTATTGACTTCCAAGGCAGTTGGGAACCAAAATTACCTCTAGTGGAGTTCACCTACAATAATAGATATCAATCATCAATCGGGATGGCTCCTTTTTAGGCACTTTATGGAAGAAAATGTAGATCTCCTGTACATTGGGACGAAGTAGGGTAAAGAAGAGAAATTGGTCCGGACGTGATTGAAGAGACTACCGAGCTTATAGTCAAAATTCGCGATAGAATGAAGACGGCGCAAAGGCAACAAAAGAGTTATGCAGACAAACGACGGAGGGACTTAGAGTTTGCAGTGGGAGATCATGTATTTGAGAAAATAGCACCCATGAAGGCTGTTATGCGCTTAGGAAAAAAGAGGAAGCTAAGCCCAAGATTTATTGGTCTATTTGAGATTTTGGAGAGTATTGGGACACTAGCTTATAAAGTGGCATTGCCAGCAGCACTTTCAGGAGTTCATAATGTTTTCCATATTTCGATGCTGCGGAAGTACATGTCGAACCCGTAATATGTACTAAATTATGAACCTCTTCAATTAACTCCAAATATGACATATGAAGAGAAACCCGTTCAGATCTTAGCAAGGCAAGAAAGAAGATTGCGAAACAAAGTCATTCCAATGGTCAATGTCAAGTGGCTGAATCACTCGGAAGAGGAAGCTACTTGGGGAACCGAGAGGGACTTGAAGGGTCGCTATCCAGAACTATTCGGTAAGTTATAGTTTCGAAGACGAAATTTTATTTAAGGGGGGGGTTGTAAGGTCCAAAATTATGACGACATAATCGAACTGCATGCAAATCTAGGAAATATGACAAATGAGTAATTAATTGATTTTAATTGCTAATTGATTATGTGACATACTTGGTTATATGCTAAATGGGATATTATTGTCATCATGCATAAAATTGTATTTTTAAGAAATATTCAAGTAACGATCGAGGAACGGGGACCGAGGACTGAAAAATGTAAAATGTTTTTATTAAATAATTTTTTTAATTATTTAAAATATGGTTGATGGTTTTTCAAATTTTTTTAAATATGGATAATACTTTTTATTATTTTTGAAAATATGGGGTTTTAGGTGAATTTATACGCCGGGACGTAATTTTTATCGGTATTGATTTTTTAACAAAAATGCAAACGTTTTGACAGCCCGGTTAATAAATTCACGAACGTATTTAAGCAAAATTATTTTTAATATTTTAATTAATCACTAATGGGTTTAATGTGCCTAATTATCATGATTAATGGGTCTAAGCCTAATTAGTTATTAATTAGCTATTTAAAGTGTTAAACCCCACCCTAAACCATCATACTTCACGCCATTTTTTCTGAAAACCTCTCCCATATACACGACAACACACACCAACAAAGCTTGGGAGGAAATTCGAATCTATCAAGGGATCACAATCCTAAGCCCTCCTCCTCATCGTTTTTCGTCGTCAATGGATAATCGTGCGTTTAAAATACAAAGGCACGCCATATTTCTTTCTTTCAATCATTTATCACACCATAATATTTATGTGAACATGTTTTGAAAGAAAACAAGGCACTCAAATTATAATTTTCGCAACTATTCACATGCATGTGTTTAACTCTTGTTTGTTGATTCAAAAATCATGTTTTAATTGTGTTAAGGGGCTGCCATGGTTAGGGTATGGATTAAGGGTGTTTTACACAAAGTTTAGGGTCCTATAAACACACCAAATAACTGCAAACGTGAATAACAAAGCTGGAAAAAAAATGTGGGCATCAATGAAGAAGGAGCCGTGAGTGTGGGTTGTCAAAATTCATGAGGCTCGGTTGTTTGCATGGCCACTTGGGACTTAGCCAAGGCTAGCCAGGGTCATGGGGGAGTCAAGGGAAGAGTCCTAGCCATGCTAGGACTCGAGCTAAGTGGGCTGGGAGGAGTCCTCGAGAGTTTCATGTGAGGTTGCGCAGGTTTCAGGAGCTTGTGCAGGGAGGAGGGGCTCGGCCAAGGAGCTGGGCTGGGTTAAACTAGGTCCTTTAGGGTCTAGAGAAGGTGGTCCAATGTTGGGGTAGGGACTGGTATGGTTTGGTTCCGACAGGGCACGAGCAGGAACAAGAAACATGAGGGAAGCTCCTACCCAGCGAGGCTGCTGTTGTGTTCAGTAGGTGGCTGCTCGCGTCCAGAGGTTTGGGTCGGTCTGGGCTTGGTCTAGGCATGGTCCAGGGAAGTTTAGGGTCATGAGGGGTCAGTGGTTAGACGGCTGGAAGAGTCCTAGGCAACTAGGAAACCCAATTCAACATGGACACTACAAACACATACACGCATGCACTTGGGGTCGAGTTCCAGAAGTTTTTTGTAGGCCAGGCTGGTTTTACGGGCTGGGCTTGGTCAGTAGGGTCCCTATGTGGGTTGGATAGGTTTTGGCTCAAGGTGGCTCGGGCGTGGCTCGAGTAAATTAGGAGATGGCTCGGTGTTCGATAAGTTGTCAAAAACAAAAATAAGAAAGCTAAAATTAAATCCAAGGGTCCAAGGGGGTGGCTCATGACTTGGAAGGGTAGAATAAATCATAAAAAGGTTATGTTAAAAATTTAGGATCAAAAGAACGAGTTTTGGATTTATTCGGGATTTTACCGCTCCACGGAACGCTAATTAGAGAGTTATATTTGAAGATTAAATTAAAAGTTATCGATTTAAGCCAAATAAAAATATGAGAAAATTCATGTAAACTTAAATAATTATTTGGGACATGTTAGAGTCAATGAAATTAAGAAAATGTCAAAAAGGGGAAATTTTACGTCCAGGGGTAAAACAGTCATTTTACACCTAGAAATTAGTAAACGTCATGGCAGTGCCCTGAATGCTGTTTTATGTGCTAATATGATTATTTTCTATAGTTATGGATGTTTATGGAATTTTATATGTTAAAATGATATTTTAAACGTTTATATTATATGTTAAAAGGATATTTTAAATGTTTAGGGAATTTTATATGTTTATGATTTAATATGTCAAAATGTTATTTTAAATGTTTAAAGGTTAAAATGATTGTTTTTAAATGTTTATGAAATGTTCATGATTAAATTATGATTTTTAAATGTCTATGGGATTTTCATGATTTAAGGAAGACATTTAAAAGACATGTTGCATGCTTGGTTTCAAAAGCAAAATTATACGTTATGCATGATTTATATAAAGTGATGGAAATTTAAAACGTTGAAGAAAGTGAAGTAATTGTCACTATAATGATGTTATGTGGGAATATCGTGAGGGTTATGGTCCCATTGGGAGCCCGACGATCGTATTTCCCGTGACACCATTGAGGATTTGAGGTTATGAGGTTTGAGATAAAAATGAGAATATCGTGAGGGGAGAAGACCCCAGAGGGAGCCCATTAATGGGAAAAGGCACCAAAGGTAGCCTCGACGATCGTATTTCTATTCGATGAGGATAGGCAAGGGCCCAGTTGACCGGTGAGAGTGTTGCTGGTGTCCCCCACAGCCCAGTACTGCGGTTTCATGAAGATGGATTCATCGACTTTTGAGGTTTGAGGAAAATCACAATTAACGATCTAAATTCAACAAAGAAAAGGAAAAGGAAAAAAAATGTTTATGATCATATTAAAGGTTTATGTCATGTTGAGGAATAAGGAAAAAGTTAAAGTTTAAGTTTGCATGTCACAAAAAAGTTATTTTTACGTAAAAGTATTTTCACTGTTGCATGTGGTTTTATACGTATTATTTGTTATAAAGATTATGGTGTGTTGAGTCTTTAGACTCATTAGGTGTGATTGATGCAGGTGAGGTTGAGCGAGGTCTTGATGGGTGATTGGACTAGATTGAAGGCGCACACAACCCGAGGACCAGCGCTTCTACTTTTTCGCTTTTATGATTCATGATTTACGTTAAAGATTTTAGGACAATTTATTTATGCTTTAGAGAGATGTTTGATAGGTTTAGTATGTACTATACTTTTCAAATTTATTGCTTTATAGGTTTGGTAAAACAGTTGACGATTTCATGTTTTGACATTCTCTTTGATTTTTAAATACTTAGTTGGTTGAATTATGGTTTTAAAATGATGCAAAATATTTGGTAAAATATTTTTATGTAATGGCCGAGATTTAGTGTAAAAAAAAAAATTTCTAGCACATTTTAAGAAAAATAAAGGCAGATGTTTCAATCCCAAATAATTATTTAAGCTTACATTAGTTTTCTTGGATTTTTATCTAGCTTAAATCGATGGCCTTTTATTCATTCTTTAGTTATAACTTAGTAATGTTTTTTAATACCGAATTAAATCAAACTTTAATATAAAATTCCCAAACTTAAAACTTAGACTTTTATTATTTATTTAGCCCTCGTGAACCATGTTTCGACCCCCGTTGAACCATGTACTAAATCCCAATCCCTAGTCATGGCAGCCCCTTCACGCACATGTAAAATAAGTTTTGATGCCAAAAATCACACTTTTAAACCCATGCATATGCATAAAATGAAATAAATAAAATGGGTACTTGTTTTTCATGCAAATCATAATTAAATACATATTTAGGGTGTGATAGATGAAAAAATAAATAATTATGACGTGTCTTTACGTAATTTACGCACGAAAATAACTCGACGATGCGATGAACAGCGACGTAGAACTCCTAGGCTGAATTCCTTATCAAAACCGATGCTATTTGCTTGAAGAATTTTCATGTGTGGTTGTGTTGAAGGGGTGGGGAGAGTCCTTGTAAAATTTGAGGGGATGGGGGCGTGACTGACGTGAGTTATGAGGTGTGGGGAAGGGTTTGGGGCCTTTTTATTTTAATTAAAAACTACTAGTGTAAGCCTGGGCCCATTATTATAAGTAAACTAGGCCCAATATTCCGATTAAGTAATATTTAAAATATTTTGTTTAGAAAAATTCGTGAAATTACTAGCCGAGTTGTCAAAACGTTCGTATTTTTGTTGAAAATCGAATATCGATAAAATCACCTCAAAACTCCTTATTTTCAAAAATAAGAAAAAGCATCGACCTTATTTTAAATAATTAAAAATAATTATTTAATAAAAACATTTTAAATTTTTCAGCTCTCGGTCTTCGTTCCTCGATCGCAACTCTAATAACCTTTAAAAATACATTTTAATGAATTTAAGTAGACAACTACTTAAAAATCATATAAACATATCAACATAATCGATTTAGTAATTAAAATTAACTAATTAGATATTTTTCATTTTCTTTAGATTTGCATGAATTTGGATTACGTCGTCTTAATTTTGGACCCTACAGTCCGAAGGTTGCTGTTGTGTATGGAGCATGTATTAGGATATGTTTAGAATTTGTTTATCAGTCCTTGTAGGGTCAGAAGCTGGCTGGTCATGCTTAGGAAGCGAGAAGCGCAGCTGCTGCCGATCATGCACGTGGGCTGCTGTTTTGGTTCGTCCGATTGGTTCAAGGCTAGGGACGGGTTGGGGGCTCTTGGCTAGGGTCTGTACCATGTCTTAGGTTGTTAAGGTGAGCCTGGTCTTGGTTGTTATCGTCTAGTCAGCTAGTTGAGATCACAAGCTTTTGTGTGAAGATACATTTGAGATGTACGCTATAAAGGAAAAATTCCTCACATACAATCACTCACACATATACAAGAGATTTGAACTTCAAATATTAGTTGAGTGAGTTTTGCACAAAGACAATAAACTTGTGTATGTAGTCTTTGTAACGCCTGAGCTTTTACACTGTGAATCGGAGATTTGATTATCGTAATCTGATATTGATTACCTGATGAATTGATATGATTATAGAAGGATCAATCCGAGACTTTATTTGAGGTTGTATGTGATAACATATGGAAGAGGGCAGTAGCCAAGAATCCGGGACAGAACTTTGCACGCAAGGCTTATCGCGAGGACAGAGTACCTCACGCATATGCGCGAGAAAGGGCGCGCATATGCGCGAGGAGAGGTATTTGTGATTGCCAAGTCCAGAGATGTTGGCGCACATGCGCAACGAGGTGCGCGCATATGCGCGAGGTGCCCAGTAGCTAAGATTTCATTCCAGAGAATGTCGCGCATATGCGCGGGATTAGGGCGCGCATATGCGCGAGTAGTAGAATTGGTTGACGCCGAGACCAGTAGGTCTCGCGCATATGCGCCGGTAGAGGTCGCGCATATGCGCGAGAAGTGCAGGGCAAAGAACGAGCCACTTGCCCCTCACCATGCATGATATATATATATATATATAGTCAAACTTCATTCCTTCATTCCTCAGAAAGAAACGAGAAGAGCTTCAGAGAAATTTGAAGTTTACGGAAGATCCGTCCGTCAGATTGTTGATCCGATTTCAGTACTGTGTTTCTATCGACGAGAGCTTCAACTAGACGTAAGTTTTATTGAATTTTGATATGGTTTGAAATTATTATATTGTCAGAATCGGATAGGATTGATATATGACGTTCTTGACATATTAGACAGTGTAGAATCGAGAACAGATTAGTTATGAAATTGCTATGAATTTTCAGATATTGAATTGAGATTATTCAGATTTATGAGATTATGGATTAGTTCGGCTATTGATTATGATTTGTTATTAATATCTATTATTGTCTGAGTTGAAGGAGATATCGAGACTATACCGTTATGCCGTTGATATTGAATTAGATGGAATATTGAGCAGAACAAATCTGAATTGAGTTGATGATTGATATTGTGCCTATTCGATATGTCATTTCAGATTGATATTGACAGCTTTGAGTTCGAGACTTCGACAGAATCAGATTGACAGAAAGAAAGGTATAATTCAATGTTTGATCGGGAGATATAACTCTAATCAAATTTGGTTTGAGTTGTCCCAAAATCACATACTAGATTGTTATACCTTGATAGCTGTTTATGCTTTATATAGCTTTATATTAAAGCCTTGAGATAGGAGAGTCTGTGGCAGATCAGCCAAGCTACTGGACGTTCAGTTGTATCGATGTGCGTAGGAGAAGATCGACTCCTATTGTAGATATTCGATATAGAGAGGACCGAAGTTTGGGAATAAGACGTACCGCCACCTCGATTGGGACAGTAGGTGGGAGATTGTTACGTCTTATTCACACCGAGATCCCTAGATTTAGATGTGAATCGAGTCAAGAGTTTTATCTGTATTCACTAATGTGTCATAAATTATGATTCATATTCTTGATACATGGTTTATGCTTATGCATATGATTTTATGTATTGCATGTATACATGTTTTATACTAGGATTTATTCTCACCGGAGTTTCCGGCTGTTGTTGTGTCTGTATGTGTGTATGACAACAGGTGGGACAGGATCAGGGTCACGAAGAGATTAAAAGATCAAGACTAGCGTGGAGATTTCGGGCTTAGTTGTAGATTGTTTATACAACGTTGATGTGGAATTGATAAACCCTAGTTGTATAGTTTGATTTGAGTTTGTTTGATGATGGATCCTATGTACATTTGACATTTGATCTGGTATTTCTATAAAAAGTTACATAACTTGTTGTATAGATTCATACACTTGTTTGGATGCTGCGCAATTTAAAAAAAAATTTGACCATATTATATAATTGATCCATTTAATCTCAAAGATAATCGAGTTAGCGTTCGGCCCCACAGTCTTTGCTTATGAGACATTAAACAATATGTTGATTGTGAGGTGTTGCCTACAATCTTGAGTGTTAGGAGTTTCAGTTAGGCAAAAGATAAGTCCTAAGTTGAAATGAGTTTGTACAAGGTGTTGTATAAATCAAAGTCTTCTAGTGTATCCTTCCCAATGGGGAAAAAGGGTGACGTAGGAGCATTTGAATTCTCCGAACATCCATAAACAAATTTGTGTCAATTTTTTATTGCCTTTACTTATCATTTTCATTGTTTTAAGGATGCATTGTTGAAGTATTTTATGTGTTCTTCAAATACAAAATTATTGCATACCAAGTGTTTGATAAAATGCTTCAACCAAAATATTTTTTTCTTCATTCAACTTCTATATATTTTAAATTCTTTACAAAATGTTTAATCGATTTCTACGAATGATTATTTCAAGTGTCTTCCGCTTGGTTTGAAAACCAAACTCGATTTAATTCATCGATTTTCAATATTTCAAGAAAACAATTGGTATCAGAGCGGGTTATTCTTGAATGAACATTGAAACTAATTTTGATGTTTAAAATTCGAAAATTTCATATTTGTTTTACATTTATATTCAAAACTGAATTTTCGTGCCGCTTGCAGCAACTGTAGGAAAAATGACATATCTCCTTGCTCGAGTGTCCAAATGACAAACCGCTTTTTGCGTTGCAAACTAGACTCATAGTGGATTACAGAGGTATAAAATTTGTAGCCTATTTATGCACAAAAAAAGCAGTTTATTTGTTGAAGGCAGAGCATATGTGCTGCAGCAGAAATGAGTCATCGAGAAAATTGGTTAGTCATTTCTCTAGTTTCATAAATTTCAAACTTTCAAAAATATAGGGGGAGAACTCATTATAACTTTAATGGAGAGATTATTTTTAAATATTGAGGCGAAGAAACTTTTGTGATTAAAATGTTTTAAAATTATGATTTTTTGATTCACGCAAAAAAAGAGAAATATGTTAGTTGAATCGATGGTTTATCCAAGTTTTGTGATCATCAAAAAATGAGAGATTGCTGGAATATTTCATGTTCACAATGTTGATTTTGATGTTAACAAAACTTGTTTTTGTATTTCTAACATATTTACTCATGTGTGAAGTTGCAAAGAGAAGAAGCAAACGGAAACTGATTTTAGCCGAATTGAATTTCTGGCAAGATTTGGTATTTTGATGATATCTCTATGTTTGATGATTCAAATGAGAATCCCCCAACTTGACTGATCAGAAAACTCAATTTGAAACAAGTCGTGTTTCACGTCAGTTGGGCAAATTCGGATTTTATCAAGGTCTAACAGATCGCTGAATTACCGAACGGATTGCACGAAAACAGCAATCAGTTGGGTATGAGCAATTACGATATTTTGATCATATCTCTCAGCTCGGTTGTTGGAATGAAGCGATTCAGTATGAGTTCATCTTCAGAAGTCAAAGTTTGAATCGAAGCTTAAGATGTTGATTAATGACGATGAAGGTACTAGTTCTGCACAAATTGAATCATCTAGGCTGATTTCAGCACACCAGCTGAAACTGAACTGAACCAACAGCTGACCAACTGAACTGAACTGAACCAGCTGCTGACCAACTGAAGACCAGTTGAAATGAACCAGCTGAAGATCAGTTGAATCAGACCATTTGAACTGAACAAGCTGAAACTGAACCAGATCAGTTGAACTAGACCAGTTGAACTGAACCATTTGACCCTAGTAGACCACTCGGGAAAATGTCCAGCAAGGCGAATTTGACCGTTGCAATATCAAAAACAGTACAGAAACTCTCCAAACGGTCATATTCTTGTGTCTAACGTATATATCATTGTTGGGGCTTATAAATACATCTTGAAGATCAAACAAGAGCTTTTGAGGAGGATTCAAAGCATGGGCAGTTAGCAAGAAGAAATCAGCTAGTTGAGAGCATAAGCCCTCGTGTGAAGATACATTTGTGATGTACACTGTAAAGGAAAATTTCTTCACATACAATCACTCACACATATACAAGAGAGTTGAACTTCAAAGATTAGTTGAGTGAGTCTTGCACAAAAACAAAAAACTTGTGTATGTAGCCTTTGTATATGAGACATTAAACAATATATTGATTGTGAGGTGATGCCTACAATCTTGAGTGCTAGGAGTTTCAGTTAGGTAAGAGCTACGTCTTAAGTTGAAATGAGTTTATACAAGGTGTTGTATAAATCAAAGTCTTCTAGTGTATCCTTCCCAAGGGGAAGAAAGGGTGACGTAGGAGCATTTGAAGTCTCCGAACATCCATAAACAAATTCGTGTGTATTTGTTTATTGCATTTACTTAACATTTCCATTATTTTAAGGATGCACTGTTGAAGCATTTTATGTGTTCTTCAAATACAAAATTATTGCATACCAAGTGTTTGATAAAATGTTTCAACCAAAATATTTTTTTTACTCATTCAACTTGCATATATTTAAATGCTTTACAAAATGTTTAATCGATTTTTATGAATGATTATTTCGAGTGTCTTTCGCTTGGTTTGAAAACCAAACTCGATTTAATTCATCGGTGTTCAATGTTTCAAGAACCGAGCAATTGTAGCTCAATGATGATCCCCCTAATCGATCCTAACAGAATTCAATAAAAAGAAACGTATATGGTTATGATGAAATGATATATGTTATGAAATGATGAAAGGAAAAATGTTTATGTTTATGCATGTTCATGAAAAGTTGTTTTAAGTAAAGGTATTTTCACTGTTGCATGCAATTGTATATATATTACTTGTTGTCAAGATTATGGTTTGATGAGTCATTAGACTCACTAGGTGTATGGATGCAGGTGAGCATGATGTTAATCATAATAGAGGTTTTGATGGTTGATCTTGCTGACTTAAGGTGCACACAACCTGAGGACCAACTCTAGATTTTTCGCATTACGTTTGTGATTTATGTTTATGATTGATGTTAAATATTTTTACGACTTTTATATGATTTTGAGTGGTTTTGGAGAGGATGTTAGAGTTAGCTTTATTTTGAAATATTGCTGAGTTAGGTTTGGCAAACGATTGACGATTTTATGTTTTAAACTCTTTCCTTTGAATTTTCAAATACAGTTGGTTGATTTATTTTTTTTTAAATATCGCAAAGTTTGAAGTACATATATATGTATATCGGTTGAGAGTATGTTTTGTAAGAAAAAAAAATTTCTAATATATTTTATTGAAAACGAGTAGTGAACGTTTCAAATGCATCATGCATGAAAATCATATAATTTCTTTTTTCACATCGTAACATGCATAAAAATTCTAAATCATTTAATCTCAAAACATATAGACAGATAAACATGTACTGTAAAACGTATATCATGTAAAAATACAGGTGATAACATTTAAAACATTTAAACTTACAAACTTGAGGCTGAGCTTCTGAAGCTGGCGGTGGCACAACCCTCTACAAGAAAACTTGCTCTGATACCAACTGTGACGTCTGTTTCTTAAAATTCTACTGAAATATTTTTTTTAAAGCTATATTAAAAATACACACACTCATAAACATTTAAATAATTTAATCAGGCATTTTAAAATTCATCCAATAACTGATAAAACAATTGTAGTTACACAAAATCTTAAAATGTAATCAATCTCCTAGTCTTTTGTTTAAAAAAAACTCGAGCTTAATACCCAAAGTCTGACAACTCAAGAACGTAAAACAAATTCAAAATCATTTAAAAAAATACTGATTAAACCCATGTCTCATAGTCATATTATGAGGAAGGAATGCAAGGTCCTCGGGTTTTCACGTGCACCCCAGCTCAGCCTACTCAGTTTTCATTTCCTCCAATATCCTCAACCGTAAGATCACTTGCATCAATCACACCTAGTGAGTTTAAATACTCAATAAACCTGAACCGTTATAACAAATACATATAAAAATCTTGCAACAGTAAAAAGTATTGTAAGCAAAATAACTTTTATGATCTTCAAAAGCATGAACATAAACTGAAACTTCTGCTATTCGTTTTCTTAAAATGTGCTAGAAATTTTTTTTTCTCAAACATCACATAGCATTCGGCCAACCCATAAAATATTTTTAACATAATTTTAAAATAAATCAACCCACTATAATTTGAAAACCAAATAAAATAGTTTAAATCGTAAAATCGTCAAACGTTTTACCAAACTTAAAAACATTATTTGAAAAGTATAGCACATACTATAACCTCTCAAAAAATCTCTCGTAAATAAATTGTCGTAAAAATATCCTCAACATCACTTAAAATCATAAATCATAACTAATGCGGAAAACTAGCGTCGGTCCTCGGATCATATGCACCTTCAGTCCAGTCATATCAAACATCAAGTCCTCCATTATCATATCCATATCAACTGCATCAATCACGCCTAGTGAGTCTAAAGACTCAACACACCATAATCTTGATAACAAGTAATACATATACAGATCACATGCAACAGTGAAAAATACTTGTACTTAAAATATCGTTCTCATGAAGATGCATAAACTTTAAACATAACCATTTTCATAAACATTTTCATGATGCATTTTCGTAAACCTTTTCATATCATCCTCAACATATTCATATGAACATGCATAACATAAACCTCAACATTTTCCTTTTCCTCATTTCATATCATAAATCCTTTCATCATGACCATAAACATTTTTCTTTTTTATTGAATTCAGATCGTTAATTGTGACTTTCCTCAATCCTCAAAAAGTCAATGGATCCATCTACATGTAACCACGGTACTGGGCGGTGGGGACATCAGTGACAATCTCTCGTCAACTGAGCTTTGGCCTATCCTCATCGAATGGAAATACGATCGTCGGGCTCCCTCTAGGGCCTTCTCCCATAAATGGGCTCCTTCTGGGTCTTTTCCCTCACGATATCCCCATTCTTATCCTCAATAGTCACAATTACTTCACTTCTTTCAACTTTTTACATTTTCATCACTTTACACAAATCATGGATTTAACATCCTTTTCTATTTTAAAAAAAAACATGCAACATATCTTTTAACATTATCGTTTAAACATAAAACCCATAAATATTAAAAATGATAAATCATAACATATTAAATCATAGACATTTAAAATAAATATTTTGACATAAAAATCCATAAAATTCCATAAACGTTAAAAATCAACATTTAAAATAACATTTACGTTTTATCATAAAATTCATTGAACATTTAAAATAAGCATTAATTTTTGAACATAAATTTTCTTAAAAATTTAAAATAAACATATTAGCATATAAAACAGCATTTAGGAAACTACCATGATGTTTACTAATTTTCGGCGTAAAATGACTGTTTTACCCCTAAAAGCATAATTTTTCGTATTTATCCCTAAACCTCGAAACGACATCCATAATCATTCCAAACTTAACATATGACTTTAAAATACACCCATAAATATTTCTTAGACGTAAACTTATGCCCTCGACTAATTTCCCAAATCATTTTTAAAAACATCGACGTACATTCCAGTTTTGACTCGTTTGAACCCGAAACTTAACCAAACTTTATCCAATTTGAACCAAAGCTTAATAACACCTAAATAAACTATTTTCAAGCCAATACAAGCCAATTAAAGCCCCTGAACAGCCTAGGATCCCTAATGAAAATTTCTGCACAAACCCTAGCCCATGTTTGGTTCGATCCTAAGCTAACCTCGACTCCATCCCCTTAGCCACATGTCCAGACCTTAGTTGACCTTCCTAGGACATTGACTAACCCCTAAGGAACCTGCTGGACCGAGCCTTCCATGCCTAGAAGCCAAAGCCTCACAATCGCGCCCCTCCAAGCCATGCGCGGCCCTCCTTCATTGGCCGATTGCCTAGCCCTTCGAACCAGCGTCGTGCAGCCTCTCTAGGATCCTCACACAACCCCCTAGTGTCTCCTGGTTGTTCCCTATCAGCATCAAAGAGCCGCAAGCCCCTAAGTTCCCTAACCGAAACCCTAGTGCACAAAAACATGCAATTTTCGTTCAACCTTGCACCCCTACTGTCCAGCCCCTTCAACATGCATCTATGGACCCTTAAACATGTGAATAAACATCCTTTCAAGTTTTCCTGCAATGGCAGCACCTTTGTGCATCAATAGGAGGAGTTTTGAAAAAGAAAAACTCTTGTTTTGTGCATGTATAGCCATAAAAACGAAAATATGAAAAGTGTATCATGTTTTTCATGCAATCATGTACAAAACACATAATATAGTGTGAAAGATAGAAAAAAAGATTATGGCGTACCTTTGCGTTTTAAACGCACGATTTTTACGTTGACGAATCAAAGAACAACGAAGATCAACCTTGGCTTTATTTCGTTTTGAAATTCAAAACTCTTGCTCTTGAAGTTTGATGTGTGTGTCGTGACTTGTGTAGAGGCCCGTATTTCATACTTGAAAATTTGCGAAAAAATTTAAAATTTTCTCTTTAAATAAATAAAATGCCTCATTCATAGAATATATTGATAAAAGATCCAATGTTTAAAGTAGCAGCGGAAGTAAATAATGTTTTCAGAATAGCAACTTAAAATAATTTGACAAAATAAAAATGAGTTTTGAATAAAAATAGTAAGTGCTGAAAATGAGGTCCTCAGATTCCTACTACTACCGACCCAAGCTAGCTAACTGGTCCCCGCCCTCGGCCCCGACCTCATCAGTACCTACAACAATCAAGTCTAGTGAGTCTAAAGACTCAGCATGCATATATCGTGAAATAACAAGTAAATATATAATAAAATCGCATGCAACTTAAAAATATCGTGTCGTAACGTAAACATGGAAATCGTGTCATGATTAATTATAAATACGTGCGTAACTGAAAATCATACGTAAAATATTTACTCGATAGAGCCCTGTCATAAAATAGCATATCATAATTTTCTGTTGAGAATATGTTCTACGCGAGTGGCCCATACGTAACGTAACATAACATAACATGAATCGTCTGATCAGACTGAACCACAGTATACTGGGCGGTAGAGATCATCACAGCCCTTGGACTGGATAACCATACCCATACATGAACATGAACCGGTCGTAGGTCACCGGGTGAAGTAATAATCCCATAAGCTGCAATCCCATGAACGTGAAGCGGCCACAAGCAATATCGCATATATCTCAAAAATAAACTTTTATATTTTATGCACGTAATATAATTAAATATCCTGTTTTATTTTACCGAATGGGTTGGATCGTTCCCAGGCTCGCTGCATCCTAATCCTAACATGAGAACATGCAAATAAACTTAACTTGACCACAACCTCGTAATTGAACCCAAAAAAGGGACAATTACGTCCAACTAACTTAGTATTCAATCATGGCTTCGTACCAACCCGAACTAACATCGAAGCATCATTTAGCCATGATTAAAATACTCTTAAAATACTGGAAAACATGACCATATGGCTGTAATACACGAAAATAGTGAATAGAGGCCAAAATCAAGAAACGCTCTTTCGAAAGTCACTTTGGCACATTGCACCGTAAATTCTCGTACGACCTTTAGACTTAACCAAATCACAAACGGCCAAAAACATGACCTTTCTAACTCAATGAGGTACTGTCCAATCCAAGGCCATAGGCTAAAAGCCAACCAAGAACTCGTACGTGACCTCTGAACCAAAGCAAAGCTGCTGTAAATTTCCAGCGGCAGCAACTGTTGTGCTTCCGTGCCTAGTTCGTGAAACCAGGGCCATTGGGGCTTGAACCACCGGCCAGGGTCTCTTACCAACATCCTAAGGAGTGGATTGAACCATGTCTAAGAGCACTAGGCCAAACACAATCCACCCAAACACCTAGGACGACACAAAGATCAAACCGAGAACACAAAGAAAAATTCTGTACCATGCGATTGTTTGCATCGCTTGCTGTCATGTGTCGTTCCAGTGGTCATATGATTGACCATGGCTCAATCTAGACATCATGAGGTATTGTTTGAACCATGGCTAAGGGCTAAAAAGCCAACCAAGATCCACACAAAACTTCAAGGCCGAAGCTTCACTCGCATCGGGGCAGAAAAAATCGAAGGGGGTACTTGTCTTGTTTTGTTTTAAAACCGATGGGGCTATGAACCAAGCCATGAAAGGGCATCTTGGTCACGTCCTAGACATTTCAAGGAGGAGTTCAGACCATGGTTACAGGCCCTAGGCCAACCAAGACCTGAACCCTCCCTTTTGACAGCAAAACAAGAAATCGAGACTCAAAATAGCATTATGGAAGAGTTGCTGTCATTTCCCTTCCTTGCGTGCATGAGGCTTGAACTAATGGACCAACATGATCCTAACACACCCTAGTACGTGCCTAGGTGCAGCCTTGAGCGCCTGGAACAAGCCATACCCTGAAGCCACAAAAACAACAAAAACCGTGAAGCACAAGGAAGAGCCAAAAAAGATCTGTGCAGAATTTTCGTAAATTGCTGTCAACATTTCGGTTTTTGCTCCATGAATCATGAACATATAATGTTTAATGTAGTTATAGGACTTGATTGAAGAGAAAAGAAAGATATAAACATGCCTGAATTTCGTTTAAGAAAGAAAACGAACACTACGACGAACGCGGCGCGGAGGAGAAGAGTTGCTTTACTATCTTGTTTTGTCTCTTATTTTCTCTCAAGCTTTACGATTTTATCTATGAAAATGCTCTGAAATTTTTGGTGGAGTGGTGAGGGAAATGTCTAGGAAATGAATGGGAAGGTTGCAAAATAAATGGGAGGTTAAATGGCAAGATCAAATCTTTTCTATCCTAGAGTTTGAGGGATAAGGAAATGATTTGATATTATTTGATTGAGGGAGTGAGAGGGCCGATTTCTAGTCTAGATACAAGGTAGAATTTTTGCTTAAATGTTTAATTATTGGTGATTAAAAGGTGGGGGAATTATCTACCAAGAAAATATTAAGGAAAGAATCAAAATGGTGGGTTGTCAAAAATTTAAATCTTTTAAAGTGGGGTGGCCGAATTCTTTTTAATAAATGAGGTGAAATATTGATTAAATTATGAATTTCAAATATTTAAAGTTTTATCTACCCATTAGGTATTTTAGTGAATTAAATAAATTAGTTTAGGATGATAATTATCTTGCATCCATGGCTAATTCTTTTAAATTAAATTACTAACATGATAAGTTATAATTTCTTAAATAAAATAAGCCTAGATTAACTTATCTCAATTGGTCAAATATTTTTTTTAGGCTTTTAATTAAATTATTGAACATAAAAGAATTTATTTACTACTTATCTCTAATTAATTAATTAAATTCTTAAACTTTCTTTTACATTAAAATAAATTATCCTCTATCATGAATAAATTCTAGGAATATTTTCTTATCATTAAATTTTATCTTAATACACCAACTCCGGTCCGGCCTCGCTTATCTAACTAAAAAGGTAAAACTAAACTACTGCGAAAAATAATTAAATAATCATAACTCAAAAAAATTTTAAAAGAATGAATTCGAATCCTCAAAATAAAAAAAATCATTTTAATTTAAATACTAGAAATTATGCATGACTTATACGTAGTCTGATTTTACGGGTTCTACAACTTGGGTTTAAGGGGAGAGTGGGCGTGGGTTATGGGGATTATGGGGTGAGTTTTTTGATTAAATAATGCTTAGAATCCTAATTAAACTCTAATTGCTAGCTTAAGATCATTAACCACATTAATTAGGCTCAATTAGCCCATTAGTGTTTAATTAATAAATAAAAATTAATTTTGTTTAATAAAGTTTGTAAATTTAATAGACGGGTTGCCAAAACGTTTGTATTTTTATTGAAAAACCAACACCGAAAAAATTACTTTCCGGCGTATACATTCACCTCAAAACCCCTTATTTTCAAAAATAATAAAAAGCATCACCCAAATTTTAAATAATTAAAAACAATTATTTAATAAAAACATTTTCTATTTTTCAGCCCACGGTCTCCGTTCCTCGATCGCAACTCGAATACCCTTTAAAAATACAATTTAATGCAACCATGTAGAAAATATAATTTAAACATGTCAATATGCACAACATAATTAATTAATGCAATTAAAACATTTAATTAAAAATGAAAAAGAATTTAATAACTTGCGTGCATGTGGTTCGCGTGGAGGCGTTACATAAACGTAAACATGTTCATATCAAATCATCTCATATCGTATCATCATATATGTATTCATTTTCCCTTTATTGAATTCAGATCATTAGTTGGGTCTTTCATATCAGCTCTAAGTCGATGGATTCATCTACATATAACCGCGGTACCCGGCGACGGGGACATCAGCAACAGTTTTACCCATCTACTGAGCATTGGCCTTACATGCTCGTGTTCGTATTAGTCACAACCAACTCACCTCCTTCAAAACATGTCATCATATTCATCAATTGTAAAATTCATGCGTATACATACATTTTCTTAAAACCAAGCATGCAACGTGCTTCTAACATTAACGTAAAAATCCATGTTCCAGATCAACATATACATTTTAAATATGCATTTTTAGTTATCAGGACACTGTCAGGACTGCTACTCGACCTGCTCAAACTTATCAAACTCCTTAAACATACTTCTAGTCATTTCCTTAAACGTATCCCGAACCCCTGCATTAACTTCTATATTTCGTTTCAGGTCTTAGACCGAAGTACCGTTTAACCCGAATTAACCCGAGACTTGATCCAATTTAACCATAGCTCAACAACTCCAAACCAAACCCCGTGTGACTCAACTTAAACCCTTTACAATCACATACATGTCGGTGTAAATTACTGGAACCCCCAAAACAAGCAATATCCACAAAATCTCGCAAAATACCAGTACAGTACTAGCGCCTAGGCACTGGAAGTCTAGCGCTGGAAAGCGCCTAGGCGTCATGTGCCAGCGCCGCGGCTACTGACGCTGCGGCGCCACAGAGGCAGCATCGTGCCCTCCAGGAGAAATCCCAAAATCGACTTTTGAAGCCAAACTCTATACCACGCCCAACCATCCCCGACCACACTCGAACGAACCTCTCATAGACCACAACCAAACCTTCCCGCACTGCCCTAGCCATGACCTTCAAACCCATGCCCTTGAATACACTTAAACTACCCAACTCTCCAAAACGGAGCCACAAACATGGGAATCGATCGGTTCTTCCTCAAACTTGCATCGACCTCTAGAACAGCACACACGTTCCTACATATCTACTATCCAATCACTCCTAAACCTCGAGACATGGCAACCCCTTCAACACAAGTCAAGAAATGTGAGAAACATAACAAGAAAATTGTGTATTTTCGTGCAGAATTCAAGTAAAACCAATGCATAACATTGTAACCACAATATATCATGCAAATACATTTCAAAACACATATTATGATGTGATCAATGTGAAAAGAAGGGAATCGGGTGTGCCTTTCATATTTACGCTCGAAAACCTTGACACAATCACATAGATTACTAACACCTAATCAACAATTTTTCATCCCAAATCAAGCCAATTAAAACCCACCCACTGAAAATTTTTGTACCTTTCAATCAAACCCTAGCCCTAAGCCAACTTCAAACCCTTCGAACCTAGACCCTAATCAAGTGGACCAGACCCTGAATAACCCTCCTAGGACCTCGACAAAACCCCTTAGGACCCATTTGTACCAGCCTCTAAAGCCCATGCACGAGAACGTGCACCGCCTGCTCATGCCCCTCACGCGCACGGCTAGATTGGGTCCTAGTTGTGCGCCTACCCTTCCTGGACAATCCCGCCGCCCTTGGACCACCATGACTCATGGATAGGACCCACATGAGCCCAGCCCCTCGCCTGGCCAGTCCTTGCATAGCCTCCTTCCTATTTTCTTCCCAAAAGCCGAGCCCTAGCACTCATGCCCCCAATTTTCGTTCAGCCTTTTACCCTTCACTACAAAAAATTTAACATACAACCACACTCAAAAGACAACGGTTTTATCAGAAACCATTGTCTTTTTTCCTTTTAACAACGGTTTTCGTGAACAAAAACCTTTGTCTTTAGCAACCAAAAAACACGCCCATGGACAACGGTTTTAAACCGTTGTCTATTAGCGTGTTTTTTAGGACATACGACAACGGTGTTAGAAAAATGTTGTCGATTAGCGTGTTTTTTCGACAAACAACAACGTTTCATTAAAACCGTTGCTTTTTTAGGGACGGTTTTTCTAAATCCGTCGCTAACTTTAGCGACAGTTTTAAAAACCTTCGCTAGGTTTTAATTAGCGACAGTTTATATTCCGTTGCTATATTTAGCGACGGTTTTACTTAAATCGTCGTGAATATAAAAATAGCGACGGTTTTTACAACGTCGTCGCTAAATTTAGCGACCATTTTAAAAAAACAATCATCGCTATTTTAATTTGCAAAGGTTTATTGGAATAACCGTCGCTAATAGCGAATGTTTAACCAAAAAACCGTCGCAAATTGTCTATAAATATCAGTGTTTTCGTTCCATTTTCATTCACACACATCACAACACTTAAATTTTTTCTCTATTATAATATTTTAATTTCGATTTAGGATAAATTTTTTTGTTTTATTTTTTGATAAATTATTAAATGTTTATTAAGTTCATTAATAATGTTAGGATGGTTGTCGAATTGTAATTTATTATAATTTTTTTTCGATTTGTTAAATTAATAAAAATAATTTTTTTTATTTTACTTAAAACGTTAGAGACGGAAATGATGAATTAACTGTCGGCTGTCGTTAATTAGCGACGGTCTTGATAAATAAATTGTAGCTAATTTTAGCGACGATATTGAATATATCGTCGCTGATTTTAGCGACAGTATTTAAACCGTCGCTAAATAGCGACGGTGGTTTACATGATTTCCGTCGCTAATTGGCGACGCTTTGTAAAAAACCATCGCAAATATTATTGGCGATAGAGTTTGAAAAACCGTCGCAAATGTAGCTACAACAACGGTTAAAAACAGTTGTCTTTGAGCGAACCCTTTAACCACAGGGGCTTTA
>NC_133314.1:7493775-7494650 GCF_012295235.1 Primulina huaijiensis
ATATGATCTCACAAACATATTCAATCACTCCAACTTTCTCTTCTTTTATAAAATTATTCTTCATCAAATTTTTGAAGAAAAAAAGAAGATGACTTTCACAAAGTTATTTTTAATTATTTTGGTTATAATACTCACGAATCTTGTACTTATCGGAGAATATCCTCCTCGTGTGTTTTCTTTATTTTTACGAATGCTTGTATTTGTTATTTATCCATTACTTTGTATTGAAATATTCATTAACTAATAAAATGCATCGTAATTTTTTTAGTACCACCATGTCAAACTTGACAAAGCTCGAATTGTTGCACTCGACATTACGGGGAAAAATTATATGCCATGGACTCTCGATGTAGAAATGCATCTTAAGTCATTGGGTCTAAGCGAGATCATTAAAGAAAATGGTATATCTTCATCACAAGAAAAAGCAAAAGCTATAATATTTTTGCGTCGACATCTCGATGAAGGTTTAAAATGTGAATATCTCATCGAAAAAGATCTCATGGCTCTGTGGAAAGGATTGAAAGAAAGATTTGAACATATAAGGGAAGTTATACTTCTGACCGCCCGTAATGAATGGAATATGTTAAGATTCCAAGATTTTAAGAAAGTCAGTGATTACAATTCAGCGATGTATCGAATAATCTCGCAGCTAAAATTTTGTGGACATGAGGTCACAGAATCGGAAATGCTTGAAAAAACATTTTCCACGTTTCACGCATCAAATATAACTTTACAGCAACAATATAGAGTGCGTGGATTTGCGAGATATTCTGAGCTCATCGCCTGTCTTCTTGTGGCGGAAAAAAACAACGAGCTACTAATGAGAAATCATCAGTCCCGACCCACTGGATCATCAGCATTTCCAGAAGTAAATG
>NC_133314.1:7497061-7782765 GCF_012295235.1 Primulina huaijiensis
TTACACCTGAAGGTGTAAAACCTGTTGGATACAAATGGGTTTTTATTCGAAAGCGAAATGAGAAAAATAAAATAGTAAGATATAAAGCTCGACTTGTTGCACAAGGTTTTTCTCAAAGGCCTGGAATTGATTACGAAGAAACGTATTCTCCCGTGATGGATGCAATTACGTTTCGGTATTTGATTAGCTTGGCAGTATCTGAAAATTTAGAAATGCGTCTTATGGATGTTGTTACAGCTTACTTATATGGATCACTTGATAGTAATATATATATGAAAATCCCTGAAGGATTTAAAATGTCTGAAGCACAAAGTTCAAAATCCAGAGAATGTTATTCTGTGAAATTACAAAGATCATTATATGGGTTAAAGCAATCTGGCAGAATGTGGTATAATCGGCTAAGTGATCATTTGATAAAAAAGGGATATGTAAATAATTCAACATGCCCTTGTGTTTCCATTAAGAAAACAACATCCGGATGCGTAATTATTGCTGTATATGTTGATGATTTAAACATCATTGGAACGAATAATGAAATTCATGAAGTTATGTCATACTTGAAGGAAGAATTTGAAATGAATGATATTGGAAAAACAAAGTATTGTCTGGGTTTACAAATTGAACAAAAAGAATGTGGAATATTTGTTCACCAGAAAAATTATACAGAAAAGATCCTTAAACGTTTTAATATGGATAAATCAAATCTTTTAAGTACTCCAATGGTTGTTAGATCATTAAACATAGAAATGATCCATTTCGTCCATGTGAAGATGATGAAGATATTCTTGGTCCAGAAGTACCATATTTAAGTGCTATCGGTGCCCTTCTGTATCTTACAAATTGTACAAGGCCTGATATATCTTTTGCCGTAAATTTATTGGCAAGATTTAGCACATATCCAACAAAGAGACACTGGAACGGAATTAAACATATATTCCGTTATCTACGAGGAACGACAGACTTGGGACTTTTGTATTCAAAAGATGCTAATCCAAGTATAATTGGTTATGCCGATGCTGGATACTTATCTGATCCACACAAGGCACGTTCTCAAACTGGATATGTATTTACTCGTGGAGGCACTGCAATTTCTTGGCGTTCACAGAAACAAACACTTGTAACAACTTCATCAAATCATGCCGAGATTATTGCACTACATGAAGCAAGCCGTGAATGTGTGTGGTTAAAATCAATGACTCAACATATCCAAATCTCATGCGGATTATCATTCGACGAGAAGCCTGTGATACTATATGAAGATAATGCTGCATGTGTTGCTCAAATGAAAGAAGGATACATAAAAAGCGACAGAACTAAACATATTCCTCCTAAGTTCTTCGCATTCACCAAGGAGCTTGAGAAGAATAAATGTATTGATGTTCGTCACATTCAATCAAGTGAAAACTCATCAGATCTCTTCACAAAGGCACTTCCTACGACAATATTCAGAAAGCACATATATAATATTGGGATGCGCAATCTACGAAATTTGTGAAGAATTGTTCGTGTCAACATGAGGGGGAGTTTACGTGACTGCACTCTTTTTCCCTTACTATGGTTTTTATCTCAATGGGTTTTTCCTAGTAAGGTTTTTAACGAGGCAGTATAAAAACACGTAATGAAGACAATCATTATGATCATCATCACAAGGGGGAGAGTTGAAAAATAATATTTAAAATGTGTGTATTGAATATTTGAATGTTGAAAATTAGGTAAAATTAGGTGTTGAATATTGAAATTTGTGTGTGATGATGAAGGTAATGATGTAATTTATTTTTGGATTATTTGTAAAAATTTTCTATAAATAGATCTCTCATTTGTGAAGAAAATCACAATTGAGTTGAGAGAAAAATATTATAAAGTGTGTAGTGTGATAATTTTGAGAGTTTGAGATTTTTACTTTTTCACAACAACTATAACATATTATTAGTATTTATAACTATTTTACATCCAACTCAACCATTTATCATATCTTATCTATCCAAGTAAATATATATTGTGCCACATGAACAATAATTTATCTCATATTTATGACATCGTTACCATATCGGTGTTTCGCTAAGAAAATGATTAAAACTAAAAAAAATTATTGGATTAAAACGTACCTTTGATTAAAAAAGATCAAAATCGAATTTATGCTAGCTAATAAGAACGATTTTACCATTTCTCAAATGAAAAGAACAGCTAAGGAAGGTGAAATCACATACATGTATCTTGGAATCATTTTGAAAGGGTAATAATTTGAAAATTAATACTTAGCAAGCTATTTAAATAATCAAATTCTTCCATCCAAATATATACTAAAAATGTGTGAAGAAATATACTTGTTTCTCAAAATCTTGCTACTTAACCTGCTCACTTTCATACGTTATATCGAAGACCTTACACGAAAAAAACTCGTCAAAATCAACCTCCCTCACAAATAAACAAATTCTTGATTTCAGTTGCTCCCCAGCAATATAGGTTTAAGTTCACTGGCTCTAACTTGGGGGACTGCAATTACAATATTCTAAGAAATCATACAAGACATATTACCATTACTCCATCGGAGCACGTCCATAATCCTTACTGATTGATGCAACTTATGTGTTGTTCGAGGCGTCCCAATCACTCCCCAGCATGACTGCGGTCAGCATTAATTTGCCTGCATCTGGAAAATCTCTGTGCTGCATAAGCACGGCTTCCACAGACGGCCTAGCGTCCTTCAAAATTGAAAGTTCGGAACTTTCTTGCCTCAGTGGAAGCACTTCATCGAATCTAACTTCAAAGGCTTCTGATTGTGGTCCATAACACTTATTCGAAGCTTGGAAAAGAACTGTTCTTTTGAGAGTTTGCATGGTTGTCTCGTCGCTCCATCCCTCGTTTATAGACATTCGATGCAGTCTTCCCCAGTCATCTTGATTTGCAGCATTTCTCCAGCATTTCTCCAAGAGGGTGGTGTTGCTTCTAAGAAAGGACGCACTGGTCCATGCGAATATACTGAAGGCACGTAATGAAAGCTCCGGATTTTCGATTTCAAGGCAAAATTCAATAAGGTCTACTGGAGGGAGAAGCTTGTCTCCTATCGATTGCCTTTCTTCATTATCAGGCAGAAGTTTTAAACTTTCTTCCTGTTGGACAAAATATAAGCTCAAGTTCAGTTACAATTCTATGAAAGGCAAAAACAAGTTGCTTCTAATTAAAAGTTTTTTATTGGGTTTCATCACAAACTAAAAACGGATACAGCAATATGTCAATTTTAACTGGGCAAAGATTAATGCAAAAAACAAACACAAAGTATTAACTCGAGAGAAAAATGGGAGAAAAGAGTTTTCTCTGTCTATTGAATAATACCAGCACAAAATTATACATGCACGCTTATGGGCTTAAGTACTCGAAAACGTGGAAGGAAAAATTTACATAAGCACAGTAACAACTGTGTAACCGACTAGTAATCTTGATGACATAATTATAAAAATAGCAATACGAACTGGTGCAGACGAGTAAATCAAAGTTTTCTAAGGGCAAAAAAAGTATCTTCTAATAAATAAAAAATTATTGGGTTTCATCGCAAATTCAATTTTAACCGAGAGATTAATGCAAAAAAACGAAACTCGTAGAAAAGTTAAAGCTGACAAGTGCGGATGAGTAAACCAAGATCTCTATGCAACAACTCACCTTCTAACACATTTTTTTAGCAGGTCCAGGAGAATGTACATGGTCTTAGAGGTAAACCACGATTTTTATGTAAAAAATCCTCAAGAGGTGGAAAAAGTCCTTCTCTACATCAGGTATTTGATTCCATAAAAGCATCTTATTTTTTCTGACATTAAATAATATATGAAGAAATATATATTTTCTGGGTCTCCGTAAATGGGTCCGTCCATCCAACGTTATTGTTGTTGGATTGGACTTCATAGTTACATTTTGAATTCAGTGCGTACCTAGTTTCAGGCAACGAAATTTATTATATAGATCTTAATCTCAGGAAGCTTAATATTGTTGCACCAATATATTATGATACCTTTAAAACAAAATGGTAAAAGAGATACATTCAAGAGAGAGCAAACTGCCCCAAGCAGAAAGGATACAGACTCTTCATGTTAGATAAGATGGACACGTACCCAAAAAAATACTAAAGATGATGGCAATTCTAGTACAATATCCAAAACTAATTGCTTACTCCATACACATCTAAACCTATGGCAAAAATAAAATAACTTAAATCAATATTCAGTCACCATTTTTTCTCTTCCCTTCAGATAAATGATATTTCAAAGTAAGCAAACAAGTTTGAAGAAGAGAGAAATTGGCCAGATGGAGCCACATACCTGTAACTGTAGAATGTTCAGATCTGCCTCAATGCGCTTCATCTTTACTTCCCAGCCAAAATTTCTTCCTGAAAAATATCATATACTCATCATTTCGCGTGCAGGCAGGAAAAGAACTGTATCACTGATCGAAACAGTATCATTTCTTTACTAAGTGCTAGCAAAGTAAGATGATACTTCAACTTATTCACCTCAAGATTTGTCACGCTGACTTACATTGACATTGATTTATTTAGTTGTAAAACCCAATAACAGTCTCGGAAATAATATTATGCATTTATGCAGTTCTATATCAAGACAAGACAAACGTTCTAGATTGAAAAATCACATTGTTCTCAGCATGAAGGGGGCAAGAGAGAAATTCCAGATTATAAATTTATGTAAAATTAATTTAGCAAGCAGATTACAATTGGTTTAGAAGAACAGAAAAAGGATCCGATCGAACTTATAAGGGACGATATAAAGGGACCAAAAAAAACCATACCAGACATAGCAGATATCTTTGCGAGATTCAGATAATGTTTTCTGTTCGCCAAAGTTAGTCTACAAGTTGAGCCACAAGATTCAATATTCTCAGTAGATGAAGGTGATTCATAGTCCTTTGAAAGAGATAATGAATGCAATGTTTCAGAAGCTGATGAAAATTGATGAAGAAAGATCTCGTGAAGCCATAGCAGATTTGGATGCTGCTTCAGAAATGTAGCCAGCTCTTCCTGAAATTCTTCCCCAAGTCTCATTAACTTCGAGAATTGTTTTCTGTCATAGAGTTGCTTGAACACAAAGCAACAGAAACCTCCTTTTGGTCCCATACTTTCATGCTGCAGAACAAAAGACTTCACGATATGAACTCAAAAATATGAAGGGTGAGCTGCATCCTAGAACATTAGGAAAAAACCCAAACATAAAACAACAGAATAATAATAACAATAACAGACACACGTATAACTTGATGTAACTTACATTGTCACTCCCTAAGCTATATCCTAATCACAGAAACATCTATGTATCGTTGCATAACCACCACATCCCTGCCCTTAAAAGACAAATAAAAACTTCACTCGTCAAGTGACATAGATATCTTACTATTACAAATTTCTCAAAAAGAATAAATAAATAAACCTTCGGGAGTTTCTACATTTATTCCTTCAGGGGTGTCAATGTAAGCTACTCCAATTAATCACAACACTGCCTAATAATTTGATAAACTGTGACACCTCATCTGAGGGTCAATTAGAAACTAGAGACAAATGTTGTCACCAATGGCCCCAAATAGAATAAATAGGGGAGTGGGAGTTTGAGAGCAAGGCCAACCTATTGTCATTCAAACTTTAAAGGAGTGGATTTGCAATTAAGCAAAACTTAATAGTGTCAAAATGTAATAAATCCTAATAGCTAATGATAAAGCATGCAGCCCATAGTCAGAGTCCTTTGGCACTATAAGAAATGAAGTAACATGACTTGTCAAGTTATTGCTTTTAAATCCATACCATAAGAGTTTGAAGGAGTTCAGAATCATTGAGGTTACTGCATATATTCCACATAGTTTGATAGCCTTCATGTCTTTTTGCAACAGACAATAATCTGGAAGAAACTTCGGTCAAAATAACTTTCTGCTCTTTATTTTGTTCAGTTGAATCCTGTAGCAGAAAAATGTTACAAACAATGAATATGAGGCCCTTGCACCAACGCATACACAAAATCACGTCAACAATCCATTGGCTTGTCGGGATCTGGACTCTGAGGCACAATCAGTTAAAACACACAACTTTTATATCTATGGATATAAATAAGGTTTCTTTCAAATAATGAGGATCGAACACTCCTTTTACTCCTTTCTCAGCACAGATTACTGATTTTGTAACAAAGGATTCGACAACTGCCTTATTCTCATCTTCTAGCTTCAATTATGGTTCAGCACTAGAATACATCCCCGAATGGAACATCATACACACACACTCAAAGATGTAGGCGAAGAATATTACTATGCAAAGTTCAACTATTTCTATAGGTTTTGAATATTCGTACGAAACACCGTCGAAATTTGGATTTACAAACACAAACCTGGATTTTAGCTTCAAAAAATAAAATAATTTGCTCATAAAGTGAGTTAAGAAGTGCATCTCTTCGATTCCAGTATTCCTCCAATAGAGTTTTGTATTCTTCTTTACGTTCAGCTTTTGCAGCAATAGCACCAGAATAAGACTCGAGTATTACTTCAGAGAGCAGTTCTAAGTTCGAATAGAAATCCAACCTCGCAGAATCATCAAGACAGTTTGCTTCATTCAACAACTGAAGCATGAATGATGCTATACTCCATAGCCCCTTTGATATAACAAGTTTGGAATACCATGGTGTCCAGCCTTCAGGGGGTGGATACCATAGGTCATGTTCACTACGATATTTCATGGCTGAATGGAATATAGTCACACAGGCATTCGATAGTTCACAAGCTCTCTGAAATTGAACAAGACTCGACATCTCCTCATTAATGACAAAATCTAGCTGTTTCTCTAAGCAATGAAATATTTCCTCAAGATCTGAAACCTTGCTATAAAATACTTCAGCATTGTCTCTATCCATCAAAAGGACTGTACTCCGACGTGCTCTCTCGCCAACTAACTGAATTAGATCCCAAAGAGCTCCGGAAATCCGAGTATCTGAAGCAGAATATAAACCAAAACCGGTTGCATCAGACTGGCTGATCGTGTTTTGCAGTTCCCTCAGTCGGATCATGCCAGCAAGCTTTTCTCCATGTTCCATGATAATTTGAAGAGATTGTTCTGACATGGAAAATAGTGATTCAGATATGATAGGTTCACCCACTAAATCTTGTTTTAAGAAAGTTAATAGAGTCAATAAATAAGGTCAATACCAGACTGAATTTGATCTACAAAGGAACCTACAAGCTACCCATGTTTTTTTAGTATCTTTGTGTCGAAACAAGTTGATCATCACAGATAAAACCATAAAATATCCCAAAAATATTACTAAGTCAACAAAAATATAACCACAAGATAATTAGATATTGAATGATACTTTGTCGGGAACATAATTCTTCATGGCACTTGGACAAAGCAAGGAACTGGAGAAACTTTTGATGCTTGTGCTGCTTCTCTACGAGCTGAGTGGACAAGACAGATACAACGATCTCAGGGCCTCTGCTAGATGTCCAGTGCTTAGCTAAGGTGTCAATAATAGATTTGCTTGCTCTGACAAATACATTTATTTCCCCCTCTCTTTCAAAAGCCTTAGAATTATTTAATTTGTCAAGTACACCATCAGCCTGCCCAGACAACAGAAATTCATGGAAAAGCTGAAAAAGTAATGCTTCAGAATCCTCATCCGGAGGGCTCCGAAGTGCAGCTCCGGTTAAGCTCGGTCTTTGCCTATCACCAGCATTCCATGCTTCTGAACTGGCTCTTCGAGGGACAATGTTTCCTCCTGCAGCAATGTTTTTTCTCTCTTCCTGCAAAGATCTATCATTAGAACTCCCTTTACGCGACAAGCTTCTTTCAGGAGGTTCAACTCCACCAAGTAAAACTGCCCTCTCAGGTATAACCCAAACTCCAGCTTTTTCAGTGAGTACAGCCCAAGCTCCATCTTTACTGTCCTCCAAGGAAGGGAAAACTGAAGCATCAAGAACTTTTCCAGCATCATAAGGCAGATCAAACTGATAGAGTTTGGTGGAGTTTCTCCAATAATGCGAGACTGTTGCAGTACCATCACTGGAGAGTATAACAGCAGAACCAGCTGGCTTTCCTCCTACTTTTAATATCATAGATAACAAAATATCCTCATCTTCTACTCTTGCTTTAGGTACTATCACTTGAATAGGAGCTTTTTTCTCCAACACTTTCCCACCAGTTGGCTTTGCGATATCTACTCCAGATTTATATTGCATGGTCAAAAGAGAGTATTCAGTGTAGCTTGAACTGGTGGCACGATCCTTGCAAAAGATGGCAATAAGAATAGTCATTACCTTGCCATCACTATCAACATCAATATCAAGAGGCCAAATTCTCTTTTGGCCTGCAAGATCCTTCTGAATGCCCAAATCACCATCATTGCCGACAATTTCATGAGACCAAAGTTTTGACATTTTAACCTCTGGAGAAAGTTCAACTTCAAAACATTGTATCTCGTGATTGGTTAGTAGAAGGAACTGTCTGTAAGGTTCATCAAATAACTGAGTGAAGGGGTGCCACATTAATGACCTAGGATAGCCCTTACTTGCCCCAGGAGCACTATGTTTACTTTCTTGAGGAAAAATGTTTTCAACCCGCTTGCGCTGAATACCAGAAGGGCTGCATAGGAATCCCCAAAGCTTGCCATCAGAACTACATGCAAGAGCAATACAGCTTTTGGCAGTAGCTGGGACTGGTGAAGCAATCAGGGAGTTGATACAAAGTTTGGCATGTAGCCACTGTTTGTTTGAGTTGTCTTTTTCATAATGAGAAAATTCTGACTCATAAAAAACAGTACTACTGACTGGACAGATCCAGTTTGCATTATAAATATCTGGACAAAAGGCAAGACAGCGAGTTTTTTTATTACAGATTACAATCCCAGCTGAAGTGCACTGCTGAACAACATTGCCAGAAGTTCTCTTCGTATTGTCCCAGTTGACAACACAAATTAACCAATTGTTAGAGGTTGATGAATTTTTTCCTATGCTTCCACTTTCTAATATAGTAGAAGGAAGTTCTAGCTCAACACATCCTATAGAAGCTGTAGGAGATAGGCAATTCCACATGAAAAGCTTTTTCCCGCAGATAATCCATGCTAGGGATGTCTCCTTGTCCATTCCACCCGAATTACATGGATCATCTGCCAGAAGAACAATAGATTATAGTCTTTAAAAAAAATTAAAAACAAAGCATAACCAGAATATAAAGTAGGCCTTGTTTGGCTAGACTAACCAGAAGCATGATTTTGTAATAACATTTCTTGTGCATCACGTACTACTTTAGGGAATTCCCCAACATATACCGGCATAACAGCATCAATCTCAGCTTCTTTATCGCTTTTTTTTACCGGTGGGATTCTGAGAATATTAGTAAAAATGTGACCACAAATTAATGACCAAATATCAACCCTTCAAATGCGATTTAGTTAATATAACATAAACATTAAAATTGGTCGGTAAAATTCAAAATTGACCAATTTATAATTTTAAATTAAGTGGAATTATAAAATATCTATCAGGTATCAAATCCAGCCATTAATTCTTTAACCCTTCCAACTAAGAGTTGTGAAGCTATCTGCTAGATTAGAATCCAAATAGACCATGTTGTGGGTTTGTTTTCAAATACAAATAGCCTCATCAAAATGAAGCTAATAATGTGAAATTAAGCAAAATGATCCTCAAATTTACAACTCCTTAAAAAGAGACATGTAGAGAGAGCAGCTGGATATTATCCTGAGTTGATCATGGCCATAAATTCCACATAATCTTAGAAGCGTTCAAAGCAATTTTATATCGACTGGTACAAGTATGTTAATAAATTTAGTCGACTTGACTATACGATGATTCTAGAATAATACATCAAAGTGCCAAATAAAGAAACAACACAAAAATAAACGGTATCACTTTTAGTATCAATTGTTATATAACAAAACTAATCAGACACAAGCACAAAAGTATTTTATGCAAAGGCCGGTCCAAGGCACGGTGAATCAATGACAAATTAGAAACTGTGTATCAGCAGCATTTATAAGCCCCTATCTCAACCATCAAATAAGAATTAAAGAATGATATTTTAAGCATTTTAGCTCATTATAAAAAAACTCGAAAATTATATATCAGATGCCCGTTCTCGAGACGGGTACAAAGTGGACTGAAGGGGAAAAGTTGAGAAACAACACACACTATAATCAGTACAACTTCTAATTGCAATTGTAATATTATAGAACTTATGTAAGGGTTCACGCAAAAGGGAAATCAACCACTATCATCAATAACGCATTCAAAAATAAAATAAGCAAAAATCCAGATAAAACAATAACAAGCATATGTAGATGAAAAGGACCTTGCCATGACTGAAAGGCGAGAGGCCCAAGGAGCGGGTGTGCCAGTGGCTGGACGATTCGGAACGCTGGGACTGTCTTGCAGCGATCTACGATTCTCCAAAAGTGGAGAATCAAAGTCTCTTCTGACTCCGACATTATTACGAACACTTGGAGTGGCTTTCTTCGCGGCGGGAGAAAACATCTCCACAGACAATGGGATTTTGCTAAAAAAGATCGAGAAGATTTGGGGTTTAAGAGAAGAAAGATTACGGAAGGGGGCCAAAATGAGGAAAACAGAATTGTTGGAAGTGTTTATTAAAAAATAAAGAGTGAATGTAATTTATCTGCACTTTTTTTAAAATTTGTTTAAAAACTATTTTTAAAAAAATTTATTTTAATTTTATATATAATAAAATTTATAATTTAATTAAATAAAAAACTTAAACGAATCAACTCAATTCAATCCACATCTCACTTCATTTTTTCTCAAATTTCATAAAATATCTTCTTCTTCTCAACTCTCTTTATCATCCATTTTAATTTATTTTGGTTTCTGGCTAACAATGAGTCTACAAAGTATTCGTCTATAAGAAACCGAACGAGAGAATCACGTATTAGTAAGAAATCAACTTTTTATTTTGAATTTTACTGGGTCGAACTCGACCCATGAATTCGATTAAGATGTTATAGATCTATTTAGTTCATTTCTTATTCTACCTGTTAGCCAACACACACACACAAATTGCGACCAAAAATTTTTGTTCGCAACTAGATCGACCAACATAACCCAAGAGAGTGGGTCGAGGTGTGCATCTAGGTCGAGCTCGACCCAAACAAAAACCACCTACCTGGGTTGACAAACAAAGAGCTCTGGGTCGAGATCGACCCACCTCTGGGTCGAGGGCGTGATGGGTCGAGTCAACTGTTATTTCACCCAAATTTCAGTGACTCGACCCAATTTTTTAAATGAACGCTATTTAATTTTAAATTTTGAGAAGTAATAACATTTTTTTTTGCAGATTTACTTCCCCACTAAACTTGAAAGAAATCATTTCTTTGAAAGTAAGTTAATTTTAGGATCAAAATACGTTGAGATTTGTAAGAAGATTGTATCGTTTTTGAATGAGAAAGAAGTAGAATATTTGGTCCAACATACACAATTTGATAATTTAATTATATATGCTAAGGATTATAACAATTTGAATCAATTGTTATGTTTTTGATGAGTAGACAAACTTATGATAGTGGATGTAATGAATTTTGGATGGTATATCGTAAACGACCTTTACGGTTTTCATTGTTACAGTATTGTTTGCTAACGGAGCTAAATTGTTCAAAATTTTATCATGTGATACCTGATAAATATTGTTGGGAACTAAGTTTCGGCGTTTGACAAAATGCGAACCAACTGATTATGCAAATAACTGAACACGAGAAAACTGAACTGCGCAACTGAATCCAGCAACTGAATGTGTGGCTAACTATCAGCAGTTGTATTCCCTACCAGCTATCGCCTAGCATCTGATTCTTCAGCTGAACACGTCATCAGTTATCAACAACCGACAGTAGTACACTGCAGACCGTTACTGAGTGGAACGCCGCATTTCAGAGATCACAGTGTACGGGTGTCAGAGGAATTTTGACGTGGCATTCAACGGATATAAAGTTCAGATTTGTTTAAAGTTACCATTGAAGAGGGAAGCCTATAAATAGGTAAAAAAAGCAGCTGAGAAACAACTCAACGAAACAATTTCAACGCAACTATTCTATTCAAGCTGTTACGCTGCTAAAATCACTACGCAAATCAAAAGCTCACACTTATTAGTTTTATCCGTAGCATTCAAGGCTACATTCTCGAGCTTATTAGCACGTTGTAATATTTGCTAGATTCTTTAAGTTGTGCTAAGATCAGTCACGAACTGTAGAAGCTTTTTGTAACTAAGAGTTTCAGTATTGGCAGTGATAAGTCCAAACTGAAGTGGATCGATACAACTATTGTATTCGATCAAAGTCTTTTAGTGGAAATCCTATCTTCGTGATAGAAGGGGCGACGTAGGAGTTATTCTATTCTCCGAACATCCAGAAACAAACCGTGTGCATTTTATTTCAGTTATCATTTTACTTCAGTTATTCCATCTCTCAGTCAGTTTACTTCCGCAACTGTCTTTTCAGTTAAACTGATTGTTATCGACTTACGAGATACCGAGTGTCAGTTTGTCACTAAACTGAACTCAATTTTCGAAAACCACATATAATCCGTCAGTGTTTATTCAACCCCTCCTTCTAAACACTTATTACTTTCTAACCGATCCTTTCAAGTGATATCAGAGCAGTTGTATCTCGTCTCAGAATATTTCTACTCAAACTATTCATCATGTCTTCCTTCAATAAGATCCCAATGTTTTCCAGAGAGGATCTTGATGACTGGAAAATTAAAATGCAGGCTCACTTAGCTGCACAAGATGATGATATGTGGTATGTCATCACTGACGGACCAATGAAAATTCTGAAAGCCAATACAGCAGTCGCTATTACTGAAGGGGCACCTCATCGCATAGAAAAGCCTCGACATGAATGGACAACAGAAGAAAAAAGAAAAGCTAATTTGGAAAATGTGGCAAAGGATATACTGTACAAAACACTGGATAAAGTAACCTTCAGCAAAATCAAGATTTCTAAGACAGCTAGGGAAATTTGGGAAAAACTGATCCAGCTGTGTGAAGGAAATGAACAAACTAAAGAGAATAAACTTTCTGTTGTTCAGAAGTTTGACAATATCAAGATGGGAACTGGAAAATCGATGCATGAGTATGATGAAAGAGTCAGTTGTATCATCAATTAGCTAAATGCACTTGGAAAAGTGTATACCAACAAAGAAGTTGCATTAAAAGTGATCAGAGGTCTTCCCAAAGAGTGGGACGTTAAGACCATGGCAATGAGGGAATCCAAGGATCTAAACAAGGTTGAGCTTTATGACCTATTCGCTGATCTGAAGGCCTATGAGTTTGAGCTGCGAACTCGAGAAAGAGAACCTTCTACTCCAGCAGTCACAACTACATTAACTGCTGTCAGAACAGAACCAACTGGTTCAGTCGAGAAATCTGCTGATCAATGTCGCAATGTCATTGTTTGTCAAGAAATTTGGAAGCTTTATGAGGAAGAATCAAGGAAACTTCCAGAGGCAATACCAGAGAAATCAGCCCAAAGAAGAATCCTATGCTTGCTACAACTGTGGCAAATCTGGTCATTTCATAGCAGACTGCCCTAAGCCGAAGAAGGACAGTCGAGGATCAACTGAAAAAGAAAAGAAGCCCTATGAGCACAGAAGAAGAACCAAAGATGACAAAAAGACTTTCAGGAAGAAGCATGAGGTACTCTTAGCTGAAGAAAGTAAATCTAAATGGGCAGAAACTGACAGCGAGGAGTCAGAGCCAGAAACCTCAGGCAGTTCCAGTGATGGTGAAGAGGAAGTGAAGTGTCTAATGGCTGGTGATACAGAAGTGGAGTCAAGCAGTCAACAGATATTTGACTTCAGTTCAACTGATTTCACTAGAGATGAACTTATTTCAACTCTTCATGATATGTTTAATGAGTACCACAAGTTTGCCTTATCTTTTGAAAAGGTCAGAGCAAAGTAAACTGATCCCATAGACAATAAAATTAAAACTGATGAATCAGTTGATATGTTGAGTCTGAAAAGGGAGATTGCTGAGCTCAATGCTGAAAGAAGCAGGAATCAATCAATGATTCAAAAGTTGATGCTTGAAAATTCAAAGCAAACTGAGCTTATTCAGGCTTGGAACAAATCATCTGTTGCATTAATTGAAATACAGAACTCACAGAAATCAGTTACTGATAAAACTGGTTTAGGGTTTAGCAACCAAGATGAAATGTCTCCAAGTGATACTCGACCAAAACTGAATATGGACAAGGGGAAATATATTCATTTTGTCAAATCAGTTGTGGTACAAGAACAAACTGAGCCAAATAAACTGTTAAACAGCCTACTGAAAGTACAAACAAGGCTAGAAGATATGGTATTGGTTATAGCCCAAAAGTTTTAACTGACTCACGCAGTCAATCGTCAAAA
Organism: Primulina huaijiensis; assembly: GCF_012295235.1. NCBI lineage: Eukaryota > Viridiplantae > Streptophyta > Magnoliopsida > Lamiales > Gesneriaceae > Primulina > Primulina huaijiensis. Next base: position 7,511,471 of record NC_133314.1, read on the forward strand.
AGATTCAGCAGAAATTATTCAAATGGCTACTCCAATTACTATAACAGCAAGCCAGTTCAGAAAAGATATCGGCTGAACAATCAGTTGAATAGAGCTTAATCACATGTTGTCTCATCTGCACACTACACACCAAACACACACAAATCGAGAAATACCATCTGGATTACAGCAACTGGACAGTCAGTCAGACTAATCCAAGCATGGGTTCCTAAAGGCCTAATCGGTTTAGCACCCAAATAGAAAGGGGTACCAAAATCATATCTTGTGTGATTGCAGGTAACAGGTACAAGCAAGGAATCAATCTGGTACTTGGATAGAGGATGCTCACGACACATGACGGGAAATGCAAACTTGTTATCTCAACTGATCAAGTACACTGGACCAAACATCAGTTTCGGAGATAACTCTAAAGGTAAAACTGTGGGTAAGGGTAAGCTTATCTATGGTAACTTTACAATTAAAGATGTTTTGCTAGTTGAGAACTTAAAGTATAACTTGATAAGCATCAGTCAGTTATGCGACAATGATTTCTCAGTTCAGTTTGATAAACACACTTGTTCAGTTAGAGACTCAACTGGTGAAGTCATCTTAATTGAAAATCGTTGTGGAAATACTTACAAAGTAAGTTGGACTGAACAACCTTATGCACCAGTATGTTTTATTGCTTCAAAATCTTCTAAAAACTTGTTGTGGCATAAAAGATTAAACCACTTAAACTTTAAATCTATTGCCTATCTGAGCAAACACGGTCTTGTAACAGGTCTGCCCAAAACAGATTTTTCAAAAGAAAAAGTTTGTTCAGCATGTCAGTTTTGAAAACAAGCAGATCTACATTTAAAAACAGAGGTTGTAAATCATCTTCCCGATGCTTAGAGCTGTTACATATGGATCTTTTTGGTCCAATGCCAGTCATGAGTTTAGGGGGAATGAAATACACCTTAGTGGTTGTGGATGATTTTTCAAGATTTACTTGGGTTATTTTTCTCAAATCCAAGGACCAAACTGCTGCACAACTGATTAAGTTTTTCAAAAGACTATTTAATGAAAAATCAGTTGGGATTGATCAAATAAGGTCTGACAGAGGGACTGAGTTCATCAATCAAAATCTTTCAAATTTTTTAGAAGATACTGGAATCAAGCATGAGCTTCCTGCAGCTAGAACACCTCAGCAAAATGGTGTAGCTGAGAGAAGAAATCGAACACTAAAAGAAGCTACTAGAACAATGCTTGCTGATTCTGGTATTTCTCAAAGATTTTGGGCTGAAGCAGTAAATACTGCGTGTTACACTCAGAACAGATCGATGATTAATAAGAATCACATGAAAACACCTTATGAGATCTGGCATGGAAGAAAAAGTGTGGTGTCTTATTTCAAGATATTCGGCTGCAGATGTTTTATTCCTGACAATGGTAAAAATCATTTAAAAGCCTTTGATGCCAAATCTGCAGAGGGAATATTTCTTGGATATTCTTCAGTTAGCAAATCTTATAGAGTTTTTAATAAAAGTTCTTTAAATGTTGAAGAATTTATTAATGTTGTTTTTGACAAAACTGTGCTAACTGATAAGACAACTGATTTAGTTGATCTAGTTGATCGTTTTACAGAGATCAGTTTGGAAAAAGATACTGAAGAAGATAATCATATCAGAAGAAATAATCTTCAAACACCTGAACCTGAAATACTAGATCAATCAGTACAACAGGAACCTGTTCCTAACAATCAGTTGGTGGAGCAAACAGAAGATATTCAGTTACAAACTGATATAGTTCCAACTGAAACTGAAAACATTCAGTTGCCAACAGAAACACCTGTTAATATGGAAACGGAAAATACTGAACTCAGATGGAAGAAATCACACCCTTCAGAATTGATGATAGGTAATCCATCTGATCTGGTAAGAACAAGAAATCAGATGCTCAATAGATTGATTCATTCAGCTTTCGTATCGCAATTGGAACCGAAGAAAACTGATGAAGCTCTTGCTGATCCAAACTAGATAAATGCAATGCAAGAGGAGCTGAATCAGTTTACCCATAACAATGTCTGGAACCTAGTTCCAGGACCAGTTTCAAAAACTGTTATAGGTACAAAATGGGTGTACAGGAACAAACTGAACGAATATGGTTCAGTTGTGCGCAACAAGGCGAGACTGGTAGCACAAGGATATAGGCAGGAAGAAGGAATTGACTATGATGAAACGTATGTACCAGTTGCAAGACTGGAAGCTATCAGAATATTTCTTTCCTATGCCTCATTCAAGAATTTTAAAGTCTACCAGATGGATTTGAAGAATGTATTCTTAAATGGTCAGCTGCAAGAAGAAGTCTACGTGGAACAACCTCCAGGTTTTGTCAATCATGAGTTTCTTGATCATGTCTACCATTTGAACAAAGCATTATATGGTCTTAAACAAGCCCCAAGAGCTTGGTATGAAACTCTTTCAAAATTACTAACTGATCACGACTTTTCAGTTGGATCAGTTGATAAGACTCTGTTCAAATTCTCTAAGAATGATCATATTTTACTTGTCCAAATTTATGTTGATGATATTATATGTGGGTCAACTAACCCCAAATTATGCGAGAAATTTTCTAAGTTGATGTAGGACAAATTTGTAATGAGCATGATGGGTGAACTGACATTTTTTCTTGGACCGCAAGTGAAGCAACTGGAAACTGGTATTTTTATCAGTCAGACAAAATACACGAAGGAGTTGCTCAAAAATTTGGCGTGGAATCATGTTCAGCAGCAAGAACTCCCATGAGTTCATCAGTCAAACTGGACAATGATCAAGGGGGAATATTAGTTGAGGCGACATTATACAGAGGTTTAATAGGTTCATTATTGTACCTAACTGCTAGTCGTCCTGATATTGTATTTTTTGTTTGCATGTGTGCTCGATTTCAAGCAAATCCTAAGCAATCGCATTTCTCAGCTGCCAAAAGAATTTTAAAATATCTCAAGGGCACACAAAATGTGGGATTATGGTATACTAAAGACTCTACTTTCAATTTAGTTGGATATTCAGATGCAGATTATGCAGGATGTAAGCTAGATCGAAAAAGCACCAGTGGATCTTGTCAGTTTCTAGGAGACAGACTGATCTCATGGTTCAGCAAGAAGCAAACATCCATAGCTACTTCCACGACTGAAGCAGAATATCTTGCTGCTGGAAGCTGCTGTGCCCAACTGCTCTGGATTCAGCAACAACTGAAAGATTATAGAGTTGATGATAAAGAATCTCCTGTATTTTGTGACAATACAAGCACGATTGCCATCACTTGTAACCCAGTTCTTCACTCAAGGACCAAGCACATAGATGTCAGGCATCACTTAATCAGAGACCATGTCTTGAAGAAAGACATCAGACTGGAATATGTCCCAACTGAACAACATGCTGCTGACATCTTCACCAAGCTATTGCCCGAGACTAATTTTTCTCACTTTCGCAATATACTTGGTTTAATTGATTTATCCTAATCAGTCTTACTGCTAATATATCAGTTGTTAATTAATTTGAGTCATTCATCTATTCTTAATTCTTAACTGATGTTAGCTTGTCAGCTTGTTATTTGTCAGCTTATTTTATCAGTTATTGAGTTTCAACTGATCTCAGCTAATCATTTGTTAGTTGTTATGTTAAATTCGTGCATTACTTATCAACTGATGAAACTAAATTTTGCAGAAGGATAAAAGACTACAATGAACTAGATAAATATTTTATTTCATTAAAAGGCATAAGCACGAAGTACAGTGAAATATTCTTCCTCAACAGCAGACCTCCACTTGGTCAACCAACAAGTTAAAACTTCAGTGGAAGTCTTGAGGAAGCTATCTGAGTCAAAAATTTGTTCTTGGATTTTCCTTTCCTTCTGGAGCATTAGTAGGTAGACACCTTCATCTGTGAAGATGTTCACCTCATTAGAAACGTGCAAACGCTGCCGATATTTCTCCATTTTTGCCTCCATTGTGGGGGTGTTAGCTTCTCCACACTCATAAAGAAACTGAAGTCCTTGAAGCTCTTCCCAGTATCGGAGAATTTTGTGGAAGACTTCATCCTCCATAGCTGTCTTTCTTGACTCCAGCGCCGCATCCCTGAAAACTTCAGCCATATCAGGAGTCTTCGAGCTACTCGCACCTGTCATTCTTTTATTTGCTAAAATGCTAAAAACTAATAGAGCTAATCTTATTTATAGCCCAGGGTCAAAGAAACTGAAGGGACGCAAACATTTCAGCGGACGATAAATAAAATTTATTTTATTTCGACGCTTTAATTTAAATACGCATTTATTTAGGGGGAATATCGATTTTAAGAGGTGAACTGAGAAGACAGTAGTTAGTGAATTGTCATCTGAAACACTTCAGTTTCACAACTGATCGATCAGCTGATAATTTAGCTAATTTTCTCATATAAGTTAACTGATTAATCGTATCGCATTCCAAATCAATGATGTGACTATCAGTTTTCGCATTAAATGATCAATAGTAATTTGTTACGTGGACTCACATAATCCATGTATTTACTACACACATTTTTACCACACGAACACACATTTTGATTTCAAATTTTCCTGGACTAACACGTGTCCAATAAATCGAATAGTCACGTACATAAGTACTTTACCCCGCTCCATTTCAGTTCTTCTTCTTACGCGCACATTCAAGCATTCAGAGCAAATTCTCACTCTCAGCAAAGTTTTTTTTTCCGCAGAACTTAAAGCTATTCAAATTGCCAACCAGATTCTTGCTCACATATTGAACGCTATGGCTATTGATTTTGACTCTATCTTCACTGTGAAAGACGAAGGAGTCACAAATGTCTTTCTGAAACTGGAAGAAGCTGGATTAAAATCATTCTTGGGACTATCTTCCCAAGAAATCTATCCCAAAAAAATTCAGGATATCTACTCAAATGGCTATGTTACACAAGACGGAAGCATAGCGAGTACTGTAAATGGCCAGTTACTGATCATTGAGGATGAGTTTTTCTGCAATCTTTTCCAACTACCTGCTGATGGGATGGTTAATCTTTTGGAAGTCAAGGGGTCAGATATTGAAAAAATGCAAACTTTACTATCTGCTAATGGTCGGAAAATCAAGGTTTCCGATCCAAAGAAAGAACTAAAGCCAGAAGTACAACTGCTGGCAGATATAGTAGCAAAAAGGCTTTTGGCAGAGGCTGGATCCTTTGCTGCACTGACTTTGGAAAAGTTTCAAGCCATGACTGCTATTATGGCTGTTCGAAAGGTGAACTGGAAGAACATCATCTTCAACACTTTGAGAAATATGTTTCAGTCCACCAAGCAATCCAAGGGTTTTGCCATACAATTAAGCTATTTGATGAAAGTGAAGGGACTAGTGGCTGATGATTCAGAAAGATCATCTAAACTGAAGATAATAAATACCAAAAATGTCCAACCTCCCAAACAAAAGTTGGAAATGTCTCCTGCACAATTCGTGAAAGTCAAGAAGGAAATTTGAATTCAAAAACCTCCCAAATCAGTTCAAAAGAAGAAGAAAATCAAGCGCAAACTGATTGTAAGTGAATCTGAATCTGAGAGGACTCCGTCTCCAAAAGTCCTCAAGAAACCAAGGACGTTGAAAACCAAGCCTGCTGCTACAGCTGAAGCCATACCAACTGAAAGATTGATGAAATCAGCAGCTCAATAGCCAATCCAAACTGTTCCTTTGAAAGCAATTAGAGCTGAACCCTCAACTGAGGATCAGTTGCCTCTATCTCTCATTCTATCAAAGAAGACAACGGTCACCAAACCAGGTGACAAGAATAAAGTTGCTGGAGTAAAGGCTCCCCTGATCACCATCACCGGTTACACCCCTCTACCTGCTGCCAGACCAAAGAGGATAGTGATCAGAGAAAACATTAATGCTACTACCTCAGGATTGAGTATTCCTCATGCCCTGACTGACAATAAGGGCAAGAGCAAAATGAAAGAAGAGCCCAGGCCAACAAATGTCATTCAAACACACATTGATCTTATCTGGGAAAAGATCAATGAATTTTTAGCAAATAAGCTCAAAACCTATGATGCATGGGTGAAATTCAGAACGCATGTATTCGCCAAAGAGCTACAGAAAAAATCCAAACTGCAGAAATTTATAAAGCTGGAACATGCTGTGTTAAGAGTGGTTAAGGCATCTTCCATCGTTCAGGCACTGGAGAAGAAGAATTACTTCTTCGATCAGCTGAGAGCCAAAAAGATACAGAAGATAGTTGCTCGGCTGAAACTGAACTATGACCCTACCAGTACAACTGCACATAATGACAAAGATGTGCATGATCAATTAGAATCGGATTTTGTCTCACTACAGATGGAAATAAAGAATTGGGAAATGAGTCAAGAACTGGTTTTTCCAGAAGCTCCTCAAAACGAATCATCAGAAGACCCAACTGAGGATTCAATTCAAAGACCTCCCAAGGACGTTGGTGCTGAAACTGATCAACAAGCAACTGCCCCATCCACTTCAGTTGCTCAACCTTCATCATCTGTAGCACCTCCTTCTTCATCTGCTGATCATAATCTTTATTCAGAAGCTCATTTATCATTGGCCAATCTTAATGAGGTCATCCAATCAGTCACCTTTGATATTCAGCTAGAACCATCTAGATCAGCTGAAGAAGTCATTCCAGCTGAAGAACCAGTTAATCAAACTGTGTCGACTGAAGAACCTGTCGAGAAGGCGATAATTGAAGAAACTGAACAGCCAGTTCAGTCAATTGGTGTTACTGAACAAGCAGTTATTGAAACTATGGAGGCTCAATTATCTGAAGACATTCAAACTGAAGAGCCAACTTCAGTTTCAGTTGATCAGTCAACTGATCAACCACTCATTCTTTCTCCTCTCCAAATTCAACAGGAAGCAAGTGTAGAGGATTCTCCTGAAATGGTCAGTGCATAACCGATAATAACTGACAGGACTCTGGTAATATTTGATGAAGCCTCTAGCGAACAAAAACCAGAGCCAACTGGACCTTCATCTCCTCATCTTTCAATAAACTTTGATTCGGTTCTGGAAGAGATTCAAACCATCCAGCACAACCTGTCAAAGATGATGATGGCGATTTCAGATATCCAATCTACTCAGCTTGCTCATACATTGAAGCAAGACTCCTCAAATAAATTCAATTCTGAGAGATTACAAAAAATTCACGCTACTGTGACCACTCTCTCTTTTGCAGTGGACGAAATCAAAAAGAATAGAGGTATAACTAAAAGTCTTTCCCTGACTCAAGAAGCAATCGGCAAGTAAGTTGAATTTGTGGAGACATCTGTTTCCAGAAAAATAGACTTGCTACAAACTACTATGCTTAATGAAGTCTCAGACATAGCCACCTCTGTTAAGCTTTTATCAGTTGATGTTCGAGGATTAGCTGTCAGAATGGGGGCGTTTGACAAGAAGGGGGAAAAGACCTAAGCTATAACCCACACTTTAACCCACCCAGAAGAAGTCTCACAGAAGAATTTCTATCAGTTGATGGATTCGTTTTCTTGAAGATTATTTTATTCTTTCATTCTTTGTACAAATTTGTACACTGAGAGAATTTTATAAAGATCGAAGATTATTTTATCTACAAAGAGATCAATTGATCAGTTATTATTTGCTTAGTTTTGTCAAACACCTAAAAGGGAGAAATTGTTGGAAACTAAGTTTCGGCGTTTAACAAAATGCGAATCAACTGATTATGCAAAAAACTGAACACGAGAAAACTAAACTGCGCGACTGAATCCAGCAACTGAATGCGTGGCTAACTATCAGCAGTTGTATTCCCTACCAGCTATCGCCTAGCAGCTGATTCTTCAGCTGAACACGTCATCGGTTATCAACAACTGACAGTAGTACACTGTAGATCGTTACTTAGTGGAACGCCGCATTTCATAGATCAGTGTATGGGTGTCAGAGGAATTTTGACGTGGCATTCAACGGATATAAAGTTCAAATTTGTTTAAAGTTACCGTTGAAGAGGGAAGCCTATAAATAGGTAAAGAAAGCAGCTGAGAAACAACTCAACGAAATAATTTTAACGCAACTATTCTATTCAAGCTGTTACGCTACTAAAATCACTACGCAAATCAAAAGCTCACACTTATTAGTTTTATCCGTAGCATTCAAGGCTACATTCTCGAGCTTGTTAGCACGTTGTAATCTTTGCTAGATTTTTTAAGTTGTGCTAAGATCAATCACAAACTGTAGAAGCTTTTTGTAACTAAGAGTTTCAGTATTGGCAGTGATAAGTCAAAACTGAAGTGGGTCGGTAAAACTATTGTATTCGATCAAAGTCTTTTAGTGGAAATCCTATCTTCGTGATAGAATGGGTGACGTAGGAGTTATTCTATTCTCCGAACATCCAGAAACAAACCGTGTGCATTTTATTTCAGTTATCATTTTACTTCATTTATTCTATCTCTCAGTCAGTTTACTTCCGCAACTGTCTTTTCAGTTAAACTGATTGTTATCGACTGAAGAGATACCGAGTGTCAGTTTGTCACTAAACTGAACTCAATTTTCAAAAAGAACATATAATCCGTGAGTGTTTATTCAACCCCCTTCTAAACACTTATTACTTTCTAACCGATCCTTTCAAAGATGAATTTAGGTGGATGCATTTTGGTGGAAGAGACAGTATAGGTTTAGGGGATTTCATAGTTAGAATAGATGAGTATGAGAATGACTTAGGGAAAGGGACCTACGTAGAGAAGTTGAAATTGGCCAGTGTTTTGTTCGTGACAGGTGTATTGGGTAGAAAAAAAATAAAAATGATATAGTGGATTTAGAATGGATTAGATTAGTTAATAACTTTGATAGTTTTTATCAACTATCTATGAGGTAGAATAGCTTTCGATGAAGTACTTTATGGACTTAAAAAAGATCTCGAAAGTAAGTTTAGAAGCTATGAAAATTTGATCGCACGCCGTGAGAATGATCCAGATTTCAGTGGGTGCGGTAGCTTCCATATAAGTGGATTTATTCATCCTTTACAAGTAACTAAATATTGTTCATTTTATGAAATATCGTTGTTATTTTAAATCATACTAATAAACGTGTTTACTTTTTTGTGCTAGATTTTGGCCTATGAATATTTTCCATCAATTGCTGAAGTGATTGCTAAACACCGGGAAGGTCCCAATGTACCGATATCTCGGATGTATCATTGGTTGACTAGGAAATGGAGTAAGAACCATTCCCCTTCTATTGATGATGTAAACAAAGTATTTAAAAATATATATACCAAGGTAAATACAAAAAATTCATTTTATTTACTTTTTTATTAACTAATACATTTTTGTTAATTGTTAACTAATTTTCATGCTTAATGTTAATGATTAATATAGAATATTTTGGGGATGCTTATTCCCACCACGGAGGAGCTGATATTTGTGCATTATATGACTGACGATTTTGTTGATTCTAATAATGTGGTAGTCAATCGCATTACGGAGTTGATTAGCTAGGGTATCAAAGTAGTGTGCAGTCAAGATAAATTGGACGACCCAGAGGATGAAGTGGGTGTACAGACTGAGAATCAACAGTTTCCTCGGTCATGCACATATACGTACTCCAGATCATCTTGAGATCAAGTCCGAAAATGTTCTCGGCCATCTGGTGGTTCTTCACACATGAATCAAACGTCTCCTTCATTGACTGACATGAGACATACATCTATTTATAGAGATCATACATCTCTTACAGATATGTATCAAATTCGTTTGACAAGTTTGGGTGATAAAATTGCGATATGCAAAAGGACCAAGCCGGAGGATCTTCTCATATCATGGATATATTGAAACATATGTAGACAAATATCTCGAGCTTGAAAGATATGTTTGGGAGATTGCCTTAAGTGAGTGTCAATGTTGGTAAGTTTTATCGATATTTATATGATATTTAACTATCTTGTTAGTTTAAAAATGACAAAATTGTATGTATATCATTCTCTCATATTATGGCGAGACATCAAGGAGAACACACAAAAACACGCTATTTATGAGAACAGATGTGGTGGATCCAAATACGCCACTTGTGAGCGATCCGTCTTTGACTAGTGCTTTTGTAAAGACTTCGGGCTATAAGTTAATATTGTTCACAGTTGACGAGGAGCCTGTGACAGATGAGGAACTACGTCAACTTCTTATAAATGATATGATGTCTCTGTCTTTTGAGAAGAGAGTTAGAATGTTTACAAATAGATCGTGGGCTCGAGTAAGCGCTGAGATTAATTGTTGCACAGAAAATATGAGGATATTTGGTTTGTACTCGTCTTACGATAGAAAGTGGTTTCTTGAATTGGGGACACCTGCTTGTTGGTTGAATGAGACCGTAAGTTTTTTCTTATTTTCTTTTTTGTTATTACATTGAGTTAGTAATTAACATATTTCACTTTATCACTTTCAGCATATTCAAGAATGTTGTTGAGGTTTCCTTGAGTAAAAGGACGTACTCACATTTAATGTCACAGGAGGTGTCATTGATGGACGTCGATTTTCATAAGCTCGTTTTGAGTGCTTTCAATGAGGGGGCAGAATAATATAAAATGTTTGATGCCATATGTGAGAGCAGAAATTGGTGCGTGGCCAGCTGTTCCATGGAATAAAGTCAAAATAATTTTTATTCCCTTTCAACTTCTAAGACATTGGGTTTTGTTAAAAGTTTTGCCTAACATTAAGAAAATCACAATCGCAACGTAGATAGGTTGGGCAAGACATTACATAAACTTATTAACCCTTTGTCTCTTATGCTTCCACATATCTTGGGTGTCAATGATACTTCTGAAAGATGGAGCATAGTTAAGGCCAGATGATTTTCCTACTAAAAAATTCAGGTTAAATTTTTTATTTTAAAAATTATTATTTCATTATGGTTTGGTGTATATTAATGTACATTTTATGTTTTTTTTATTGCATCAATGAATGTGGAGTTTACCGTTTAGCGGCAGCAGCTTGTACAATGTTCAGAGAAAATGCATATCAATTGAACGATGAGAAAATTGATGAATTTAGGCATTTTTGTTGTTGTATTTGGGATAAATTATGGTCATTGGATTAAAACAATTATATGGTATTTTATATTGATTTTGAGTTGAATTTATGTGATTTAATAATTTTTTATTAGAGTTTTGTAGTTTCAGTACACTCAATCTATTTTGAACAATGAAAACAATTCATTAGTCGAGGACGGGGTCAAGTCAGGGGTCGAGTGGGTCAAGCCACGCAAAATCTCTTAAGCTCGACCCATAACCTCAAATTGGGTCGTGTGGGTCGAGCCAAAAAAACAAAAGGCTCCACCCATCGACCCAATTTGAGTTTTTGGGTCGAGCCTAAGAGGTTTTGGGTCGAGATAGGCTCGACACATCGACCCATGGAGGTGGCTCGACCCCGGCATGAAGGCTCAACCCACGCTCAATACATGAATAACATGGAGGTTCGACCCATTAAGATACATTAAACATTAACTCAAATGGCTTGAGATACGTTAAACATTCAGTCAATGTTGTAATGAAATTTGTTAAGAATTTTAGTCGAGTAAATATTCAACTCACATTGTTAGAGTAAAAAATACATTTTTAACATTAGGTTTCCACTATTGTTATGAATTTTTTAACTAACATACTTAAATTATAATATATAACTCATATTAAAATGTTTACACAATTAAAATTTTTTTATATACTTATATTCTAATTATATTTAAAATGAATTATATATTAAAACATGATCAAAACTAAAAATCCCTCTATCCACTCACCCCAACTCGACCCAAACCCGACCCAAACCCTAAACCCTAAACCCTAAACAAACCCCTAACCGAACCCCAAACTCCACCACTCGACCCGCTCTCCACCCACTCAACCCAAAATCGACCCACTCGACCCAAACTTAAACATTCATCGCAAACACATTACAATCTCTGTCCACTCGACCCACTCACCACCCACTCGACCCAAACTTAAAAATAACCACAAACACATTACACATTAATAAAATAGATTGTCTTTAAATTCAAAAAAATTATATATCATTCGACCATATCTTCTAACAAATTCTCCATTAGAAAGAAATCTGTTTTGTTTTTTTCTTCCATGTCTTCTCTTGATCACAGGTGGCAGTATTAACATATCATCAAGTGGCCAATCGTTCTGATTCAGAACAGGATAAATTGGCTCAGAATAAGCTAAGGACCATATCATAATAGAATAATATTCTGAGCACAAGGAATAAAAATTAACATCACAGAAGTAACTCGCTGCAATTGCATGAGAACATGGAATCTTGTCAATATCAAATTCTCTACAGGTACATCTCTTCGATTCCAAATCCACAATTTCACTATTTGTAGCACTTCGAACATCGAACTCAAGACGGCCCAGCTCATAAAATTGATATCTCCAACCATTATTAAACATTTCATGCAGAATCGACTCAACAGTTGGAGTGAAATTTGTTGTTGATACGACGGATGCATTTCGATACCTTGAAAACCAAGAAGTAGTCAATGTCTGCAAAGAATTTAGTAGTGCAATGATTGGAAGTTGTCTTTTTTCACGCAATCTTGCATTCAACACCATTCGTTGTCGTAATGTTATACCGAGAATTTGGGCTATATGCTCGAGTCCATCGATCCAATGAATCACTTTCATCCAAAAACTTTGCAGCATCGGGATATATTTTCTTAAACTTTTCGTACTCCACTTCAAAGTCGGTTTGCTTATAAATTTTTGCTAAATGCATAAACATTTCGGTACAACTTTTCTTTTTGCAACGAATTTTCATATTTTGTGACAAGTGTCAAATACAATGGCCATGATGTGCATTTTTGTAAACATCAGCAACCGTAGCAATGATTACTTGGTTGTCTGTCTGAGATAATCACCAACTCTGCCTCATCAACCACTACTTCCAAGAGTTTCATCAAAAACCAACTCCAAGAAGCAATGGATTCTACGTCAACAACACCCCAAGGCAAATGATATTGATGAAAATCTCCATCTTGTGCTGAAGCCACAAGTAAAGTACAATCGTACTTTCATTTCATTCATGTACCATCAATATATACGACTTTTCTCATGCATCTATATCCTCTTGCACATGTGCCATATGCTAAAAACAAACACTTGAATCTATTATGCTCATCTACTACTAAATCGATTATACTACCTGGATTCATTCTCTTGACCATTTTCAAATATGAAGGCAGAATAGCAAAAATTCTTTCAGTATCACCTCTAAATATCATGAGCAAGTTGTTTGCCTTTCAAGGCTTTGTAATAGGTAATGTCAACCTCCTTATTCCGCATCATTGTCATAATAGATTTTGGTTGAGGTATTTTTTGTTGCCCCCGAAAGTTCTCTACAAAAATATCACAAACGACAGATGAGCTTGCTTGTCGATTCTTTTTACGCATTCCTGTCAAGTCACAATTGTGTGTGTTGCAGTATGTACGAATCACAAAATCTTTTGAGTCCTCATGTTTTGAAGTCCAAATTCTCCAACTGCAGCCTTTAGTCACACAACGAACCAAATAGATATTTGGGGAAGATTTGGCACTTTCAATGTCAAAAGACGAGTTCAAAGCAATTTTGGATAACACTTTCTTCACTTCAGTCTTGCTTGAAAATCTTTGACCAATAAATAGGTTGGAACCATTGGTAAATGAATATGTATAATTGTTAACTTCAACATGAATCTCAGTATCATGAGTTACACTGATGTGGTTGATGTAAGTTTGTTGCATGACATCATTATCATCCTACATCCACATGCACTGTATCTATGTCCACCACATCATTTTCTCGGCTTCTCACATCATTCTCTTCCATATTTTTAGTTGAACATGAAGTATTGATATCTTCCAATACATCATTATTAGTACAATGGTAATTGGAGACAAAAGTTCTATCAAAATGGTGATCATACAGATATGTTTCATTATCGACACAATATCATCCAAATGAGTCAAATTTAAATCCGCTGACATGATATTTTCACTTTCAACGATATCAAGAGAAACAATATTGATTTCAAATTCGAAATGAATTACATTTCTTTCTTTTGCACATCTAAAATATAAGTATGTTTTCAAATCATTATCATCCTCAATATAAATTGGACGAATATTGCAATGCTTCACATCAGGAAGATAACTTAATTTCAATTTTTCTGTGCCGACTAGATTCATAATTCGTTATATCTCTCTTTATATATATTCCATTGAACAAATATCATAATCCAAAAGAATGGTTGCCCACTTACCACTCGACCATGAACGTCATTTAAATATATTATCTTCTTTAATTTCCCATTCTCCATTGTACTCAAAGACAACAACGGTTGGCATAACCTACAAAACATAGATAAGACATATTATTAGATCCAATATTATATTAGAGACAAGATTATTTATTCAAAAGAATATGCTATGTGAAGCGTCACTGGAAAGAAATGAGAGCCTAGGCGCTACAAAATAGCGCCGCAGCGCCTGAATTTGCAAAGCTCAAGCGCCTAGGCGCTACCTATACAGCGTCGCATCGCTACCTTAAAGATATCACAACAAGCAACACTCGACCCATGAATTGCAACACATACACATCACTAGACCCATGAATTACAAGCTAACATAACTCGACCAGAGCTCGGCCCACTCTTCACACCTGGGTCGACGTGTGAAGAGCTCGACCCACCTGTGGGTCGAGGGTGATGGGGCGAGATTTAGGTCGAGATTTGGGCCGAGTCAACACACATGTTCGACCCACACACGTGACCCACACGTTCTCGACCAACATACGACCCACACATCAGCACACATGACCATACTAGACCCACACAAATTTGCACACTCGACCCCACACCAGCACACTCCATCCATCTTCGAGACCCACACACTTAGCACACTCAACCCACACTACCTTGCTCGACTGTAAATATTCACGCTAACTCCACCTACAAAAATTCTAACAAAAAACAACCAGAACTAAACTGAAACAAATCTAGTTACTACAACATATCATTACGAGTATACTTACTTCTCTTACAAATCTTCAAATTTTCAGTTGATTTTTGATTATTTTGCTGTGAAGAAAACAAAAATAACTAAAATGAAACCCTGAAATCTGAGACGAGATCAATTAAAAATATTTTTTAAAAAAATGAAATCTAACTAACTAATTAATGATCTCACCTAACTAACAGGGAGTCAACTCATTTTTCTCGATTTAAAAAAGTCAAAATCTCTTTTATTTTAAATTTTAAATGAACATATATTTTTATTGACCCACGGTAGGGATGTCAATTCGGATGGGTTGGGTGGGTTGGATCGGGTTGAGCAATAGTACTATTCAAAAATTGATCAACCCGAACCCGATCCAACCCGAAAACTCTCAACCCGAACCCGAATCAACCCAATTAACTCGATTTTGAATTTTTTAAAATTTTTTTAAAGAAAATTAAATAAAATTAAAAAAATATTTTAATTTAAATACATAATAACAAAATCTCCCTCATATATATTATTTAAATTTGAAAGTCTAATTGTAGAAAAATAAAATATTATTTTACTAAATCAAATAAAAAAATATTCAAAATAAATATTGAATTATAAAAATTTATGATATAAATATACAATAAATATTTTTTAGACATACAATATATAAAAAAGTAGGCAATATTTATTAATTATATTTTTAAAAAAATAAAAATAAAATTTTCAGTTCAACTACCCAACCCAACCCGATCATTTTTTTCGAGTCAGCTATCGGGGTCCAACTCGATCTGACCAGAATCCGAAAACTTTAAACACAAACCTGATTTTTTCGGGTTGGTAGATCGTGTCTGATTTTGACACCCTAGATTACTGCCTGCAAACTAGATGTTTAGTGCATAAGCATATGAAAGTGGGTTGATTTGCCTCTATCTATGAACTTGTGTGTCGTCCCCCTTTAAGCCAACATACCTCACAAAGTAAATTTTGAATTTTACTTTATTTTTAAGAATAAAAAATTTATTAAAAATTTTAAAATATTTAAATTAAATTTAAGAATTTAAAATTTAAATAAAAAACTTCACATTTGTTGCAGACTTGCGGTACATTTCAGAGTTTGAAATCAAATTTAATTGGTGGTACAATTTCAAATTTGGAAATGTGCTGCAATAATTTAAATTTATTTATTTTATTTAGAATTAAGTTTTAATCTTTTTTAAATATGTAATTTGATTTCATACATAGGTGGTGTTTGAAATGTTAAAAAAGTGAACATGAATTTTATATTTTAAGTATTCACAAACATTATCATAATCAAACACTATTATCCAAATATTTGTATTTGAGATATTTTTTCTTCACTCGTTTTATTTATGGTCCCCGGGCTCCGTTACTCGATCGCATCTCGAATAATCTTTAAAAACACAGTTTTATGCATTCTAATAGAAAACCATATTTTAAACATGTAAACATGCCTACCACATTTAATTAATGTAATTATATTAATTTAATTAACCTTTTTTTATTAATCCTAGATTCGTATGCAGTTGGATTACGTTATCGCATTTTGTACCTTACATCTCCTTCTTTATTTTTTCTTCCATTGCGTTTACACTTAAGTAGAATAAAAATTTCTTTTATTGTTTTATTTCCTTATTTGCAATATTCTGTTGCCCTTAAAATTCTTGTAAAATCATATTAACTTCAAAATTATGTTTTTTTATACTTTTGTTCAAATATACAAATCTTATAAAATTAATTCAAATAAACACAAGATAGGAGACAACGACTCAAGATAAAAACGAAATAAGTTATAAAATTATCATTTAAGCATGAAAATGATAAAATAAAACCAATATCTATATGATTCAGCTTATCAACATCCCCCCCCCCCCCCCCCCCAACAAACACACACACACACACACACAGACAGACACACACACTCTCTCTCTCTCTCTCTCTTAGCCTTTGTTCGTTGTCGAATAAATCGGAAAAAAAAATATAAAAGATAAATATTCAATTTTCTCCACAAAAATGTCAGAATCAACATTTTTTTACCCATCAAATTCCATCACACTCAATTAAAGGATCATACTTCGAAAATCATAAAATTCACTTTCGTTACAACTTCAAAACTCAAACATTCACTAGAACAAGATAATGAGACGTGTGTAGTGTGGAAATAAAAACTCATATTCCTCAAATGTGTTTTAGTTCGATGAGGGCTCATATTTTCTGATTTTTTTTTAAGAAACTCTTCATGAGCACATATTTTATAGATCGTGTCTGATTTTATACGTTGGAGTAATATGACTTGGTCAATCGGTCTTTCATTTTATAATGTTACGCGACGGCTCACGGCTATAATAAAGGTATGGAGATACAAAATGAGAGAAAATAAATAATTTATTCATATAGCGCACTCCTTCATCTTTTACTTCCTCCCCTTATTGAAATTCATCAGACTTCATCTAACTTTTTTAATCTTCTTTCTACTTTCATTATTTAATTTTAATCATCCAGCTTATTATTATATTTTCATCTTCCATCTTTTTTATATTCCTCCTACTTTCGTTAATTTTCCCCATCTTTTTTTCCTTCATTCAGGTTGTTTTGTTTCCACAATACTCCAGCTTTGATCTTCTTCCAACATTTTTTTTTGTCATCTTACTTCAGCTATTTTTTCTTCTTCATTTTTTTTCAGCCCTCAACAACATTTCATTTTATTTATTTTCAATCATCTCACCATACAACATTCATTCCTCCTCCTTTCTTTTATCATTATATTTTTTCATCAATCCTCTTCCCTTTCTTCATGATTTTTTTTTTTTTTGCAAACTTCTTCAATTCTTCTTATCTATTGTCAAAACATTGGAGTTATTGAAAATTTTAAAGCGCCAAAGAGGTATATTTCTCTCAAAATTAAGGTAGAGGAATAATGTATGAGCTAAAATTGGTAGTTGATATTGGATTTTCAAGGAATACGAATGAGACCTAATTGTATGTCAAATGTATGCCTGACACACTTTATTCTATTTATTAGGCTCAAAAAGGGTACTAGAGATAAGAATTATGCATAGGGTAGGATCGAAAGTCTCAAACAGTCCAAGGATAGCCTAAATCATCCCTAAGTCGTCATCTTCCGTATTTTCGCATCGAAAGATAATCAGAAAAGTTATAGATTGTTTCTTTTTTTTTCATGAACTAACTTCTTGCCAATTAACAATTATTTCATATAAATATGACTTAAAGTGCATATATGATGTCTCAAAATATGATACAAAACTACTTCATGCTCAAATCCTTCAGCTACAACTACAACTTAATTCATTTAATTCTATGTGTGATTCAATCTCTTGAATTATCAAAAATATATAAATTCAATTAGTGAAACGTATGCCCTTTTTATTGCTTTAAAAGTACTAGAAATTTTTTTTTTATAAACACTCAATTTTCGGCCATGACATATAACATATGAAAATATTTTTATAAAATATTTTACCCATTAAAATAACAAATTTGTATTTTAAAATCAAGTGCAATAGTCAAAAATGAAATCGTCAACTATTTTACCAAACCCAAAAAAAAAAAAACAATAAGTTTGAAAAGTATAACTCATACTAAACCTCTCAAAAATATCTCAAAAAGCATAAATAAATAGTCTTAAAAATCTTTAACTTAAAATCATAAACTTAAATGCGTAAATAGAAGCGCTGATCCTCGGGTTATGTGCACCGACAGTCCAGCAAGTCACTCGTCAAGACCTCCAATATCATAGTCATTTATATCACCTGCATCAACACACTTAGTGAGTCTAAAAACTCAACACGTCCTATCATTGATAACAAGTAATACGTAATACAGTTAACATATAACAGTAAAAAATATTTGTACTTAAAATATCATTTTTTTAATAATGCATAAACTTTAAACTTAAACATTTTTAAAAACATAACCATAACACATATACATATTCATATTCATATCCATATTCGTATCCATATTCATATTCATCTTCATGTTCGTGTTTGTTGAATTCAGATCGTGATTGTGACTCGTATTCTTGATGGTATTGGGCGATGGATCCATCTAGAGAAAACTACAGTACTGGGCGGCGGGGACTCCAGCGACACTCTCACCCGTCAACTGAGCCTTGGCCAACGTATTAACATATTCGTATTTGTATCACGTATTCGTATTCGCATTCGTATTTGTATTAATAGAAATACGATCGTCGAGCTCCCACTGAGACATAACCCTCACGATATTTCCAGCATATCACATATTTAGTCACAATCCCTTCACGTCCTTCAACATGTCGTATTTCCAGCACTTAGTAAAAACATGCATATAATATCATTTTATTTTGAAACCAAGCATGCAACATGTCTTTTAAATGCCCATATTTAAATCATAAAAATCATAGACTTTTAAAAATCATAACTTAACGTATTAAAAATCATAAACCTCCATGGACATTTTAAAATAGACATTTTAACATCATAAACGTTTAAAATAAACATTTAAATCATAAACATTTAAAATAAACATTTTATCATATTAAATCATAAAACATTAAACATATTAACGTCTTAAAAATCCATAAACATTTAAAATTGACATATTAACATATAAACATCCATAATCATTGAAAATAATCATATTAGCATATAAAATAGCATTTAGGACTCTGCCATGACGTTTACTAATTTCTAGGTGTAAAAAGACCGTTTTACCCCTGGACGTAAAATTTCCTGTTTTTGACATTTTCTTAATTTCATTGACTTTAACATGTGCCAAATAACTATTTACGCTTACATGAATTTTCTCATATTTTTATTTAGCTTAAATCGAGAACTTTTAAATTAATCTTTAAATGTGACGTATTAATTCCGAATTAAAACAAACCTTAATATAAAATTCCCAAATTAAAAACCTAGACTTATAATAATTATTTAAGCTTAAATATAATTTTTCATAATTTTATAAGGCTTAAAACTAGGCTTTTCAATTAACTCGTTAATTAGCGTTTCGTGCGGCGATTAAATCCCGGATAAATCCAAAACTCATTATTTTGATCCCAAATTTTAAACATAACATTTTTATCATTTATTTTACCCTTCCAAGTCATGAGCCACACCCGTGGACCCATGGATTCATTTTTAGTTCTTAAATTTTCGTTTTTGACCCTTAACCGATCAACCCGAGCCATCTCCCGATTTACTCGAGCCACACCCGAGCCACCTCAAGCCAAACCCTAGCCAACCCATCTAGGCACCCTATTGACCAAGCCCCTGAACCTAGCCTTGGCCTGCCCAAATACCTCCTGCACCCTGAACCCAAGTGCATGCGTGTGTGTAGGTGTGTGGTGTTCTTGTCGTATAAGGTTCCCTAGTTGCCTTAGGACTCATCAAGCCATCTAAACACTGCCCACCCATGACCTCTACTGACCCTAGACCAGTCCCAGACCCAAGCCACCCCAGCTCGAGCCTCTAAGCCACGCAGCAAACCACCTGTTTGAGAAACCAGTAGCCACGCATAAAATTCACTCACGCCCAAGACTCCTAGGTATATTAGGTCACCTCCAGCCGAGCCACCCCCGAGCCCAGCCGATCCTGACCACCCCTGGACCGCGCCCAGACCCTGCCCAGACCAGCCTAAGCCCTGTACCCCGCGCACGAAGAACCTGCATCAGAAAACAGCACGCGCGACTCCATCCCCTGCGCCCCCACGTTTTGTTCGGCCCTCGTTGGACCAAGCCACACACCTTGACCCAGACCTCCCTACCCCTCACTGGACCATCCTAAGCCATCTCCCAGACCACCTAGCCCAACCTCTACCCAGCCGCAGCCCCATGCAAACAATCAAGCCCCCTCAAGCACCACGTGCACACAAGACTCCACAAACTCACGACTCTTGTTCTAACTTTTCCCCTTCTGTTCCAGCTTGATATTTCCTTATTATTTATCATGTTTTTTTTGGATATAAACCATTCTATATTAATACCATATCCATGGCAGCCCCTTAAACAAAATAAAAACATGAATTTGGAAATTACAAACACCAATTTAGAACACATAAGCATGTAGTTACGAAAAGTTAACTTTGTGCTCTATGTTTTTCCTAAAAAATCATGCATAAACAAATACTATGGTGTGATGATGTTTTGAAAGAAAGAATAGGCATGTCTTGGCGTATTTAACGCACGATTAATCGTTGACGATGACGAAGAACGGGACAAAACCTTGGCTTTGAACTTCCCCTTGAGCTTCTCGATTTTTCTCCTTCAAATTGGTGATGGTGTGTGCCGTGTGATTTGAGGTCTTTGGGAGAGAATTTCAGACTTTGGGCGTGTAGTTGATAGGTAGGTTTTGGGGTAATTAGCTTATTATATATTAATAAAACCCTTAGTTAAGCTTAGACCTATTAAGCTCATAGTTAGGCCCATTAGTCTTAATTTGGATTTAATTAAAATATTAAAATAGTTTTGGTAAAAATAGTTTGTGAATTAAATAGCCGGATTGTCAAAAAAGTCCGTATTTTGTTGAAAAACCAACACCGATAAAATTTACGTCCCGGCGTATAAAATCACCTCAAAATCCTTTATTTTCAAAAATAAGAAAAACCAACACCCATATTTTACATAATTAAAAATAATTATTTAATAAAATATTTTTTTAGTTTTTTCAGCCCTAGGTCTCCGTCCTTCGATCGCAACTTGAATAATCTTTAAAATACAATTTTATGCATAATGACAATAAATCCTATTTAACATATAATCATGTATATCACTTAATCAATTAAGCAATTAAAATACTTTAATTAACCTTTTTTTTTTTTTCAGAATTCCTAGATTTGCATGCCGTTAGATTACGTCATCTTAATTTTGAACCTTACAATTAGTGTGCCATTTAATCACAAGTATGGTTTCTCAAAGAAAAACCATAAAAAAATTTTCATGCTCGATGATTAAACATTAAAGCACATGCTAAATATTGTCACGTGAAACAAAACAACCAATCCTTCCACACTTTAAAGATCGACAATGTCCTCAGTGTCATGCTATAATAAAATAAAAACAAAAAAATAATAAATATCAAAAACACTTCCCTGACATTGTTGTAAATTTAAATAACCATTGGGGAAGATGCTGCTAGAAATACTCAAGTGACAATCATTTATCTTGACAACTTCTCGGGATGCAAATCAAGTCATTGCTTATATAATTTAACACATATAAAATAAAAAGAAAACAAAAAAAATACTAGAATAAAAAATACTTAAAGAAAGAAAGAAAAAAATGAAAGCGAACAATGATTTTCCTCCTAATAAGCACTAAATTTGTTGTCTATAGCTTGAGAAAGGAGAAGTAGCCATCAAAGAGCGATTTCCGTCCAGAGTAAGTATCATACAATATTACATATGGATCTTGATTTTGTGTGCCCTCAAAGTTGGCATGACATTGACATTGTAAGCTCGTTGCTCCAACAACACTCGGCATAAACTAATTATTCGGGAACGAACAATCTAATCCAGGATGAAGCTCATAGATGATGTAATATTCTGAAGTTTGTATTGATTGAAATAAAATATCTGCTGGTGGAATATATGTTAAGACCATATATGATTTCAAATCCTTAGCCTTGTGTTCCTCTACATCCTCCACCTTCACTTTTGGCTCATCTTCGCGTGGGGATTCCTCAAATAATTCTTCTTCCTACAGCTCAAATACTTGTGAAATATCAGATTCAGGTGAAGTTTCTATGTCATTTGAATCACTCTCCAAACCTTGGTTGTTTGATTTGTCATCATTCACCTATACTTGATTGGTCATCAATTGATCGGCAAAAATCTTTTCATTCTCTTAGCGGATTTCAGAAACCAGTTGCATTAGAAACTCAATTTGCTCATCTATGAAATTGAAACATCTATTACCTCTTAATTTAAATAAATAATATTAAAAAAAAATATTTTTTTCATAAAGATCGAACCATACCAAAACATAAATCCATATTTAAGAAAAATCAGAATTTGCGATAAAAATCCAAAAATCGTCAATAATACGAAATCTAGCGTCTAAACTTTTAAAAATGAAACATAAATCTCTATTTAAAATAATCATCAAAATCTTAATCAAAACTTTTATTATCAAAATATTATTGCGGAAAACGTAACGTCTTCAAGAGTGCACTGCCATGCTCGATCCACTCAAGCGTTCGATCAACCCTCAACAACATCCTCACCTATTCAAACCTAATGAGTCAAATGACTCAGCACGTCTAAATCATACGTAATGAGTACTACATATACATGCACATGCATCCTTAAAAGAATACTTTTAATAAAATAAGATGACATAAAAACTCGTAAACATATAAATATTTTCGTAAATCTTTTAAGCACATAATATCATAAAGCATTTCCTCATCATAAACCATTTTGGTGAAGTTTGATACTTGAAAGTGACTATCATTTATCTTTTATCATATGTTCGATTGATCAATCTATATACCAAGTACCAGGGGGCGGGGGGCGTCAACAACTCTTGTCACTGAGCCGTGGCCAAAAAGTAAGTCACCGCCCCTTCTTGAGACAGATCCCCCACAAATCCTCTGAATCACAGTCAATTTACGACCTTCAAAATTTTTTTCCTTTCTTTTTATTCATAACATATCATATTCTCCAAAAATCGTAAAATAAGCATTTTCGGGAAAATCGCTTAACTGTAGCATTTATCGTAAAAATATCATAAATTCATCATAATTGTTTCAAAAATCATTTACCATGTATTATGACCTCTTGGGATACTTCCAGTACATTCGAACTACCCAGGACGTAAAATTACCATTTTATCCCTAGACCTCAAACTTCCATTTTTGACTTTTTTCCTACGTTTCTTGACTCGAGCCTATCACGAATCATCTTATAACCTTATTTTTTACTTATACTAATTTTCTTAGACGTAAAATCGTTCCCTTCAATTTATTCAACTTAATCGCTGAACTTTAATTCCGTTTCGTGACCCGATTTAACTCAAAACTTATAACTATTTCCCAAACTCGAACCACGACTTACTAGACCCTAGTCCACCCTCATGAGCCATGTTCCAGCCCATACAAGACCACGGTCCAGCCTCTTCCCTCAGCCCTAGCCAAACCGCACGTTTTCCCCATGATTAGTGTCGCGGCGCAACTTTACCCCGAGCCACCTTCAACCAACCCTTAGCCAGACCAACTCCAGCCCCTTAGACACATTCCTAGGACCCTACTGGACCCCTCATGCACAAGCTTTCATGCACAGCCCCAATGCGCTGCCTTTCTCCCTTCCTGTCCCCAAAACCGCACGCCCTCAACCACAAACCGAGCCCTCCACTCTTCTCTATCATTCTACCCTTATTTCCGACCACGCTAGGGCTATGACTCAACCCAACATAGGGCCTTGATCACCGCTGGACAGCTCGCACGTAGAATCCCATTGCGAGTGCCAAAACCGAACCTTTACATGTAATAACCCTTAACCGATCAAGGCTCAGCGCTTTCTCATTCCAGCCATAATCTAGCCTACATGGGACTCTCTTTTGGACTTATAAACATCATCTCCCCTCCCCTTAATGGCAGGGAGCCCCTAGGAATCATAACGCGACTCAAACTTACATTAAAAACTTTCAAACTTTAAAATAAATTGTTCATAACATTAATAAAAGTTGATCCTCTTGGTTTTCATTCAAATATCATAAACATGCATAATATGGTTTGAATCATACACAAAGAAAGGTTTAGAACATGCCTTTGCGTTTAAAACATGCGAAATACGAATATCAAAGCGGTGGAATGTCGGTGACGAATAGAGGACGATTTCTACTTTTTTTCTCGACAAAACCCATTGAAAACCCACATTGGGATATAAGGGAGTCGGGTGATCATTTCTAGAAAGAAGAACGAGAAAGAAAATCGAAAAACGAAGGAGAAAAAAATCAAAATCTATCTTGGCTAGTCTTCCCTAGTTTCGGCCGCCTCTTGAACCACTTTCACGTAAATTTTTGTATGTGTGTTTCAGTGTGTGTGTGTTTAGGGTTTAGGGCTTAATTATATAAAAAGAAAACATAAATGCTTTTTAATCACTTAATTAATGAGCTTAATTAACCCTAGTTTTTAATTAATAAATTATTCCCATTAAGATTAATAAAATCATTAGGTCTCAAATTTAAAATATTTCAAAAATACCTATTTCCAAAAATCCCTTATAAATTTCATAAATTTCTTTGCTCACGCTAATTAATATAAATTTGACAATAAAAATACTAAAATTCTTAAATTATTTAAAATAAATATTATCTTAACTAAAAATAAAAATTGTAGCTTTTAAATCTTTAACACATTAATCGTCCTCAGTCCTCCGTCCTCGACCAACCATCGATATTCGCCTGAAAATATTTAAATTATGAAATCAAGCAAAATTACACAATTAATCATTTAGTCAATCAAAATATATCATTCATACATCCAAAATCATTTAATTAAAATAATTTAGCCATTTAATAATTTTCATGCATGTAGTTTACATTACCGGATTTTTTGAGGTTACAACTCCTTTTCCCTTAAATAAAATTTCGTACTCGAAATTATTACTCACCGAATAATTCCGGATAGCGACTCCTCATGTTAGTCTTGGTCTCCCAAGTAGCTTCTTCCTCCGAGTAATTCAACCACTTGACTTTGACCATCTTTATTACCTTGTTCTGCAGCCTTCTCTCCTGTCTGCTCAAAATTTGAGTATGCCTCTCCTCATAAGAGAGGTTCGGTGTAAGCTGCAGTGGCTCAAAATTCAGTAAATGCGAAGGATTTGACATGTGCTTGCGGAGCAAATATACGTGCAAAACATTGTGGACTCCAATGAGATTAGGTGATAACGCCACTCAATAAGCTAATGCTCTCACTCTGTATAAGATCTCGAATGGTCCAATGAACCTTGGAATAAGCTTGTTTTTCTTGCCAAATCTCATAACATCTTTCATAGGTGTTATTTTCACAAACACATGGCCTTCGACTGCAAACTCCAGATCCCTTCTTCTTTTGTCAGGATAACTTTTCTGTCGACTTTGTGCAGTCTTCAGCCTATCTCAGATTCTGACCACTAAATCTGCTATATGCTGAACAATTTATGGTCCTATCACAACTCTCTCCTACCTCATCCTAATGAATAGGCAATCTACATTTCCTTCCATAGAGTGCCTCATATGAAGTCATTCCTATATTCGACTGATAGTTGTTATAGGTGAAATTTACTAGAGGTAACTTTGGCTCCCAACTTCTTTGGAAATCGATCACACATGCTCGGAGTAAGTCCTCTAAAATCTATATCACCCTCTCTGACTGATCATCTGTCTGAGGATGAAATGTTGTACTGAACAGTAGCTTCGTTCCCATAGCAGAATGCAGGCTCTTCCAGAAAGATGAAGTAAATCTCATGTCTCTGTCAGACACTATAGAAACTGGGATTCCATGTAGTCAAACTATCTCTCGAATATACAGCTCCGCAAACTGCGTCATGGAGAAAGTCGTCTTTACTGACAGAAAATGTGTTGATTTGGTGAGATGGTCAACTATCACACAAATAGCATTGAAGCTCTTTACTGTCTTCGGTAAGCCCACTACAAAATCCATAGTAATGTTTTTCGACTTCCACTTAAGAATAAGAAGTGGTCTGAGCATCCCTGCCAGCCTTTGATATTCTGCCTTTACTTGCTGACAACTTAGGCATTCAGATGCAAAACACATGATGTCTCGTTTTATACCCGGCCACCAATACAGTAACTGCAAGTGTTTATATATCTTTATACTCCCTGGATGTATAGAATAGGGTGTATTATGGGTTTCTTTCAAGATTTCCTATCTAAGGGAATCCATACTAGGAATCCAAGGTCGGCCTCTGACAATACCATCCTCAACTGAGTACAAAATTCGGCCCTTAGACTCATACTTCTATCTACATTTCTGCAACTGCTCATCTGCAGTTTGCCCGGCTCGAATTCGATCTCTCAAGGTAGATTGCAATGTCATAGTAGATAGATTTGGAGCCTTGCCCTTAGTATACACCTCAATATTGAACCTCTAAATCTCCATCTGAATAGGTTTATGTACTGATAGTTGGGCTAAGACTGTTGTTTTTCTGATCAAAGCATATGCAACTACATTAGCTTTCCCAAGATAATAACTAATATCGCAGTCGTAATCCTTCATGAGCTTTAACCATCTTCTTTGCCTCATATTTAGCTCCTTTTGGGGGAAGAAATACTTGAGACTCTTGTGATCCGTAAAGATTTAGCATTTCTCTTCGTACGAGTAATGTTTTCAAATCTTCCGCGCAAAAACAACTGCTGCTAGTTTGAGGTCATGAGTCGGATCGTTCTTCTCATCCATTTTCAATTGTCTAGACACGTATGCAATAAATCGACCATGATGCATAAGAATTGTGCCCAAACCTAGCTTTAAAGCATTTGTATACAACACGTACTCTCTTTGTCTTGATGCATAGCTAAAATTAGTGACGTAGTTAGAGCTTGCTTCAACCGAACAAAGTTGTCCTAGCAATCAGCTCCCCATATGAACTTGGCATTCTTCTTCGTCAGCGCTGTCAAGGGCACTGCAATGGAAGAAATGCCCTTGATGCATTTGTGATAATAGCGAGCTAAGCCTAAGAAATTGTGTATCTCGGTTGCATTTCTAGGCACTGACCATTCCTAGATTGCCTCGACTTTAGCTGGATCGACCTCCACTCCACTGCTCGAGATAATGTGGCATAAAAACGCCACTTTTTCCAACCAGAACTCACACTTGCTTTAGCATACAATTTTCGATCATGGAGTGTCTGTAATGCTATTTTTCAGGTGCTGAATATGCTCCTCTCTGCTCCTCGAATAGATCAAAATATTGTCTATTAATACGATAATGAATTGATCAAGATACAGCTGAAATACACGATCATGATATCCATGAATATCACTGGGGCATTCATCAACCCAAAAGACATCACTAGGAATTCTTAATGTCTGTAACGAGTCCTGAAAGTCATCTTATGCACATCTGTTTATTTTACCCTCAACTGATGGTATCTTGATCGAAAATCTATCTTCGAGAATATTAAAGCTCCTTGAAATTGATAGAATAAATCTTCAATTCTTGGCAATGGATTCTTGTTCTTCATCGTCACTATGTAGAGTCTCATACTCCATTCCTTCTTCACAAACAATACTAGTGTGCCCCATGGGAAGAAATTAGGGCGAATAAATAACTTGTCTACCAGCTCCTGAATTTGATCCTTCAGCTCCTTCAACTCTGCAGGTGCTAATCGATACGGTGCCTTAAAGATTGCCACTGTACCTTGCAACAACTCGAGATAATGTGGCATAAAAACGCCACTTTTTCCAACCAGAACTCACACTTGCTTTAGCATACAATTTTCGATCATGGAGTGTCTGTAATGCTATTTTTCAGGTGCTGAATATGCTCCTCTCTGCTCCTCGAATAGATCAAAATATTTTCTATTAATACGATAATGAATTGATCAAGATACAGCTGAAATACACGATCATGATATCCATGAATATCACTGGGGCATTCATCAACCCAAAAGACATCACTAGGAATTCTTAATGTCTGTAACGAGTCCTGAAAGTCATCTTATGCACATCTGTTTATTTTACCCTCAACTGATGGTATCTTGATCGAAAATCTATCTTCGAGAATATTAAAGCTCCTTGAAATTGATAGAATAAATCTTCAATTCTTGGCAATGGATTCTTGTTCTTCATCGTCACTATGTAGAGTCTCATACTCCATTCCTTCTTCACAAACAATACTAGTGTGCCCCATGGGAAGAAATTAGGGCGAATAAATAACTTGTCTACCAGCTCCTGAATTTGATCCTTCAGCTCCTTCAACTCTGCAGGTGCTAATCGATACGGTGCCTTAAAGATTGCCACTGTACCTTGCAACAACTCGAGATAATGTGGCATAAAAACGCCACTTTTTCCAACCAGAACTCACACTTGCTTTAGCATACAATTTTCGATCATGGAGTGTCTGTAATGCTATTTTTCAGGTGCTGAATATGCTCCTCTCTGCTCCTCGAATAGATCAAAATATTTTCTATTAATACGATAATGAATTGATCAAGATACAGCTGAAATACACGATCATGATATCCATGAATATCACTGGGGCATTCATCAACCCAAAAGACATCACTAGGAATTCTTAATGTCTGTAACGAGTCCTGAAAGTCATCTTATGCACATCTGTTTATTTTACCCTCAACTGATGGTATCTTGATCGAAAATCTATCTTCGAGAATATTAAAGCTCCTTGAAATTGATAGAATAAATCTTCAATTCTTGGCAATGGATTCTTGTTCTTCATCGTCACTATGTAGAGTCTCATACTCCATTCCTTCTTCACAAACAATACTAGTGTGCCCCATGGGAAGAAATTAGGGCGAATAAATAACTTGTCTACCAGCTCCTGAATTTGATCCTTCAGCTCCTTCAACTCTGCAGGTGCTAATCGATACGGTGCCTTAAAGATTGCCACTGTACCTTGCAACAACTCGAGATAATGTGGCATAAAAACGCCACTTTTTCCAACCAGAACTCACACTTGCTTTAGCATACAATTTTCGATCATGGAGTGTCTGTAATGCTATTTTTCAGGTGCTGAATATGCTCCTCTCTGCTCCTCGAATAGATCAAAATATTTTCTATTAATACGATAATGAATTGATCAAGATACAGCTGAAATACACGATCATGATATCCATGAATATCACTGGGGCATTCATCAACCCAAAAGACATCACTAGGAATTCTTAATGTCTGTAACGAGTCCTGAAAGTCATCTTATGCACATCTGTTTATTTTACCCTCAACTGATGGTATCTTGATCGAAAATCTATCTTCGAGAATATTAAAGCTCCTTGAAATTGATAGAATAAATCTTCAATTCTTGGCAATGGATTCTTGTTCTTCATCGTCACTATGTAGAGTCTCATACTCCATTCCTTCTTCACAAACAATACTAGTGTGCCCCATGGGAAGAAATTAGGGCGAATAAATAACTTGTCTACCAGCTCCTGAATTTGATCCTTCAGCTCCTTCAACTCTGCAGGTGCTAATCGATACGGTGCCTTAAAGATTGCCACTGTACCTTGCAACAACTCGAGATAATGTGGCATAAAAACGCCACTTTTTCCAACCAGAACTCACACTTGCTTTAGCATACAATTTTCGATCATGGAGTGTCTGTAATGCTATTTTTCAGGTGCTGAATATGCTCCTCTCTGCTCCTCGAATAGATCAAAATATTTTCTATTAATACGATAATGAATTGATCAAGATACAGCTGAAATACACGATCATGATATCCATGAATATCACTGGGGCATTCATCAACCCAAAAGACATCACTAGGAATTCTTAATGTCTGTAACGAGTCCTGAAAGTCATCTTATGCACATCTGTTTATTTTACCCTCAACTGATGGTATCTTGATCGAAAATCTATCTTCGAGAATATTAAAGCTCCTTGAAATTGATAGAATAAATCTTCAATTCTTGGCAATGGATTCTTGTTCTTCATCGTCACTATGTAGAGTCTCATACTCCATTCCTTCTTCACAAACAATACTAGTGTGCCCCATGGGAAGAAATTAGGGCGAATAAATAACTTGTCTACCAGCTCCTGAATTTGATCCTTCAGCTCCTTCAACTCTGCAGGTGCTAATCGATACGGTGCCTTAAAGATTGCCACTGTACCTTGCAACAACTCGAGATAATGTGGCATAAAAACGCCACTTTTTCCAACCAGAACTCACACTTGCTTTAGCATACAATTTTCGATCATGGAGTGTCTGTAATGCTATTTTTCAGGTGCTGAATATGCTCCTCTCTGCTCCTCGAATAGATCAAAATATTTTCTATTAATACGATAATGAATTGATCAAGATACAGCTGAAATACACGATCATGATATCCATGAATATCACTGGGGCATTCATCAACCCAAAAGACATCACTAGGAATTCTTAATGTCTGTAACGAGTCCTGAAAGTCATCTTATGCACATCTGTTTATTTTACCCTCAACTGATGGTATCTTGATCGAAAATCTATCTTCGAGAATATTAAAGCTCCTTGAAATTGATAGAATAAATCTTCAATTCTTGGCAATGGATTCTTGTTCTTCATCGTCACTATGTAGAGTCTCATACTCCATTCCTTCTTCACAAACAATACTAGTGTGCCCCATGGGAAGAAATTAGGGCGAATAAATAACTTGTCTACCAGCTCCTGAATTTGATCCTTCAGCTCCTTCAACTCTGCAGGTGCTAATCGATACGGTGCCTTAAAGATTGCCACTGTACCTTGCAACAACTCGAGATAATGTGGCATAAAAACGCCACTTTTTCCAACCAGAACTCACACTTGCTTTAGCATACAATTTTCGATCATGGAGTGTCTGTAATGCTATTTTTCAGGTGCTGAATATGCTCCTCTCTGCTCCTCGAATAGATCAAAATATTTTCTATTAATACGATAATGAATTGATCAAGATACAGCTGAAATACACGATCATGATATCCATGAATATCACTGGGGCATTCATCAACCCAAAAGACATCACTAGGAATTCTTAATGTCTGTAACGAGTCCTGAAAGTCATCTTATGCACATCTGTTTATTTTACCCTCAACTGATGGTATCTTGATCGAAAATCTATCTTCGAGAATATTAAAGCTCCTTGAAATTGATAGAATAAATCTTCAATTCTTGGCAATGGATTCTTGTTCTTCATCGTCACTATGTAGAGTCTCATACTCCATTCCTTCTTCACAAACAATACTAGTGTGCCCCATGGGAAGAAATTAGGGCGAATAAATAACTTGTCTACCAGCTCCTGAATTTGATCCTTCAGCTCCTTCAACTCTGCAGGTGCTAATCGATACGGTGCCTTAAAGATTGCCACTGTACCTTGCAACAACTCGAGATAATGTGGCATAAAAACGCCACTTTTTCCAACCAGAACTCACACTTGCTTTAGCATACAATTTTCGATCATGGAGTGTCTGTAATGCTATTTTTCAGGTGCTGAATATGCTCCTCTCTGCTCCTCGAATAGATCAAAATATTTTCTATTAATACGATAATGAATTGATCAAGATACAGCTGAAATACACGATCATGATATCCATGAATATCACTGGGGCATTCATCAACCCAAAAGACATCACTAGGAATTCTTAATGTCTGTAACGAGTCCTGAAAGTCATCTTATGCACATCTGTTTATTTTACCCTCAACTGATGGTATCTTGATCGAAAATCTATCTTCGAGAATATTAAAGCTCCTTGAAATTGATAGAATAAATCTTCAATTCTTGGCAATGGATTCTTGTTCTTCATCGTCACTATGTAGAGTCTCATACTCCATTCCTTCTTCACAAACAATACTAGTGTGCCCCATGGGAAGAAATTAGGGCGAATAAATAACTTGTCTACCAGCTCCTGAATTTGATCCTTCAGCTCCTTCAACTCTGCAGGTGCTAATCGATACGGTGCCTTAAAGATTGCCACTGTACCTTGCAACAACTCGAGATAATGTGGCATAAAAACGCCACTTTTTCCAACCAGAACTCACACTTGCTTTAGCATACAATTTTCGATCATGGAGTGTCTGTAATGCTATTTTTCAGGTGCTGAATATGCTCCTCTCTGCTCCTCGAATAGATCAAAATATTTTCTATTAATACGATAATGAATTGATCAAGATACAGCTGAAATACACGATCATGATATCCATGAATATCACTGGGGCATTCATCAACCCAAAAGACATCACTAGGAATTCTTAATGTCTGTAACGAGTCCTGAAAGTCATCTTATGCACATCTGTTTATTTTACCCTCAACTGATGGTATCTTGATCGAAAATCTATCTTCGAGAATATTAAAGCTCCTTGAAATTGATAGAATAAATCTTCAATTCTTGGCAATGGATTCTTGTTCTTCATCGTCACTATGTAGAGTCTCATACTCCATTCCTTCTTCACAAACAATACTAGTGTGCCCCATGGGAAGAAATTAGGGCGAATAAATAACTTGTCTACCAGCTCCTGAATTTGATCCTTCAGCTCCTTCAACTCTGCAGGTGCTAATCGATACGGTGCCTTAAAGATTGCCACTGTACCTTGCAACAACTCGAGATAATGTGGCATAAAAACGCCACTTTTTCCAACCAGAACTCACACTTGCTTTAGCATACAATTTTCGATCATGGAGTGTCTGTAATGCTATTTTTCAGGTGCTGAATATGCTCCTCTCTGCTCCTCGAATAGATCAAAATATTTTCTATTAATACGATAATGAATTGATCAAGATACAGCTGAAATACACGATCATGATATCCATGAATATCACTGGGGCATTCATCAACCCAAAAGACATCACTAGGAATTCTTAATGTCTGTAACGAGTCCTGAAAGTCATCTTATGCACATCTGTTTATTTTACCCTCAACTGATGGTATCTTGATCGAAAATCTATCTTCGAGAATATTAAAGCTCCTTGAAATTGATAGAATAAATCTTCAATTCTTGGCAATGGATTCTTGTTCTTCATCGTCACTATGTAGAGTCTCATACTCCATTCCTTCTTCACAAACAATACTAGTGTGCCCCATGGGAAGAAATTAGGGCGAATAAATAACTTGTCTACCAGCTCCTGAATTTGATCCTTCAGCTCCTTCAACTCTGCAGGTGCTAATCGATACGGTGCCTTAAAGATTGCCACTGTACCTTGCAACAACTCGAGATAATGTGGCATAAAAACGCCACTTTTTCCAACCAGAACTCACACTTGCTTTAGCATACAATTTTCGATCATGGAGTGTCTGTAATGCTATTTTTCAGGTGCTGAATATGCTCCTCTCTGCTCCTCGAATAGATCAAAATATTTTCTATTAATACGATAATGAATTGATCAAGATACAGCTGAAATACACGATCATGATATCCATGAATATCACTGGGGCATTCATCAACCCAAAAGACATCACTAGGAATTCTTAATGTCTGTAACGAGTCCTGAAAGTCATCTTATGCACATCTGTTTATTTTACCCTCAACTGATGGTATCTTGATCGAAAATCTATCTTCGAGAATATTAAAGCTCCTTGAAATTGATAGAATAAATCTTCAATTCTTGGCAATGGATTCTTGTTCTTCATCGTCACTATGTAGAGTCTCATACTCCATTCCTTCTTCACAAACAATACTAGTGTGCCCCATGGGAAGAAATTAGGGCGAATAAATAACTTGTCTACCAGCTCCTGAATTTGATCCTTCAGCTCCTTCAACTCTGCAGGTGCTAATCGATACGGTGCCTTAAAGATTGCCACTGTACCTTGCAACAACTCGAGATAATGTGGCATAAAAACGCCACTTTTTCCAACCAGAACTCACACTTGCTTTAGCATACAATTTTCGATCATGGAGTGTCTGTAATGCTATTTTTCAGGTGCTGAATATGCTCCTCTCTGCTCCTCGAATAGATCAAAATATTTTCTATTAATACGATAATGAATTGATCAAGATACAGCTGAAATACACGATCATGATATCCATGAATATCACTGGGGCATTCATCAACCCAAAAGACATCACTAGGAATTCTTAATGTCTGTAACGAGTCCTGAAAGTCATCTTATGCACATCTGTTTATTTTACCCTCAACTGATGGTATCTTGATCGAAAATCTATCTTCGAGAATATTAAAGCTCCTTGAAATTGATAGAATAAATCTTCAATTCTTGGCAATGGATTCTTGTTCTTCATCGTCACTATGTAGAGTCTCATACTCCATTCCTTCTTCACAAACAATACTAGTGTGCCCCATGGGAAGAAATTAGGGCGAATAAATAACTTGTCTACCAGCTCCTGAATTTGATCCTTCAGCTCCTTCAACTCTGCAGGTGCTAATCGATACGGTGCCTTAAAGATTGCCACTGTACCTTGCAACAACTCGAGATAATGTGGCATAAAAACGCCACTTTTTCCAACCAGAACTCACACTTGCTTTAGCATACAATTTTCGATCATGGAGTGTCTGTAATGCTATTTTTCAGGTGCTGAATATGCTCCTCTCTGCTCCTCGAATAGATCAAAATATTTTCTATTAATACGATAATGAATTGATCAAGATACAGCTGAAATACACGATCATGATATCCATGAATATCACTGGGGCATTCATCAACCCAAAAGACATCACTAGGAATTCTTAATGTCTGTAACGAGTCCTGAAAGTCATCTTATGCACATCTGTTTATTTTACCCTCAACTGATGGTATCTTGATCGAAAATCTATCTTCGAGAATATTAAAGCTCCTTGAAATTGATAGAATAAATCTTCAATTCTTGGCAATGGATTCTTGTTCTTCATCGTCACTATGTAGAGTCTCATACTCCATTCCTTCTTCACAAACAATACTAGTGTGCCCCATGGGAAGAAATTAGGGCGAATAAATAACTTGTCTACCAGCTCCTGAATTTGATCCTTCAGCTCCTTCAACTCTGCAGGTGCTAATCGATACGGTGCCTTAAAGATTGCCACTGTACCTTGCAACAACTCGAGATAATGTGGCATAAAAACGCCACTTTTTCCAACCAGAACTCACACTTGCTTTAGCATACAATTTTCGATCATGGAGTGTCTGTAATGCTATTTTTCAGGTGCTGAATATGCTCCTCTCTGCTCCTCGAATAGATCAAAATATTTTCTATTAATACGATAATGAATTGATCAAGATACAGCTGAAATACACGATCATGATATCCATGAATATCACTGGGGCATTCATCAACCCAAAAGACATCACTAGGAATTCTTAATGTCTGTAACGAGTCCTGAAAGTCATCTTATGCACATCTGTTTATTTTACCCTCAACTGATGGTATCTTGATCGAAAATCTATCTTCGAGAATATTAAAGCTCCTTGAAATTGATAGAATAAATCTTCAATTCTTGGCAATGGATTCTTGTTCTTCATCGTCACTATGTAGAGTCTCATACTCCATTCCTTCTTCACAAACAATACTAGTGTGCCCCATGGGAAGAAATTAGGGCGAATAAATAACTTGTCTACCAGCTCCTGAATTTGATCCTTCAGCTCCTTCAACTCTGCAGGTGCTAATCGATACGGTGCCTTAAAGATTGCCACTGTACCTTGCAACAACTCGAGATAATGTGGCATAAAAACGCCACTTTTTCCAACCAGAACTCACACTTGCTTTAGCATACAATTTTCGATCATGGAGTGTCTGTAATGCTATTTTTCAGGTGCTGAATATGCTCCTCTCTGCTCCTCGAATAGATCAAAATATTTTCTATTAATACGATAATGAATTGATCAAGATACAGCTGAAATACACGATCATGATATCCATGAATATCACTGGGGCATTCATCAACCCAAAAGACATCACTAGGAATTCTTAATGTCTGTAACGAGTCCTGAAAGTCATCTTATGCACATCTGTTTATTTTACCCTCAACTGATGGTATCTTGATCGAAAATCTATCTTCGAGAATATTAAAGCTCCTTGAAATTGATAGAATAAATCTTCAATTCT
This sequence comes from Primulina huaijiensis, assembly GCF_012295235.1. Classification (NCBI taxonomy): domain Eukaryota; kingdom Viridiplantae; phylum Streptophyta; class Magnoliopsida; order Lamiales; family Gesneriaceae; genus Primulina; species Primulina huaijiensis. The sequence goes on from NC_133314.1 coordinate 7,548,138, forward strand.
TGGCAATGGATTCTTGTTCTTCATCGTCACTATGTAGAGTCTCATACTCCATTCCTTCTTCACAAACAATACTAGTGTGCCCCATGGGAAGAAATTAGGGCGAATAAATAACTTGTCTACCAGCTCCTGAATTTGATCCTTCAGCTCCTTCAACTCTGCAGGTGCTAATCGATACGGTGCCTTAGAGATTGCCACTGTACCTAGCAACAACTCGATTGAAAATTCCACTTCTCTCTTAGGTGGGATGCCAGAAACATCATCAAGGAATACGTCCGGAAAGTCCCTGACAACCTCTATATCTTCAATCGACTGACTGGCAATATCAGGAATGGAGATTACACTGGCAAGAAAACCCTGGCAGCCTCTTCACATAAGCTCCTTGCAGAAATACAAGAAATAATGTGCGGCATTTGTCTGCTCTTTACTGCCTTGAAGATAAATGATTTCCCGTTGGGTGTTCTGATAGATACCGACCTCTGCTGGAAATCAATCGAAATTCCATTCAGCGTTCACCAATCCATTCCCAAAATAATATCGAACTCAGGCATTAGCAACACAACAAGTTCTGCTCTCACAATATCCTTCTGCAACCTAAGCTCCACGTCTTCCACCATGCTGTAGACAACATCTGCTCGCTCGAAGGCACTGTAACTCTAAATCCCGATTCCATTATCTCCGGTAAGACTCCCAATCGCTTCACAAAGGATTAGGATATAAACGAGTGTGTAGCTCCAGAATCTAGCAAAGCGTAGGTGGATACACCCAATATAAATATCCTGCCTGTGTGAACTTTACCATCATATCCAATCAAGGCCAAAATTCAAAAATTTCCAATCAATTAAGGCCTCTAATTTTCGGATTATTGCAAAAGCTGTAGCGCCTCGAAAAATTTTAAGGTCCACGTGAACCATATGCATGCAAGTTATTAAATTTTTTTGGTATTTTATTAATTTGTTTTAAAGCATTAAATGCATGTTTATTTCATAAATTATGTGTTTAGTTATTTTTATGCATAACTTATGCATGATAGAATTTATTTCATGAAATTTTAGATGTTTATGCATTAAAGATTTTTAAGTTTCATTTCGAGCTCAAACGAGGATCGGAGACCGGAGAATTTTCAGGAAAATTATTTTAATTACATAATTTATTTTTATTAATTAATATAAGGTGTTTTTAAGGTATTTTTCTAAAATTTGGATTTATTGGGTATTTTTACCCGCTGGATTTTAATTTTTAACGGTACGTAAATTTTATCCAATCGGGGATCTTTTTGAGGGTTCGGCTAATATTTTCAAGAACTTATCCACACGAAATAATTTTCGGGAGTGTGTTTAGATTTAATGGACCTAATTTTAAACTTATTGGACTTAGAAATTTTTTTATTTTAATTGAGGTCCATTAGTATACATTTTAATTAACCTAAACTACACTTAAACTAAACCTAAACCTCCCCTACACTTATTTACCCACCCAACAACCGACACCCCATTCAGAATAATATCTTCCCCTCAATCACCCCTGCGGCCAATGGCTCGGATTTTTCCGAGTCAATTTTTTTTTTTTACATGTAGGTGGGATCCGGGCCGTTCATTGCCCGTGCTGGCAGTGCCTGCACAGGCAGGTTGAAATGAACCCCCTCAATCTCTCTCAAAAGCAACCTCAAGGAAATATCGGCCATAGCATCTTCTTCAAGAAATCAATCTCCTGCGCTCCTCTTTTCATTCTTCTCACGTTTTTACATTTACCAGGCACGCTTTATATCATTCTTCTGCATCATACATGTTTTATATACTGAGGTTTGTGTTCATACATGAAAAGTTTTGATTCAAGCTTGTCCATGGAAGATCTTCGATTTTCTTGTGTTTATTGCATTTTTTTGTTTCAAGTCTCACGTTTTCTTGATTTGTGCAAGGAGGCTGCCATTTTGTTGATGCTAAGGGACCGTTCAGAGCAGTTTAGTGGAGTTATGAAGCTGGTGTAAGGTTCGGTAGGGCTGGAGTGAAGGCCGAGATGTGTAGCGGCTAGGGGTTTCTCGTTTTCTTTATCTAGATCGGTGAGTAGGTGAAGGCGGGTGGTGCAAGGGCGACTCTAGACCTTGGACAGACTCTGTTGGGTCTGAACCATGGTCTGGAAATGCACGAACGCTGCTGGTCATGTACTAGAAGCCGCAAGGGGAGAGTTGGATGAGTTGGGTTCGATTGGTGTTGTGGGGAGTGTAGCGATCGGGTGATGTACGCCTGATGAATGGGGCTGCTGGCGTGGGTGCTGTAGGTTCAGGGGAGCCCTAGGGTGCTCTAAGAAAGGCTGAGTTGTGCCTGGTTCCATCGGTGTTGGGCTAAGACGCAAAAATAGAGAGGCATTGTAGTAGGGGAGGGGGCTGATTTCTAGCAGCTTGTAGGGCCTGATCGAATGGTTTAAGGGGCGAGTCTGGTTATTTTTAGGGTCCTTTTAGTGTTCTTGAGATGTGGTAAAAAGTTGGAAAAAATTCGGTTAAGTTTCGAGTCGATTAGGGTTAAAACCGGGACTCCGGTCTAAGTTAAGTTTTAAAGCAATTCGGTTAAGTTATGAAATGAGCTCGAGTTTATGTCTAGGAATGATTTTAAATATGTTTTGGGACATTTTTAAGAGTTTGGTAAGCTTCGGATTAAAATTATGAATTTTAGATTTATTCGGGATTTAATCACCACATTAATTAAAAAATTAATTGAAACGTCTAGATTTAAGCTTAATAAAATTATGAAAAAACTATATTTAAACTCAAATAATTATTAGAAGACTAAGCTTTTAATTTTAGAATTTTATGTTAAGGTTTGTTTTAATTCGGATTTAAAAGACATTAATATGTTAAATTTAAAGATTAATTTAAAAGTCATCGATTTAAGCCAAATAAAAATATGGTAAAATTCATGTAGGCTTAAATAATTATTTGGGACATGTTAGAGTCAATAGAATTAAGAAAATTTCAGAAACGTGAAATTTTACGGCTAGGCCCAAAAATGTAATTTTTGGGTTTCCAGGGGCAAAATGGTCATTTTGCACCCGAGGTGAGATTTTGGTCCTAGCAGCGCCCTGAGCACAAATTTATGATATTTTAAATGTTTATACATCATGTTTCACGATTTTTAAGATTTTATGAACATATACGTTGCATGCTTGAATTTAAAGAAAATTGCATTGGTGCATGATTTTTGTAAGTGATGAAAATGATAATGTTTTGAATGACGGGAATTAGTTGTGGCTATCGAAGTATATGTAAATGTTTAAGACGTATATGTAAATGCTGATGATGAGGCCTAGGCATAGTGGATGGGTGATCCATTCACTGCTGCCGACAGCCGCCGGGTACTGCAGTTCTATGTATGATAAATCTATCGTAAATGATAATGATGTACGATAGTCACCTCTAATGAACTGAATTCATCAATGATGAATGATGAATGATAAATAATAAACGATAAATTATGAATGATGAATGATGATTAACGATGAGCTGTTTTGATACGTTATGATTTTACACGACACGTTTATGTTACGTTTTTAAAGTTCATGAAAGGTATGTTGAGTATGGTATTTTTCACTACTGTGTGCTATGTATATGTATTTGCTATTAACGGTGCAGGTGTGTTGAGTCTTTAAACTCACTTGGCGTGTGTGATGCAGGTGAACTTAATGATGAGGGGACTGGAGGTGCCGAACTCTGAGTAGGCAGATCTGGTGCAATGACACGACCCGAGGACCACATATTTTCCGCATTATAATTTATGAGATTGAGTGGAGATGAATATTTTCCTACATTGATGATTTTTATGATTTTGACTGGTTCATGTTTACGTATGATTTTGGGATAAGTTTGGTTATTTTAAACTACACTATTTTTACTGTTAAATATTTAAGATCATTTTTAAATGTTATTTCGAAAATATGAGCTTTTAATAATAAAATATTTCTGCACTTTTAAAATTAATAGATGTTTCAATACAGCCCTTTTATTTTTCAAAAATTTTCAAAATAGCCACTTTATTTTTGAAAATTGCTGTACCGCCCTTCAACTTTCTGAAATTCGCAATTTAAGCCCTCTAGTTCCAGGGTTGTTCATATTAAGCCCACAATGTTGAATTTAATGCCCTTAAGTTCCTAAAGTTTCCAAATTATGCAATATCTTTTTAAGTGCTCTAATTTATTTAGAATTCAGCCCCTAAAATTTTTGAATTACTACCATTCAGTCCCTACGTTCTCGGTTCCCTAAAATCCAAGTCGATACTTTAAATTTGTAGCATGCAGCCCTAAATCATCAAGTTCAATTCACCTCAAATTACTCCTAGCATCCATATTTATCATTTCAAGCAATAAAGCAAAATAAAATGCTCAAATAGCCGGAATACCTGTAATAAGTGTCGTGTCTGGCTCTACCTGCTCAGCATGCATAAGAAAAGCTCGCCCAATCACGTGTTGCCTCAGCTTCAGGCAGTCAGAAGCACTTGTCGGTGCCCCATATGCACTTGCCATAGTTCTGGTGATTAAATTCCAGAGCATCTTTTCAACATTTTTTGTTGCAACTGTTCTATATGGCTGCCCCTGTGGTTTTTGTTGTCCCTGCCATCTCGATGGCCCCGAAAACGGCTTCTTACTCTGTTGTTGCTGCTGCTGTGGAGAGGGATTGTTGCTTTGCATCTCCCACTCAATATCCTTCAGTGACGGCTCTAAAGGCTCTCGTGACAGCATCATTATAATTCGTCGGATCTCCCACTATCACGTACCAACGAACAGTAGGCTTGAGACCATCCAGGAAGTGTCTCAATTTCTCAGTAGCATCATTGGTGATAAGGAGCACGAAGTGACAACCTCTATCGAATTTCTTTACAAATTCATCAACAGACATGTCTCCTTGCCTGAGACTCATAAACTCTCGTTTCAGCCTGGACCTCACATCAGCAGTGAAGTACTTCTCGTAGAACATCATCTTAAAGTCATCCCAAGTCAGGGTATTCAGATTCACCCCTCGTTCATCACCCTCCCACCATAAAGACACATCATTTTTCATCAGATATACGACACACTAGACCCCGTCAACATCGGCCATATTCATATAGCGATAATTCACCCCAGCGATCGGATCCATCCCTCAGCCATGAATGGATCAGTAGTTTCAGAAAAATCTTTAGGGTCCATCCTCCTAAACTGCATATACACATCTTCCTGTCTTCCCCGAACAGCATCGCCAGCAAGCTGCTCCAATAATCAAGCCATCCCCTTTATAACCCGTGTAGCAGCATCCGGGGGTGGTCGAGGTATATCCTCATATCTCTCCTCCTCCCCGCTCATGGAAACAACACGTCTCGGAGGCATAACTGTACACATCATCCAAGTCAAGTAAACAACATGCATTTAAATTCAAAAACATCCAACCGCCCAATTTCTAAATCTTAAAAGCATCTAAATTTTTCATGAAAACTTTAAAGCAATAAAAACTCACATACCTGATGCTTGACTTCTTGAGCTTCCCGGAATGGCAGTAGACACAACCCTTACAAGATCCTTGTCTCTGATACTAACTGAAATGTTACTTACCTCTTACTTTAAATAAATAATACTAGAATTTTTTTTCATAAAGACCGAACCAAACCAAAATATAAATCCATACATAAGAAAAATCGTAATTTGCGATAAAAATCCAAAAATCATCAATCATACCAAATCCAGCGTCTAAACTTTAAAAAGCGAAACTTAAATCTCTCTTTAAAATAATCTTCAAAATCTTAATCAAAACTCTTAATATCATAATATTATTGCGGAAAACGTAAGTTCTTCGGGAGTGTACTGTCATGTCCGAACCAATCAAGCGTCCGAGCCTCCCTCAACAACATCCTCACCTACGATCATTCAAACCTAGTGAGTCTAATGACTCAGCATGTCCAAACCATACATAATGAGTAATACATATACAGGCACATGCATCTTTAAAAGAATACTTTTAATAAAATTGATATGAATCTGATCGGGCGTGACGTGCAAATAGTTGGGAAGAGACTCAATGAAGCATTGCATGGACTCATGAGCAATCGAGAAGAGCTTGCAAGTAAAGTTCCATGCCTTGAAGGAGTCGTGATGAACGGGAGTGACATTTGAAGCCATATGAATGTATTAAGTGTGGAGTAATGTGGATGGACTAGCATCACAACGCCAAGGAAAGAGCGCTGCAATGCTAGGAAGAGAGACCTAGCGCCTAGGCGCCACTTTGGCTGAAGTTGTAGCGCCTAGGTTCCTAGGCGCTACATCTGTCGTAGCGTCAGAGCTTAGAGGCTACTTGACCAGCGCCGCAATGCAGATTTTAGATATGGAAACCCCATATTACGATTTCGTTGCATTTTATCATATAAATCCATTGTATACACGAATTAAAGGATATGAGATTGAGTTTTAATATAATTTTGTGAGTTTTTCTCTCAAATTAAAAGATTGGTTTTGTATACACTTTTGTGTGTTTATCAATTCAAACTTATCCAAGTTTAACACTTTGTGGCGTTTGTTTATTGTTCTTCACATGGGTTGTCAAAGACGAGTTCTTTGAAGATTCGTTTGAGATCGATTGTTATCTTCGTGAATATTTGTTGCTAAGCTTTTCGTAGTTTAGAGGTGAATATCACAAAACAGTTACTTGTTTCAAAAGATCGAGACAACACAACGTTCTTTGTTTTATCGAATCGAGGACGTGACTTCGTTTTGAGCGCGTTTGCCTTTTGTGGTTGAAGAATCGCATAAAAAATAAGCTGTCATAAAAATTCATAAACATATAAATATTTTTGTAAATCATTTAAGCACATAATATCATAAAGCATTTCCTTATCATAAATCATTTTGGTTAAGTTTGATCTTTGAAAGTGACTATCATTTATCATTTATCATCTGTTCGATTGATCAATCTATACACCAACTACCTAGGGACGGAGCGTCATCAACTCTCGTCATTGTGGCCAAAAAGTAAGTTCACCGTCCCTTCTTAAGACGGATTCCTCAAAAATCTTCTGTGTTACAGTCAATTCACATCCTTCAAAATATTTTTCCTTTCTTTTTATTCATAACATATCATATCCTCCAAAAATAGTAAAATAAGAATTTTCGGAAAAATCGCTTAACTGTAGCATTTATCGTAAAAATATCATAAATTCACCATAATCATTTTAAAAATCATTTACCATGTATTATGACCCCTCGGGACAATGCTAAGACATTCGAACTACCCAAGACGTAAAATGACCATTTTACCCATGGACCTCGAACTCTCCGTTTTTGACTTTTTCCTACGTTTCTTGACTCGAGCCTATCTCAAACCATCATATAACATTATTTTTTATTTCTACTAATTTTCTTAGATGTAAACTTGTGCCCTTCGATTTATTCAATTTAATCGCTAAAACGTAAATCTGTTTCGTGTCCCGATTTAAGTTAAAACTTAATAAGGTTTTCCAAAACTCGAACCATGAGTTACTAGACCCTAGTCCACTCTCGTGGACCATGGTCCAGCCTACAAAAGACCACGGTCCAGCCTACACAAGACCACGGTCCAGCCTCTTCCCTCAACCCTTGCCAAACCGCATGTTTTCCCGATGCGCCGCGACCCAACTTTATCCCGAGCCACCTTCGACCAACCTGTAGCCAGACCAACTCCAGCCACTTAGACACCCTCCTAGGACCTTACTAGACCCCTCATGCACCAGCTCCCATGCACAGCCCACATGCGCAACCTTTATCCTTTCCTTTCCCCAAAATAGCGCGCCCTCGACCATAGACCAAGCCCTCAACGCTTCTCTATCATTCTACCCTTGTTTCTGGCCACGCTAGGGCTCTCTAGGAGCATGACTCAACCCAGAACAGGGCCTTGATCACCGCTGAACAGCCCGCATGCAACCTCCCCTCGTGAGTGCCATAACCTGAGACGTCCACTACTAAATTTATTTATTTTTTTAATACATAAATCATAAACTCGAAAATTACTAATTAAAATAACATAATATTTCCATAAATCATAATAATTTAACAATTCGAATCTCAAGTGCATAAAAATCTCTAAATCGTCAACTAACCAAAAATCTTATGACAACCTTTAAAAAGATCAACTAACATCAAAATAAAGTATAAAAATCTCTAATAAATCCATTATCATAAATCCTTCAATCTTTTATTTATCAAGCTAATGCGGAAAATAAATGTCCGTCGGGAGTACTGTCGCACTCGATCCACTCAATCGTCAGTGCCTCCCTCAAATCATCGAATCCTGCAACATTAAAACCTAGTGAGTCTAATAACTCAGCACGTTCTAAACATGAGTAGCAAATAATACATATAAAATCACAAGCATTAAAAATAATACTTTTATTTAAAATAACTTTTAAGCATAAATAAATTGTAAATCGTAAAATCATATAATCGTAAAGCTTTCAATCATTTATCATTTTGGGTAGAGTTTGATCTTTGAAAGTGACTAGCATTTTATCCTCTGGTCGATTGATCAGTCTTCAGCTTCACATGGCCCATGGGGACGGGTACTAGGCACCGCCATGGAAATACGATCGTCGGGCTCTCTATGTGACCTTTTCCCGTAAACAGTCTCCCTCTCTGGGGCCTTCTCCCTCACGACATTCCCATAAAACTGTAAGTTCACTGTTTCTTCTTAAAACGGATCGCCCACATATCATCTATCCTTTTTCACAGTCAATTCACGTCCCTCAAAATATTTTTTTTTCTTTTTAAAGCATAAAATATCATTACTTTCGAAAATAGCATTTTAACATTAAAAATTACACAGATTTAACATAAATTATAAAATATCATATTTTCATTAAAATCATCATTTATCATTTAACATGCGTTATGATCTTTCGGGACGCTGCCAACCTTTTTGTATTACCCAAGTGTAAAATGACCATTTTGCCCCTAGACGTAATATTTATCGATTTTGACTTTTTCTTGCTTTTAATGATATGGGTGTATCCCAAATAATTATGTAAGCTTAAATCTAGTTTTTTATAATTTTATTTAGCTTAAATTCGAGACTTTCAATTTAATTCTTAATTAATTATTTGTGAAGCGTTTTAATCCCGATTTAATTCAATTTTGAATATTTTGATCCCAAAATATAAACATTAACTTTTTATTTCCTAAACTACCCTTGTAAGCCATGAGCCACACCCGTGGACCCATGGTTCGAGCCTTGTTCATTAATTTCGAGTTATTGACCCTTAACCAAAACCATCGAGCCATCTTCCGATTTCATCGAGCCACGCCCGAGCCAACCCACCTAGGGACGCTACTGAACCTCGCTAGACCAGCACCGACACCCCCCCCGGGCCAAATTCCCCAGCACCAGTCATACACCCGCGGCCCTTCTTCCTACCCTTGTTAGAATTCTAGTCCTCCTAGGACTCTCCTAGCTCATCAACCACCGACCACACCAGACCCTGGACCATGCTCAGACCCAACCAAACCTAGTCCAAGACCATGAACCACCGCTGCAACAGAGACGGCCGCGCGAGTCTTTTAATGTGTATATGAGTCTCCTTCTCGCGTGGGACTCTCTGCTCGAGCCACCACCGAGCCCAAGCCTTATTGACCCTCACTGGACCACCCTGAGACACCGACCAAACCACCCTAACCAACCCTTGGCCCCTCGATTGCAGCAGCTCTCGATCGCGCATCATCAACGCATGGGAAGAGTCTTATCTATCGTGGACTCTTGCCTAGACAATTAGCTTGAGTCCTAGCATGCCATGCTAGGACTCTACCGAACCTTAAACCACGACCCTGTCAGAGCCCCAACCCACCATGCGCACAAGCCGCTGCATCATGGACGAAGCATGCTGTAGAACCCGTAAATTAGACTACGTATAAGTCATGCATAATTCCTAGTATTTAAATTAAAATGATTTTATTGCATGAGTATTTAAATTCTCTTCTTTAAATTTATTTATTTCATGCAGTAGTTTAATTATTAGCTTTCAGTAAATTAAGTGAGGTCGGACTGGAGTTGGAGTAAAGAGATAAATTTTAATGTTAAGAAATATCCCTAGAATTTATTTAAGTTAAATAATAAGTTAATTTAATGTAAAAGAAGGTTTAAGGAATTATCTAAATAAGTTGAGTTAAGTAGTAAATAAAGTTCAATAATTAATTCCTTAATTCCCTAAAATATTTAATGGGTAGATAAAACACTAGAGATTTAAAATTTAATATTTAAGAAATATTTTCTCTTTATTTTCTTAAGATTTTCGGCCACCCCTTCTCATTTTTAAAAGATTTAGTCTTTTTTATTTACACCTCAACTTTGATTCCTTTCCATATCCATTTCATGGTAGATAATCTCTTAATCTTAAATCCTCATTTAATTAATAATTAAGCAATTCCCTACTCTATTTTAATTCATAAAATCGGCCCCTCCTCTAATTTTAAAAGATTTCATTAGGTGGACAATTTATCTTCTAATTATCTCACCGTAACTTTTTCTAAGAAGATATTCTCCCAACTTTTAAATCACTAACAAATAAATTAATTAAGCAATTTTCTACCATGTTTATCTAGCAATATTCCTCTCCCTTTTTAATGAGAAAATCGGCCCCTCCTTTATATTTTAAAAGAATTTATTTGTTGGACAATTCATTTCCTTATTATCTTTCCATCATCTTGTTCTAGGTAGATATCCTCCCCATTTTTTTTTAAATCTCTACCAAATAAATAATTAAGCAATTCTTCCCTTGTACCTAGACCCTAAAGTCGAACATGTGCACTCGTGATCATCCCTCAAAAATCTTTTGATATCAATCACCCCCTTTATCTCTCAACTCTAGGATAGAAAAGATTTTATCTTACCCTTCTAATCTCCCATCTATTAGTAAACTTTCAATTCATTCCCAAACCATTTTCCCCCCTCCATATTCTCGAAAATCCAGTCCCCTTCAATAGAGAAAAATCGAGTTCTAGCTAGAGGAAAGTAGGGAGAAAATCGAGTAGAAACAAGGAAGCGAAGAACACTCCGCCTCCTCCGCGCCGCGTCGTCGTATCTTTTGTTTTCTTCAAAACAAAAAAATCCAAGGCATGTTTATACATTCTTTCACACTTCAATCAAGTCATATTAATATTTTTAAACCACCATACTCATGATTTTTATGAAGCAAAACCGAAATAAAGCAACAGCATTTTCGAAAAATATGTACAGAATTTTTATGGTTCATGTGCGCCTTCACGGTTTGGCTTGTTTTGATGATTCAGGTGGTTGGCTCGACTCCAGGGGCTCGGGGCTGCATATATACACGTACTAGGGTGTGTCAAGACCATGTTGGTCCATTCGTTCAGTCCCCTACACGCTGGAAACTCGCATGTGACAGCAACACCCCAAACGTGTCCCTTTGAGTCTCGATTTGTATAGTTGCTGTCAAGGGAGGGAGTTTCTGATCTTGGCTGCCCTAGGGGACTATAGCCATGGTTAGAACACTTCCCTATCATGTCTAAGACGTGACCAAGTCGCCTTTTAAGGCTTGGTCCGTGGCGGAATCAAATTTTAAATCAAAACTCATGCACAGCCCCTTCGCCCCTTTCGAATTCTGCTTGTGTAACTTTCGAGTTTGGTGGTGTGGTGTGAATTTCGGTTGGCCTCTGGCACATAGCCACGGTTCATACCATATCCCTTTATGTCTATATTGTGCCATGGTCAACCAAATGGCCACTGGAATGGTCCATGACAGCAAGAAGCGTCGCAACACCCCACGCGCAGAATTAAGTGATCGGGTGGACTTTTCGGTTGGTTTCGGGTGTGGTGCGAATTATGGCTGGCCTAGGGCCCTTAGCCATTGTTCCAATCATCCCTTAGGATGTTGGTAAGGGACTCTGGTTGGTGGTTCAAGCCCCAATGGCCGGTAGTCTCGAAAACGGCGCAAGGAATCAAAGGCGCTGCTGCTGTATTTTTGGACAGCAAGCGTGCTGCGGGTCAGAGGCGTGTTCCGGGTTCTTGGTTGGCTTTTAGCCTATGGCCTTGGACTGGACAGTGCCTCATCAAGTTAAGAAGGTCATGTTTTTGGCCGTTCGTGATTCGGATCATTTTAGAGGTCGTAAAAGAATTTACGGTGCAATGTGCCAAAATGACTCTCGAAATAGCGTTTCACGTTTTTTGCCTCCATTCACTAAATTTTGAGTACTGTACATTTAGGAGCATTATTTCATCATTTTAGGCCTATTTTAATCATGACTATATGATGGTTTGGGTTGTTACGGAGTCATGATTAAATACGAAGTCGTTAGGCGCAATTGTCTCAGTTTTTGGATTCAATTGCAAGTTTGGTCAAGTTAAACCACATGCATATTTTTCATGTTAGATTTAGGTCGCAGCGAGCCTGGGAGCGATCCACCCCAATCAGTAAAATTATTACAGGATATTCAATTATGTTATTTAATTATTTTACGTGCAAAATATTCATTTTGAGATTTATGCGATATGGCTTGTGGTCACTTTACTATCATGAGATTATTACTTCACCCGGTCGTCAGTTACCGGTCCAGGTCGCAAGTTACCGGTCAGTTCAGTTATGTACCACCCAGTATACTGTGGCATTAGTCTGATCAGACGTTCATTACTTCACCCTGTCGCCAGTTACCGGTCAGTTCAGTTCCGTTCAGTGCAGGGGCCACTTGCGTAGATCATAATCTCACCAGAAAATTTATGACATGCCATTTTATTACAGAGCTACAAGGAGCAAACATTTTCACTGTGATTTTCATTTCAGTTATGCACATATTATAATTGATCATGATAAGTTATTTTCATGTATGCCTCATGACATGATATTTTGTATCCCATGCAAATTTTACTATATTATTTACTCGTTATTTACAATATATGCATGCTGAGTCTTTAGACTCGCTAGACTTGATTGTTGTAGGTGCTGATGATGTTGGGATCGAGGGCGGGGACCAGTGAGCCAGCTCGAGTCGGCAGTAGTGGGACCCGAGGACCTCATTTACAGCATTTGCCATTTTTTTTGCTCAAACATTTTTATCAGTTGTTGGATTACTTTAACTTGTTATTTTGCGAACAATAATTTCTTCCGCTGCTATTTTGAACATTAAAATTGATTTATCAGATTATTTTGTGAATGAGGCATTTTAATTACTTTAAAAAGAAAATTTTAAATTTTTCCACAAATTTTCAAACACGAATTTTTGGGCCATTATACATGCGATCATGGCCCCTCCTAGAAAACCCTTTATGTGCACAACCCTTCCAACTCATGTCCAGCCCTCGTTTTCCCTTAAATTATTCATGTTTTATCCATAAATCATCCTAAGTTGGCATCGTACCTGTTGGAAATCATATCACGTTCATATATACGTAAAAACGTTCAAAACTTAGAAAATAATTGACAAAACGTTTAGCGTTTTAAACTCCAATATTTTTCATGCAAAAATACATAAAACATGCATATAATAGTTTGAATGATGCGTCAAAGGGTTTATAAAACGTGCCTTTGCGTTTTAAAACGTTCGAATATACAATCGTCAGCGAGGGGCGCGAAGAAGATCAAACGGGTGACGAAGACTCCTTGTTTTTCCTCCTTGATATTTCCGACTTTTTGTGTGTGTAAAACCAGCTGATGTGAGGTCTTCAAAGCCTAGGTATCTAATTTATAGATTTTAATTTGCATGTTAATGTACTTGGATTTTGGGCTTCCAAGTATAGGAGCAATTGTGCCTACTAAATTTAGTTAAATTGGGTCCAATAACTCTTATTTAATTAATAAATAAAAGTTTATAAAGTTAGTTTTCAAAAATAATATTTTTGATCTTTTAAAAAACTCCTCGTTTGCCCAAAACCGCTTTCCGGGTAAAAACGAGCTCGTCTCGTAAAATAATTCAACTCCATCATTTTTAGAAAAATTTAATCATTTTTTAATCATATTAAGAAGCCTTGAAGATATTTAGTGAAGTATTCTTGTCTTGGTCGTCCCCGGTTTCCTTTCCCCACCCTATTATCGAATATTCGGGTAAAAGCTTTCAATTTCATGAAATCATATCATATAATCATTTAAATCATGCAATCATATCTTTAATCATATAATATGTATCAAGTAAGCATTAAAAATCATTTAAATAAAACAATTAAGCAATTCAAATAATTTGCATGCATGCGGTTTACGTAGGTTGGTTTTTCGGACGTTACAAAGCCGAACCCTTATATGCAACAAATATTAACCGAGGCTCAGTGCTTTCCCCTCTCGTTCTAGCCCTCATCTAGCCTGCATGAGACTCCCTTTAGGACTTCTAAACATCATCTCCCCTCCCCTTAATGACAGCGAGTCCCTAGGAATTATAACGCGACTCAAAGGTGCATTAAAAACTATCAAACTTTAAAATTAATTATTCAAAACGTTAATCCTCTTGGTTTTCATTCAAAATAGTATAAACATGTATAATATGGTTTGAATGATGCAAAAAAGAAAGGTTTAGAACGTGTCTTTGCGTTTAAAATGCTCGAAATACCAATATCGAAGCTATGGACCGTTGGTGATGAACGGAGGACGATTTCTACTCGTTTTTCTCGACAAAACCCACCGAAAACACACTTTGGGATGCAAGGGAGTCAGATGATCGTTGCTGGAAGAAAGAACGAGAAAGAAAATCGAATAACGAATGAGAAAAAATCGAAATCTACCTTGGCTAGTCTTCCCTAGTTTTGGTCGTCTCTTGCACCACTTTCAAGTAAATTTATGTGTGTGTGTGTTTCGGTGTGTGTGTGGGTGTGTGTGTGTTTAGGGTTTAGGGCTTAATTATATGAAAAAACAAAATCACTTAATTATTGGGCTTAATCATTTCTAATTTTTAATTAACAAATTAGACTCATTAAGATTAATAAAATGATTAGGTTTCAAATTTAAAATATTTAAAAAAATGTCTATTTCAAAAGTCCCTTATACATTTCATAAAATTCCTTGCTTCCAATAATTAATTTAAATTTGACCCTAAAAATACTAAAATTCTTAATTATTTAAAATAAACGTTTTCTTAACTAAAAATAAAAATTTTAGCCTTTAAATCTTTACACCTTAATTTTCACCAGTCCTCCATCCCCAACTGACCACTGATATTCGCTTGATAATCTTTAAATTGTGAAATCAAGAAAAATTACACAATTAATCATTTAGTCAATCAAAATATATCATTCATGCATACAAAATCATTTAATTAAAATAATTTAGCTATTTAATACTTTTCATGCATGCGGTTTACGTAATCGGATTTATTCTA
Organism: Primulina huaijiensis; assembly: GCF_012295235.1. NCBI lineage: Eukaryota > Viridiplantae > Streptophyta > Magnoliopsida > Lamiales > Gesneriaceae > Primulina > Primulina huaijiensis. Next base: position 7,563,426 of record NC_133314.1, read on the forward strand.
ATATTAAATAAATTAGTCCCCGAAAACGATGCCGAAAATTTGACCGACGATTTTGGTTAGGAATAAATCTAGTAAGCAGACTATGTCAAGTTATAGTAAATGGATGATGAGTCCAAATATAGATCCCACAGATACTAACATTTAATTACTGGATTTTTTATCACTTGACTTAAGCTAGACAAAATAAATAAAAGGGGAATATATGCATTATTAATCTAAATTATTAAATAAAATAATTGAAATTAAAAACAACGAATTCAAATATCAATGAGGGATTCGCCTTCAAATAAATAATTAAGACACACAACGGTACCAAACTCTACTATGTTGACACATGTTAAAATTCAATTAATTATTAAATTTTTGACAATCACGGTGAAATCTCCAATTTATTTATTAAATAATTCATTGAGTTAATAAACATATTTAAATCTAACGGTCAAATTTTTCTTAATTGAATTTAATTAAAGCTAAATTCATTAAATCTTTGTGGAATTTCAGTTTTCATCTAAAACCGCACATTGAAACTGAATATTATTTCTAGTCAGTTTGACCATGTATTGATTGACGTCTTTGTTGTTATATTTAACCAATCATCTTGCAATTCATGATTAATCAACAGACATGTAAATAGATAATCAGGTTATTAACAAGAAATATTAAACCAATATCAATCAATAATTAAAATCGAGAAAAATAATATATTGAAAACAAAACCAAATATCAAACAAAGTATTGTTTGGTCTGTCATGGTCTTAGTATAAAGAAATTTGTTCCATAAAATCAAAACAAAGCAGAACATAATGTTTGAATTCATAAGAATAAAATCTAGGAAGGAATAAGAAAATCTCACCGTGGTTGGCTCGATTCTATCTTGGAAATTGTCTTCATCTTCTCTCACAAATTATAGTCTTCTTCCTCTAAATTTTTAATAGAAGGTTGCTTAGTTGTCTTCCTCCAAGTTCTCATTTTCTTCACGAAAAATTTTGTTCTCTCATCTCTCTCTATTCACGTCAATCTACTGTACGTTTCTCTTTTCTTCACGTTATATTTTTTCCAGCGTTTGTCTTCTTTAATGAGCTATGATTTTAAAAGGCCAAAAACTTTCCACTTGAACCCTAAGAAATTTGCCACAAAATCAATTTTAATAAACTATAGATTCCCTCATGAATGATTCTAGAATTTTCAAAATTTCTCCTACTTATCCTTGCTTCCATTGTATTTTACAAGGAAGTAAAATAAAAATTTCTTTTTTTATTTTAATATTTTATTATCCTTGAAATTCTTGTAAAATCATCTTCAAAATTAAGTTTTTTTCAACTTTTGTTCAAATATACAAATATTATAAAATTAATTCAAATAAGCACAAGATAAGGGATAATGACTACAGATAAACACAAACATTGACTGTGTTTGAAAATAAAAGTGGCTACACATAACATATAAAATAGAAGTGATGCAAGCTTAAGTATACACAACAACAAATGTTTATCATCTCACAGTATGCGTACATTAACATTGCCACTATTTTTAAAACTCCTTCCAACCAAAGAACTACACCATCCATCGAAGCGGAAACAATAACTTTGACAAAATTTAAGACAAAAGGGAAATGTGTACTAATATCCTACTATCAAGTTTCCCAAAAGTGATTGAAAATCACAAGTACATACACAGACACATGATACACACAAGCAAACTTATATTAAGTTTCCAGCTTCAACGAAACCACCCGCGATTGCATGTTGCGTTTTGCGGCCTTGGCGAATACTACGGAAAGACAAGACGGGGCCCACCAAGGCTGACGTACCTTTTGCTCCCCTTTCAAGCAAGCCACTGGTTAATGACAAGAGTAACAATCAGTAAAGGACGCCTAAATCAATCACAATAGTCCTATGAGTGGTGGCAAAGCCAAAAGAATGGTAGAGTGAAATCGAACTTGAACAAGGAAGAAAAATCCCATCGATCTTGCAGAAATTTACAGAGATCGAATTGAATGTGTAACTGTCGCCATTCTTCCTATTTATAGTGTAAACAAAGAGAAGAAGTAAAAGTGAAACAAGAAAAGAAAATTGCAACTTATCAAAACTGTGTTCTACTTTTAATATTTAATTCTCAAAATCCAATTCGTTTGTTATAATTTTTTTTGTCTCCAGAGATTTATGCCAGGATTCTCCTTGTATAAGTATATGGGTTCAGAGAATGGAAAGATGAGATTAGAAAAATTATTCTGTTCAGGTCTCTTTCTAGTTTTTTGAAAATCTGCATTTTTTAGGAAAATTTAAGAGAAATGGAGCAAAGGGCGACCGCACCTGGCAGTCTCCCTCTAGCTCTAGATTGAGTTGTACATTCACACCCATGAAAATATAAACTTCTAATATGGTAGAGTTTCGATCAATAATCAAGAAACAAATATGAGACTAGAGATAAATTATAATACTGGAAGCAAGAAGTGGAGGGAGACGAAGAAAACCTTTAATTCGCCTTAGCTCCTTGCACAATGTTATGAAATCTCCCCATTTCATGTGGCACTTTCGTATGAAACGGAGTATTTGTTCGGTAGTGAACATCGACATCCCTTCCAAGTACTCTCCGTTGACCCCATGTTCTTTGAAAATTTGGCGATAGCTACCAAGATTTATCGTTTCCAACCACAAGCCGACATCCTAAACCAAATGAGAGACAAAATATGGAAATCGATCAAATACTTTCTTAACCTATGCTCTTTTGACTCCTCTTAGAAGATTAGTCTTTTTTAACTCCTTTCCAGCAGGTAACTTGCAAAAAGTTTTGTGGGAAAAAAACAACTAGATACTACGTGTTGAGGTTCCATTTCTTATGTATTCCAAGAGTTTCTTTAGGCTGCAACAGATCAGGATATCTCTTAAATATCTAATGTCATTTAAGTAGCAAAAATTGTGAGAAAATACAGATGCAGTAATTTTTTATAAAAACATCTTTAACAAAATTTATCTCCAAGTTATAAACAAGACCACTTTCGAACATCAAATGACTAAACCATAATAACCCATTAAAATCATTGGCATTCTAGAGAATAAAATAAAGAAAACTCGAGATTACTTAATCACTACCATTTAAGGTATTTGTGTTCATAATATTCTGTAGAGCACCATAGAGATACAACCAAAGGAAAAATATTCCATTAAGCTGATGATCAGTTCAAAATTATAGCCATTCGCTTGAACGTGAATTTGTTCCACACATCCAACATAATTAATTGAAACTACAGTTGTTTGCTTAGACCAAGTAACATGAAAAAATAAAATTATATATTCATGTGTTCAGTGCCTCACTTGACTTAAATATTCATGTCCTGACAAGAATGAGAAGAATAAGCATCGAAAGATCACTTAAAACTACTTCGTCATTCAAGCTCTTCCGGTGAAACTTGATCCTTTAAAAGCATTACCATTCTACAGAATTTGAAATTCCCATTCTTCGTTTAAAAGTGAAAAACAAACCCGTGGATTGTGTGGAACTTGATTCAGAAAGAATTTAAAACCATGATTTCAATTGACATCATCTACAAATACATTTAAAATTCTAAAACAAATCATCAATTTGATAGGCACCCTAAAAGTTCTCAATCAAAACTCACCATGTGAAAACCATGAATTATCTTAACAAATAAATAAAAAGAAACAACTCAAGAATCACAAAGCGCTATTAAAACATTAATTTAATAACAAAATTTAGCTGATCCATTCCATAAATCCATGCTTCAAGACAGATTCTCATCCAGCCAGAAGAAACAAAAGTCAATTGTATGGAGAAACAAATAAAATAAGAAATGCAGTCAAAGGGACTAAACGCATTAACCTGGTCCCAAAAAAAAAAGGAAAACTTTGAGAATTTCTTAATTCCCTTTCTTCCATACTCTCCCAAATCACGCAGTGCAACTGAACTAGCACAACGTACTAACCTTAAACACAAGTTACTACAAATTCTCTGCAACACAAGATCCACAAAAATAAATAGGAATAAACCCAAAGAGAGAACAGAAAAGAAAATACATCAACAGTCCAGATAAAGAAATCGAGAGGCTCCGGTGGCTTGTGTCTCTGTTTGATCATCGCGCAAATATCAAATGCTGAGGTCCCTTTTCAAGAAAGAATCCAAATATAAAACATCAATGGAAAGCGGCGGTCATTTCAGACATAAAAAATTATATAATAAATAAGAAACAAAATTTATTAATACTGATTCCTATGTTATCTTAAAGGTTCATGAAATTTTTTACCTCAACCTCGGATGATTTTTATTCCTGTGTATCAGTGACTCGGTGAGTGTAAGGAAAGAGAGTGGGAGACTCCGAAAACACGGGTGAAATTCCTTTTATAGAATTTCAAACAAATGATGTTTTAATGCTTTCAACCTCGAATGAACCCTAATAGTTTTATAAAAAGAATTATTATGATACTGTTGGGATTTGGAATGCTAACAACATATTATAACAAAATTTGTTATTATAATTTGAATATATTTACGCAAGTGTGTAGTTACTTATTCAACTTGAAAGTGAAAGGTTGCTGAAAAAAATTCCAGCACACCATAGTTTTTGACGAGCAGGAGTGATTCGATAATATCTCGTACCTCAGTGAATCAAATGACAAGCCATCAAAATAGTTAAACAGTCAACTCAAAATTTTACAATTCATATTCACTAGTCAAGGTCTGTAACAAAGTCTAAGAGGATTAAAAATTGCAATTGAATGTACTGAATAGAAAGGAATCTCTGGTGCAGCTAAGTTTTTCGAACATATTTCTCTTTTACGAGATCTAAATTCGATGGAAAGATAAGAAAAATGGCTACTGCTTTCATGTTCATCAATTTCCCCAAATATCAGTGGATCAATGGTTAAAAGCAAGAAACACGACTACTGAAATCAATAGTGTTGAAATAATTACTGCTGAAAAACAGTAGACCCCGAAATGCAACATAGCTCAAACCAGTAGAGATGCTATTGAAAAATAGTAGCCGTTGTAACCAGTAGCTGCTGCATCCAGTAGAGCCCAAAATAAGCAGAAAATGAGGAAAATGTGGCCAGAAGCGCGAATATGAAAATTTCAATGTTAGAAACTTTATTAACTGTCAAATTCTTATATTTAACGTTTATATGATTCTTGGAGACCATAAATACAAAAACTTGAAGATCAAATACAAGCTTTGGAAAGGGATTCAAAACACTGACAGCATACATGAAGAATTAGCTAGAATGAGAGCAAATCCAAGTATGGTGATATATTTGAGTCATACATACATGGTAAATGATTAAATCCTCACCCAAAATCACTCACACATATACATAAGAGTTGAACTTCAAAGTTTAGATGAGTGCGTTTTCATACAAAGACATTAAAAATTGTGTTTGTAGTCTTAGCATAAAAGAAATTGAACATTTGTGTTGATTGTGATAATGCAGCTTACATACGAGTGTGCTAGGAGTTTCAATTGGGTAAGAGGTTGGTCCTAAGTTGAAGTGTGTTTGTACAAGAGTTGTATAAATCAATGTCTTCTAGTAATAATTTCTTTGGTGGAAGAAGGGGTGACGTAGGAGTTGTTATTCACTGAACATCTATAAACAAATTTGTGCATTTTTATTTTATTGTATTTACTTAATGCTATTGTTTTTAATATGCATTATTGAAGCATTTTATGTGTTCTTCAAATATCAAAATATTGCATACCAAGTGTTTGCTAAAATGTTTCAACCAAAAATTTTACACATTCAAATTGTATATCTTTTAAAGATTTTTCAAAATGTTTAATTGGTTTTACGAGAAATTATTTTGAGTGTTTTCCACTTGATTTGAAAACTAAACTCGATTTAATTTCTTGATGTTCAATATTTCAAGAACCGAGCTATTCTAGCTCAATGTTTGTCCACAATCGATCATATCAATTGATATCAGTGCTGGTTGTTCTTAAAAGAAGATTTGAAACTGATTTTTATATCAAAAATTTGAAATTTTTGATATTTCTATAACATATATATGCATAGTTGAATTTGCGACCAGCTTGCAACGACCGTGGGGAAAAATGACATAACTTTTTGCTTGAGTTTCTAAATGACAATCCACTTTTTACATTGCAAACTAGACTCATAGAGTATCGTAGTGATATAAAATTTGCAGTATGATTATACACAAGATAAAGCAGCTTATTGATTAAAATCAAACCATATTTGATGTCACAAAAAATAGTTTATGAAGAAATTTGGTTAACCATCCATCTACTTTTATCAATTTTAAACTTTCAAATTTTAAACAGTGTTGGGGAGATAAAAACTTTGTGTTCAAATTATTTTTAAAAATCTATCTTTTTTATTCACACAAAAGGAAGATAAATATGTTAGATATTTCATTATTTATCAAAGTTTTGTGACCAAAAAGGATGGATATTGTTTGGTTTTGAATGCTAACAATCTTGATTTTATTCAATTTGTAAGTGAGAGGTTGTTGAAAAAAAATTTCCGCACACCTTAATTTCTAGCGAGCTGAAGTTTTTCGATATTATCTCATAGTTTAGTGATTCAAATGACCAACCACAAAATGGATAAACAATCAAATCAAAATGCTACAAATCATATTCAGAAGTCGAGGTCTGAATCAGAGTCTAAGAGGACCAAATTTGCATTGAATTTACTTGTTCTGTACTCAATTCCAGTAGAGCCGAATCTCTGGCGCAACTGAGTGTTTCGAGCATATCTCTTTTGATCAAGATCTAAATTGAGTTATTCATGGTTCTATGGAAAGATAAGAAAAAGATTTACAACTCTCGTGTTTATTACATTGCCCAAATATCAACGAATCAAGAGTTATATGCAAAACACATTACTACTGAAATCAATGTTGTTGAAATCATGAGTGCTGAAAAACAGAAGACCCTGAAATGTAGCAGAGCCCAAACCAGTAGAGATTCTACTGAAAACTAGTAGCTGTTTAGCTACTGTAATCAGTAGACAGCCAGTAGGTGCTGCATCCAGTAGAGCCCAAAATCAGCGGAAGATGAGGAAAGTGGCCATAAGCGTGAATATGACTGTTTCAATGTCTGAAACAGTACATAAATTTTACTAAATGTCATATTCTTGTATCTAACGTTTATATCATTCTTGGATGTCATAAACACAATAAATTGAATATTAAATACAAGATTTCAAAGGGGATTTAAATAAAGCATTGGCAACATAAACAAAGAAATTAGCTAGAATGAGAGCAAACTCAAGTGTGATAATATATTTAAGATATACATACATGGTAAATGATTAAATCCTCACACATATACATTAGAGTTGAACTTCAATATTTAGGTGAGTGAGTCTTCACACAAAGATATTAAAAATTGTGTTTGTAGTATGCGAATTGTGAGATTGCCGCTGACAATCGAGTGTGCCATGAGTTTCAATTAGGCAAGAGATAAGTCCTAAGTTAAAGTAAGTTTGTACAAAAGTTGTATAAATCAATGTCTTCTAGTGATATCTTCCTAATTAGAAAAGGAGTGACGTAAAAGTTGTTATTCTCCGAACATCAATAAACAAATTTGTGCATCTTTATTTTATTACATTTTCTTATTGCTACTGTTTTTAATATTCATTGTTCAAGCATTTTTTGTGTTCTTCAAACACAAAAATATTGCATACAAAATGTTTGATAAAATACTTCAACTAAATTTTTTTACACATTCACTTGCATATCTTTTAAATGTTTTTCAAAATATTTAATCGGTTTTTATGGTAGATTATTTTGAGTGTCTTCCACTTGGTTTGAAAATCAAACCCGATTTAATTTCTCGATGTTCAATATATCAAGAACAGAGCTATCGTAGCTCAATGCTTGTCCCCTAGTCGATTCTATTATAGTCGTTCTCAAATACCTTTATATAATAAAACATATAGTATACTAAAAATTAATATGACCAAGTACAAAAACTCTCATGAAATCGTTTTAGCTTTTACCTGTCAATTTTGCGAGACGATCTCACCGACGACTCGACCCATGACAAAGTGTTATTTTTTTAGTAAACAATAGTTGACTTGGTACATCCGTACAAATACTTGATATTAGAACCTAAAGTTCCTCAAGCCTGAAGAAACAGCCAGGGTATTGTTAGTGAGCTTGTTAGAGGGGAAAAACCAAATCATTGATAGCATTTCAGAATAGTTAGATTCAAAATGTTCTTCAATGCTTACGACTGGGCAGGAAAATTATAGCTTCACTTGGAAATTTTTATAAATATAATGTCAAAAGTATTTTTTTTTTCATTTCAAATATAGATCAGAATTATCCGTCTCACGAATATAGATCATTGAAGTCGACCATCTTACATAAGATCTACTCATAACCAAGATCCTGATTTGTTTCAGTAATTTATTATTAATCACTGAGTTTAAACATATTTGTATTTTATATATAAAGTGAATATATTAATGAATACAAAAACTCTTATAAGATCATTTCACAATTCAATTTTATAAGATTAACCTCCTACTCGACCCTATTCTTGAAAAACATCACTTTTTATTCCAAAAATATTAATTTTCACTTTAGATAAGTATGTACCAGTTCAACACATCTCATACATATAATATATGCGAGACAGTCACAAGTCAATTCAAATAATTTTTTTTTACAAATCAAGTCCGATAAAAGATTAATCTCAATAAATTAACCCGTGAAACGATCTCTTAAGAATTTTTATGTATTTTTAATTTAGAGGCAGACTTTTGCAATCGAATCCTTTTATTTCAAGGAAACTGAAGGCCGAGTCCAACCGGATCAGAGAATTTATTGCATCTGTCCATCTAACATGTGTTATTAAAGTTACACCTGTGTGGCTTCATGAGTTGGCCTACCAATGAACATTAAACTATATTCTCTAGTTTTTGTTTTTGTACTCGTCAACTCACTTCACGTCAATCTTTATTCTACACTTTTTTTTATCGTTAACAACTGATTATGTTTTTTTTTTTTAATGTAAATCTGGTTCTACAAGTGTTGTACCAGTCTTAAATTCTACTTGTTCAATCGAACTGACAACTAAATAGACCAAATATAAACATTTGGAAATACAACACATGGGATTCATGGTGCTTACTCATGTCATCATCAACAAGCCCTTCAACACAAAATCGAAAAATCAATCCATAACCAATTACAATATTATTTAAGCAAATTACAACATCAAAGCAATTCTACCAAAAATAAATAAACAAAAATTATTGATCAACATCACACAATAAAGCTCCTTAAAAAAAAAAAAAAGGAAAAGGAGAATAACATCAAACACTAAAGCACGAGAAATGTAATAATTTTAGGCCATTTTCAGAAGTTACCATTTGAATAACTTTTCGTCGTATGAAAAGCATCGGAAGTTTCAGTGCTAGTTTTGCTGATGATCCCTTTCCCGAAATATTCTGCAATCACCGAAAAACCATCCTTTGAAGTTCTGACTTGCTGAAAGAAACGATCTTGGTTTTTCGAGTTCTGCTCCAAGCTCCTCTTCATGTCTAAAACAGCTCGGTATTCAGGAGCGCACTCGGGGCATTCTATTTCATTGTCGCCTAAGCAACGCTGGTGGAATGAGTGCATGCACATGAAATGGACTGCAGGAAGGTCTAGGGTGAAAGTGCAGGCTGTGCACTTGCTAAGCTGGAAGATTCTTGCATTTGTTCTGAGATCATGGACTTCTTTTCTCATCGCCGATGTTTCCTCCTGCAGATTCGATCAAGATTGAGCACATATCTTCTTCCAAGTTCTAATGTATAACAAATTTACACTTCCTCACAAGAAAAATAACATAAATAACAGCTGCGGAGTGCATGGGAGCACAGACAAGTGAACAGAGAACAATTATATCAGTTACCATAATCTGATTTAAAGGTTAACAAAATATAGATCATCCTGGTTTTGAAGTTCAAGGACTAAAGTGGTTCCATTTGTTACTGAAAAGTACGAGACAATGTTACCTGTTTGAGAGTGTCAAGATTGAGGGCCTATCATTGTACCAAAAATTGTGGCTAGTGGTACCATTACAGACTTACACTTCAAATCTTTTAAACTGTAAAGCAACTCAAATGCTATAGTTGGACGGTTGTTGCCACATACATAGCCATATAAAACAGCAGAATCAATTGATCTACCCGACGAAAAAAAGATGTTCAAAATATGCTAAATAAGGGATTTGATTAGTATTCTAGAAATTATTCAACCCAAACAAGAACCAACACTGGAAAATGAACTGAAAAAGAAAATCTTCCTTGGCCCAGAGTGAACGATTTCTACCATAGCAAAATAGTCATTTATAATGCTTTGGCTACATTTAGGTTAAGAAAGGAAACGCAAGTTAATGTGGTAAAAATAAGCTCTAGTCCTTTATCGGGTACCTCTCATCTTGAATTAGTCTACACCTCATGGAACTCTACTTAAAATTGATGACATCTAGGATTCAAAATCTATGGGAGATCTAATCCATATAACTTCAGAAAAACCAAGGACTCACAATATATATCCTTCAATCGTGCATTTATTCTTTATTAATGAATTTCACTCGTTACGAATATCTAATCTTTATTATATCACTGAATTTCTTTCTGGTAAAAAAAGACAATATCAGGTAGACAACCTGATACTTTTCAATAGCTGTTCGATTCTCATCAATCAGCTTCGACTCCTGTTCCAGCTTTCGAGCTACATAATCTTTAATTACAGAAAGAGTGAGGCATGGATTTCTAGACAAGGTTTGGATAACTATAATTGGAGGCAAGATGTCATCCCTTTCGATATATGTCAAGACTTCTTTAACTTCTTTGGAGCAATCTTCACCAAGTTCACCAAAATACTTCAATAGATCTGCCCAAAGAGATGGGCTACCACCCTTATCCAAATTTCCTAGTCTCTTGCAGCATGCAATTAAACCCTCGTGATCATGCGCTTGCATATAGCAGGAAATCACTTCTTTATATAATTTCAGCTTCTCGTAAATATATAAGAGCCCTTCTTTAAAAGAGTTCATTTCACAGAGAATAATTGCAAGATCAACATCATACAGCGGTTGCTCCTGTTCAGATGGCCATGCACTTTTAAGCAAGAGTAGCCCCTTTTGATGCCTCTCGTGGAGATCTTTATCCTCGTCTACATTGTTCTGAATCAAATTTATCCTTCCATTTGATGCAACGTTTGAAATTGCAGGTGCATGTGACACTCTACCCGTTCTATGATCACTGTTCTCACTTATGGCAGTTTGTGAAAGAGATGGAAATTCCAAGACTCGAGTTAAGTATAACTCCAACAGGGTATTATGGATTTCCACTTGAGCAGGTGAATCCTTCACTTTGTCGGTATATTTTTCAAGAAATTCCATAAGAGACTGTGGGTGATGCACAAAAATGTTGAGAAAATCAACAGGAGATGGCAGCATGGATAAAAAGGTACCATTTGAGAAACCCCTCTTGGTCAGTTCCCCCTCTTCGGTGCAAAGTCTCATCAGTATTTCATTTGTTTCCCTTGGCTTGTGCTCTATCAGAATTTTTCCATACTCTTTAACAGTGACCCCAGCTTGACTTGGTTCAAGGCTATTTATATATTGCAGAGCTTCATCATACCTACCTAGGTCCTCAAGTAAAATTTTAAGATACCATTCGTGTCTTTCAGCCTTCTTGGCTACATACATTGCATGCTCATGGTAATTGGCTGCACGACAGACCCGTATAGCAGTTTCCACATCAAATTTATGTTCCCCTGCACCATCCTCACTTTTAATGAATATATTCAACTTCTCGACATCTTTCAGTTTTGTGTAACAGTTTAGCAAGAGAGTAGTATGATCTTTGGAAGCAAGGCCTTTTTCATGCAACTTTTCCAAGTAACTAGTCAGGTTGTAGATCCTCTGAGCATCCAAAAACTTCTGTATGACAAACGAAGGTTCGAGATGGCCAATAGTAAGGATATACTGAGCCATCGCTTCATCATACTCTTGTTTTCCATATAAATGATCACCATATTTCCTCAGAACTTCAGCAGTTGCCACAGCATCAGCTTGCTGGCTCTGGACAAGATTAATAGCTACAGTGTAAAGATTTTTCTTGAAAAGCATATCCAGCTTGCTCTCCATATCCTTTTCGACAATAAAAAGAGCTGATTTGTCTGCCATTATGAGTTCTATACTACCCCATTCACACAGCATGTGAGAAACGTCTTGAACTACTATGCTGTGAGCTATTAAGTGGTTCTTCAGATCATAGATGTTGAAAGTATTCTTACCAGTTCTATGATCTGTAATAACACATAAAAGGTAACCACGAAACCAACCAAGAAGCTTTTTTTCCCCCTCAAAAGCCCAACAAGGGCCTCGACCATCAACTTCATAAAAATAGACAGCTTCATGCCTGCCGATGATTAATTCCTGATTCCAACAAAACATAACAATTTTTATTCTACTACAACCGTAAGCATTCTTCGATGAAACATGGCTTAAAAAAAGATGCACTAGACAATGAGATTAATTTTACCTACCGAGCGATCACTTAATGCTACACCGATTGTTGAAGATCCAATGTGATCAAGAGTTTGCCTGTTGGGTGGTTGATTTTGCAAATTAAACAAACTCACTGAACTTGGAGTGACAGCAAATAGCTGAAAGGCCTGACCATCCACTCGGAATCCCAATCCCGTAATAGAAAATTGTTTTTTGTCAAAATGACCGCTATCAACCTCAAGCTTGGAGCGTTTAATGCGTTCACGGGCAAAGTCACCCTGGATGCAATAAATACAACCGTTGTCCAATCCAAGGGCAATGAATATGATAGGTGGAGTTTCCTCAAAAACCAAAAAGGATGTGATCTGTAAAATAGCAAATAATGGCATTTAAGTTGTTAATCCCTCAAAGAACTCATGACTAGCAATGAGCATTTTGATATAACTGCACCTGTGCTGCAGGAAATTGGTTGGTAAATATCCGCAGAATTTGGACACAATCTGGACTCGGTGAACTGGGCCCCTCTTCTACCCTTTTATCGAGGTCAAATACTTTTAGGCATGTAACTGATTGTTGTGGTGGTATTTGTTCCTCCTCTCCAACTGTCACTAAGATGTTCCTTTGCTGATTCACGCAAAGTGAGAAAATTTAGATTCCCAGTGAAATCGATGAAATGGATTAAAACTCAAGAAGCATAAACAAAGAAAGGACATGTGATAAGCTTAAGGATTCAAGCTTTGGTCTTCTGTATCAATCCGCAAGATAAAGAGAAAGACCACACTCTTACTTGCATTCCATACACATCCGAAACATTAACTAAAAAGGCCAAAAATACGAACTTGGACCAAGTAGACCGAATTTTGCATATGAAGTTTCCTGATAACGCGTTCCTCATTGTTCTCGCTAGCTCAGAGTCAACTCGAAAATCCAAGATGACTAACTTCCCATCAGTTTTGAGACCAAAAAACTCAGCAACGATAAATTGGCCGCAATCAGATGAATAAATGAATATCAATAAATATATATATTTAAAAAAAAACCCCAATACCTTGAGTTGCTGGAGGAAGAGAACAGAGGATGAGTGAGCTTGAAAGGAGTATTGAAGCTGGAGGCCACGATCGAGCAGCGAAACGGTGCCGTTCTCGGAACCCAATACAATTTTACCTCTGCCGCTGGAGCAGCACTGAATTCCTCCCTCAACTTCGTCCGGAATCCGGCTTTTCTTCTCCTCGAAGAATTCGAATTTCCTCCACTGATACATTATCCTCCTCAATTTTACCGTGTCAAATCAATCAATAAGCATACAAATATCGATATACACGTGCTGTAAGGATCTATGGATATGATTTAAATGGCAGCGGCAGCGGCAGCGGCAGCGGCAGCGGCAATAGCAGACGGATGTTGGTCGCGTCGGTGAGAAGAGAAGGTCTACAAAGCATCCGGTTTAAAAAATTAAGAAATTGAATCATTGTTCTTTTAAGTATAAATAAATGCAAAGATTTAAAAAGAAAATATCTATTCAACTTTCAACTTAGTATTTATTCTTTAACAAATAAAATTTTAGCTTGAACTCTCTAATTTTGATAAAATGATTAAAAATATTCTTGATATTATAAGTGTAAATTGAGAAAAATTATCTAAACTCAACTTAACTTTATTTTAACTCTATGCACATCAAAACTTTGTTTCCACTCCATAAAAGTATTTAAAAGGACAAAAATACCCTTACATGTGATATATTAAATGATTGATTTTCATGGGCCAAAAATATATCAGAACTTAGTTAAAAGAGTAGGTCTCATGTGAGACCGTCTCACGGATCTTAATCCGTGAGACGGGTCAACCCTACCCATATTCACAATAAAAAGTAATACTCTTAGCATAAAAAGTAATACTTTTTCATGGATGCCCCAAATAAGAGATCCATCTCACAAATACGACCCGTGAGACCGTCTCATACAAGTTTTTGCCTAGTTAAAATTATTTCAAAAACACAAATTTATTATTACTGAGTAATTAAATGTTTGAGGAGGAGAATTTTCTCAAATTACATGAATTCGAACCCAGGTTCGAAATTAATTCTTTGCAGGAGTTGTTCCAAAATTCTGGAATATTTGAAACATGCAAGGTTAGATATCAAGAACAAAGAGGAACTTATCAGAGTTCTAGGTAAACCTATGATTCAAAATAATAGGTTTTTTAGAGATAGTCCCGGATTCCTCTAAGATATCAGTAGATTTAAGAGAAATTCAAAAGACAGTACAAAATTATGACAGTATGTTGTATTATGTACCACAAAAGATGGAAAAAATCTTTGAAAACCAGGAAGAAATTCTTGAAATATTAAAAGAGATTCAAACAAGAATTCAAAACCTAGAACAAGGAAGGTTACCACCATCCTTTGGTACTGAACCCTTGTTACATCAACGAGGGAAAGTCAAAGTAATGCTAAAACCTTTAACTGAATATGAAAAAATGATCAATTTAATTAAATATGTCTCAAAAAAGAAATTAATCTGATGACAACTTTAGAAAGAATTGGTCTCGAGGATCTCCAAAAACTTACAGAATCATTTGCAAACCTCAAGGTCGTAGATCTGAAGATAAACACAACCGGGGGGAGGGGGTGAACAACCCTCCATAACCTGGTCATCTTTTCATGAACCACCAAGAGAAAGTGTAGGATCTCATAATATAAATATGAGAGAATCACAACCCGATTTTCATATTGGTGGAGAATCACACCCAGCGGGAACAAGGGCAAGGAAAAATCAAATTCTTTTGCACCAAACACCCTATGGGAAATCTGTTTTAGAACCTTACATCTTTATAGGGTTATGCTTAACCTAGATGTAGTAGATTTCAAAAAAAGAGAAGATCTCATAGATGATTGGACATCCGTTATGAGAATCGCAGCAGGCACACTCGATCTCAATAGAGAAGGATTCATTAAACTATTGGAAATGAGTCTTATGAGATCAGTTAAAATTGCTTGAGACATAACTTTGGTAGAAACCAAAGAATCAGTCATAGCCGGAGAATCTCTTAGCGAGATAGCTGGAAGAATGACAATCTTTTTAAAAACACAATTTATAAGGGTATACTATTTTAACAGTTAAGATACAGAGAAGAAAAATAAATATACTCAAGCTCTGTATAGTCTTGAATTACATGATATATATTTAGTGGATAGATATATTATGTTATTCACTAAATATAGATCGAATTCAAGGGTCAAAGAAGATATAGAAATGCAACATTTCTTCGCCAAAATGCCAAGTCCCTGGAGAGAAATGCTAATAAGGGAATATGTCACTGGCAATCCAGATACATTGGCACGAAGAGCCTCTTTTCTCAAGGAAAATTGGCAAAATGGTGTCATCTGGCATCATTACAAAAGAATTACAAACGATTAAGGGGTATTAACAAACGTACTCCTTTGTGTTGTAAAGAAAATGATCTTCCAACAATTATTGGAAGTAAACCACAAAGACAGAAGAGAAAAAATTTTAGAACTCATCCTTATGCTAGAAGTGGAAGAAGTTCTTGGAAACCAAGAACAGTTTGGTCCAGAAAAAAGTCTAGATCTTATAAATCTGGGCAAAGAAGTGGACCATCAAGAAGTAGGATATCATCTCAAGCATTGAGTACATCTCGAAGCACAGGAAGAACACCTACAAAGAAATCTTTCAGAAGAGCTCACACTCGAGCTAATGAAAGTTTCAAAATTGCAATTGCTGGACATGTGGAGCAAGAGGACATATCTCAACAAACTGTCCATAAAATGAAAAAAGAAGGATAAAAGCTTCAATCCAACCCCGGATATTGAAGAAGCAGTTTATTATAAGGATCTTATTCAGGTATACCAGTTTGAGGATATTGCCGCAGATAAAAGTATATATGAAGAAGAAGAAGTCTTAAGTCAGTAAGGATCTCATGGATCAGAATCAGAATCTAACTTAAGACGAAGTGTTTCGACACGAAACACATGAAGATTTGTCTGGTTTCTTTAGTCAGACAACAGTATCCCATAACATGGTCAAAAGGATCATGAGAGAAAATCCTAGTCTTCAGAAGTATCAGGGATTCTCTGCAGGATATGTAGAAACGTTTTTAGGTAGTCTTGACCTAATAAACAGAAATCATCATCTAATCTATAAAGTTTCTAGAAGGGAAATGACAATCCCAATGGAACTTACATGAAATAGAATAGAGATGTAATTAATTCTTTTTGAAGAAATTAAGGAGGAATTACAAAAATTCAAGATAAAAGTATCACGAACCATGTCTTGGATTCATATTGGAGCAATCCAGATTATAATAAAAGCTACTTTCAAAGAAGGAATAGATTCACCCATTGATATCGCTATATGCGATAAACGAATGGAGAACATTCAAGACTCAGTACTGGGAACAATCTCAGAAAATCTCTGTGCAGGAAAAATTGTAGGAGTAATCTATCCCAGAATTGCCTACAATCTGGCAGATCGAGATTTCAGTCGAGCTTTGACGTTGCATCGGAACGTCAAAGGAAAAAGGCTGATGAAAGAAGGTAATAGATCGTATTCTATTACTTATCAAATTTCATATGCTCTATCTAATACACATCTTTTAGAATTATTTATTAGAAATGATTTTATTAAAATATCTGAGATATTTGGGAAAGTTGCTAAAGCAATTTATCCAGAAAAAGTTGAGTTTCCCTTAATACAGGAAACAGATATCCAAATACAAGACAAACCGATTCTACAAAAGAATCAAAGTCTTAGATTGGAATCAAGAAGACTATCTATTCAGAGAGATAGAATTACGAGTTACAGGTGGGGAAAAACACATGTCCAAGAATTCCAACAGACACTAAAAAGCTTTTCAACAATAGGAAAGCTTAAATGTTCAGAAGGGTGGAATGAAGTAGAAATAGTATTTGATATTACGAAACAAAGGAATCAATTTTCTTGCAATACCATTTACTATTTAAAACAACCTATTGTAGGAACTTATCAAGGATTGACCAATATCGGAGAATTGGAAGTTCATATCAAAGGAATTCGAGGAAAAGAACCAGATTGATTGGTTCTTGGGCCAGAGTTTCTTAAGGAACATAAACTTTGGAAACGTCTAGAATTTGGAATGAAATTTATGGCTGAGGATAAAATGTGGAAAATTCAATGACCACAAGTCCATTCTCGATATACGTTCTAGTAGGAATGTTATACGAACAATATAAAACAGAATATTTTGTTGCTTACATTGATTCAGATGCTGGAACCTGTACAGCAAAAAGAGGAGTTTTTCCAAATAATTTGGTAGAAGAATTACCAAATATTGCTGGAAGATATTTCTATAGAAGAATCTTAATCTTATGTAAGGGGATTAAGATTATCGAAATCATAATCGGCGGTGCTTGACAAACGCCTTGGTATAAGGTAAAAACACCACCGATTTATTTTCATGATACAGGAGCTGACATTCTGTTAGGAAATAATTTCCTAAAAATGTTTATAAATCCTATACGCAAGAAAATGAGACTAGAAGATTAGTGTTCAGAACACCTTGTGATCACAAAATCATAGTTCAGCGATTAAGAGAGGCAATTTACAGAAAATTGCCTATTCAATTTCGCAGCAAGCGTGGTGATGAAGGAAAACTTCTGAACCCAAAAATAAAGGATTCTTGATGGTTTGGAGAAACAATGCTCCAACTAAGAGCAGATAAACAACTACAACCAGATGAAATAGAATGCCTCAAGATAACTCTATATAAGAATGAGGTAGAGTTTGAATCCAAGGTATCATTAGAAGATGTCGAAAGAAGGATCAAAGAAAATTACAATGAAGATCACTTGGCATGGTGGGATAAAAATCAATTCAAAGCTTGCCTTAAAATTAAGGAAGACAAAGAGTATGAATTTGTCTGATGCAAGCCTATCCCAATGAATATAGTTGATCAAAGGGATATGCAAATTATAATCAAGGAACATCTGGACCTTGGTTTGATCAAAGCAGGAATGTCACCATACAACAGTCCAGGATTTCTTGTAAGAAATCATGGTGAGATAAAAAAGAACAAACCCAGATTAGTTATTAATTACCAAGAAATTAATAAGATTCTGGAGTTTGATGGATATTTTATACCTAGAGAGAACATCTAATTAGTTGCATACGCAATGCAAATATATTTTCTAAATTTGATTGTAAGTCTGGATTTTATCAAATTCGGATGCAGGAAGAAAGCAAGAAATTTACCGTTTTCTCCACACCACAAGGACACTATATTTGGGAAGTATTACCAATCGGATTGACTAATTCACCCTAGATATTTCAAAGGAAAATGGATAATCTCTTTAAAGATTATTTCAAATTTATGTTTGTCTATATTGATGATGTTTTAATCGCATCTAAAAATATGGAGGAACATATAAAGCTTTTAGAAATCTTTTCTAATGTTTGCAAAAAAGAGGGACTGGTTCTATCTGAAAAGAAAGCAGTCATTGCCACAAGAAAGATTGAATTCCTCGGAATAGAAATCGATGAGTCGGGAATAATTTTGCGGGATCATATAGTAGAAAAGGTGCAAAATTTTCCAAACGAGCTAAAAGAAAAGAAACAACTTCAAAGTTTTCTAGTAGTTATTAATTTTGCTGGGATGTTTATTAAAAACTTAGCAAAACACAGGAAAGTATTTAGTCCATTATTGAAAAAAAATGCGACATTTATATGGACAAAAGAACACACACATGACTTAGCCAACTCAAAGAGATTTGTAAAAATCTTCCGAAAATGGTCATTCCTCAAGATGAAGATGACATGATATTATATACCGATGCCAGTGATCATTGGTGGGCGACAGTATTAACTAAGCTCACACCATAAGGAGAACAGACATGCAGATATTGCAGTGGACTTTTTTCAGGTGCGGAAGCCATGAGATGACATATCAACGAAAAAGAATTTTATGCAGTAAAAAGGGCTTTTGAAAAATGGTCATTATTTTTACTTGCAAAGAAATTCACCTTAAAAGTTGATAATACACATGTAAAAGGTTTCTTGAGGAACAGAATATAATATAAACCTGAGAAGGTCAGATTATTAAGATGGCAAGTGTTATATCAAAATTATATTTTTGATATTGTAATTATAAAATCTCATGAAAAAATTCTTGCAGATTTTTTAACAAGAGATAGACAGCGGTGATATCGATGCCATCATAAAAATGTAGAGGCATTTGAGGGAACACCTTGAAATGCTTCAAAACGAGTTCAAAAAGCTGGCCTTAAATGCAGAAGTTGCGAGAAGGCTACAACAAGCCAATAAGAGAATTGTCTCTGATCGAATCACATGATGTTTATATGCATATACTCAGTTATGGTTTGTAATACAAATACCTGTCCTCCAAGACATAGACATTGAGAAGCCACTAGTTTCCCAAATGGAGAGTTTTCGAGTACAAAACTCTATACCTGGAGCAGGATACCCATAGCACAAGTGTTAAGTCGGGATCATCTCCAGATGAGTCGGCTGAAACAAAAATTGAAACTCCAGATTAATATCTCGAGTTTTCAAGTCAACCCTTCACCTCAGGGATTGAAGAGGAAAAGATCAACCTTAGACCTAATACAGACAAAAGAAAATCTAAGGTTGATATTAATGAAGCTACCATTTCTCCATTTCAGTTTTATCAAAAAATGTGGGAGAAATTGAAAACAAGAGTAGCCATTAACCCCGCAACTTCACAAGAAACAGTGATATATACTTTTAATAAAATAGCTTTTCATAAACATGCATAACTTTAAATCATTTTTCCTTTCATCATATACATATACGTTTTCCCTTTTATTGAATTCAAATCGTTAATTGTGACGTTTGTATCAACTGTAGTTCAATGGATTCATCTACATATGACCATGGTGTCAAGCGGTTGGGACATCAGCTACACTCTCACCCATCAACTAAGTCTTGGCCTTACATATCATCATAATCATCGTATTAGTCACAATCAAGTCACCTCCTTCATCATTTCATCACTTATAAAAATTCATGCACATATATCAATTTTTTTAAATGAAGCATGCAACACGTCTTTTAGCATTAACGTTTGATCATAAAATTCCTAAACATTTAAAATAAATATTTTATCATTCATTATAGTATTCAGGGCACTGCCTGGAAGTCTAGCATTTTTTAGGTGTAAATTGACCGTTTTGCCCCTGAAACCCTAACTTTCACAAATTACCCTTGGACCTTAAAACGACAACCCAAATCCATCCAAACTAACATAACACCTTAAAATACACCCATAAATATTTTTTAGACGTAAATTTACGCTCTTCGACTAATTTTCTAATTCGTTTTAAAGTTTAATCGTACGTTTTGGTTTTAACCCGAGTCGACTCGAAATTTAACTAAACCTTACCAAACTTGAATCATAGCTTATTAACACATAATCATACCTTATACAACCCAATTCAAGCCATTTAGAACCTTTGAACATGCCTAGAACCCTGATGGAAAATTCTGCCCTAATTATCAAAACCCTAACTTGCCAAAACCCTAATTTCATTCGGTCCTAGCCCTTGGACGACCCAACCAGACCCTAGCTGACTATCCTAGGACCATGACCGACCTCTAGAGACCCTACTGGACCGAGCTTGAGGAGCCTAGAACCCACAGCCCTCAACCCGTGACCTAACCTTGCGCGGCTCACCCATGTTCACGTTCCAGCCCTAGCCTTCGCACCAGCCTTCCCTCGAGCCATCCAAGACCATGAATAGACCCTATTAGGACCCATGACCACGTCCCTACAGCAGTTAAGCGTCTTTTTCTTCTTAGGACCAAAAACGCAAACCCTACTTCCTAAAAACCCAATTTTCGTTATGCTCTTGCATCCCTACTGTTCAGCCCTTAAACATGCATCTATGGAACCTTAAACATGTTGAAAGTCATCTCTTCTAGTAACCCTACTGTTGAAAACATAATTTCGGCTGTTTGACAAACTGTTTATTTATTGGACTAACTGATCAAGTAATCGAACTACACAGCTTGCCTAACTAAAGAGTATCGCGTGAATTATCAAAGGAAACTAAATCTAGCTGAACTAAACTGACAAAGTAAACTGACTGATCAGTTGGAAACTGATCAGTTGAACCTAACAGGACTTTCGAAGACAACTGACTGATCAGTTGGAAACTGATCAGTTGATTCACTCAATATGAGCTTATCAGCTACCGCTAATCAGCTGATCGTTCAGCTATACACGTCATCAGATGAAAAAGACATTCAACCGACATCAGCACAAAGCCAACTGCAACTCGTAGTGGAACGCCGCATTTCAGAGTCTACAGTGTACGAATGTCAGAGGAATATTGACGTGGCAATCAACAGATATAATATTCAAATATCATATCAAGTTACTGTTGAAAGAGAAGCCTATAAATAGCTGAAGAGAGTAGCTGACGAACAACGAAACAATTTCAACGCAACTATTCTATTCAAGCTGTTACGCTGCTAAAATCACTACAAAAATCAAAAGCTCACATTTATTAGTTTTATCAGTAGCATTCAAGGCTACATTCTCGATCTTACTAGCACGTTGTAATCTTCGCTAGATTCTTTACGTTGTGCTAAGATCAGTCACGAACTGTAGAAGTTTTTGTTGTAACTAAGAGTTTCAGATTTGGCAGTGATAAGTCCAAACTGAAGTGGGTTAGTACAACGATTGTATTCGATCAAAGTCTTTTAGTGGAAATCCTATCTTCGTGATAGAAGGGGTGACGTAGTAGTTATTCTATTCTCCGAACATCCAGAAACAAACCGTGTGCATTTTATTTCAGTTATCATTTTACTTCAGTTATTTTATCTTTCAGTCAGTTTACTTCCGCAACTGTTTTTTTCAGTTAAACTGATTGTTATCGATTGACGAGATACCGAGTATCAGTTTGTCACTATACTGAACTCAATATTCGAAAAGAACATATAATCCGTGAGTGTTTATTCAAACCCCCCCTTCTAAACACTTATTACTTTCTAACCGATCCTTTCACCTACCATGGCAGTCTCTTTGTGCACCATAAACATGAGTTTTAAAAGATGAAAACTCTAATTTTGTTCATGTTATGCCATAAAAACGAAAATATAAGATAGTGTATCATATTTTTCATGCAAACATATATCAATACATATAATATGGTATGTGCGATGAGTAAAGGAAGATTAAGGCGTGCTTTTGCGTATTTTACGCTCGAAAAACAATTTGAGATGCGAGGAACGTTGGCGGCGAGAGGGGGAGGAAGCTTGGTGAATTTCCTTCAAATTCAACGTGTTTTCCCTTGAAAACGTTCTATGTGTGTGGCCGTGTGTGGGAGGGAGAGTCCTATTGCTTTTGAGGCTTCTGTGCATGTGTTTTAAGTGTATAGGTTAGTGTTTTTGGGCTAGTTTTGATATAAATAATAAGATACAAGTTTTATGCCCAATAACATGGGTATAATAGGCCCATGAGGCTCATTAGATAGTAGATAAAATATTTCGTTTAGAGAAATTATCGAAAATATTAGCCGAGTTTCCAAAAAGTTCATATTTTCGTCAAAAATCGAATACCGGTTTAAAATGCGACTCGCGTGTAAAAACACCTCAAATAGCATCATTTTGTAAATTACCGTTTAAAATATACTATATATTAAATAATTAAAAATAATCATTTAATAAAAATATTTTCCCTTTTTATGGTCCCCGGTCTCCGTTCCTCGATCGCGTCTCGAATAAGCTTTAAGACACAGTTTTATGCATTCTAGTAGAAAATTACATTTTAACCATGTAAACATGCCTACCATATTCAATAAATACAATTAAAATAATTTAGTTAGACATTTTTCATTTTTCCTAGATTTGCATGCAGTTGGATTACGTTATCGCACTTGGACCTTACAATATAAATTCGTAAAATATTGCCATCTAATTCGAAAATTATTTCAAAATTTTGTTTCTTGCATGCTACAAATTATCACAATCAACTTGTGGTATGAACTCGCACTTAATGAAGGACAAATTCTAGACAACATATTTTATCCGTTGTCGTAGGCCATTTAAAACTATTGTAACTGAGGGTGTTGTTGAAAGTGCGTCCAACGACAACGGTTTTAAACCGTTTTCATAGCTCTCATATTGAAAAATCGTCGCTAATTAGCGACGGCTTAGTCAATTAGCGACGATTTTTGACAAAACCGTCTCTAATTAGCGACGGTTTAGAGAAACACCGTCCGTCGCTAATTAACGACGGTTTATCATAATCCGTTGCTAATTTTTTACGTAAAATAAAAAAAATTACTTTTATAATTTAATAAATCTACCAAAAAAAACTTACAATCTGACTAAGCTAATAATATTCATGATGTTAACTAACACTTATAACTTTACCAAGAATTGAAGTGAAAAAGCTTACCCTAAATCGAAACTAAAATCGTCTGAGAAAGAAGAATTTATCGTGTGGAGGGAAATGGACCAAAAACGCGGATATTTATAGACAATTTGCGACGATTTTTGTTTAAACCGTCTCTATTAGCGACGGTTTAACCAAAAGCCGTCGCTATTAGCGACGGTTAAGCTAAAGCCGTCTCTATGAGTGACAGTTGTTTAATAAACCGTTGCTATTAGCGACAATTAAGCTGAAGCCGTCGCTATTAGCGACGGTTGTTTAATAAAACGTCGCAATTTGCGATGATTTTAAAACAGCGACGGTTTTAATAAAATCGTCGCTAAAAATAGCGACGGTATAGCAACAATTTAATATAACTGTTGTTGTTTGTCCAAAAAACACTTTAATCTACAACGGTTTTCTAAAAACGTTGTAGTTTGTCCAAAAAAACACGCTAATAGACAACAGTTTATAACCCCGAAAAAAACGCTAAAAAACTGTTGTCGTAGACACATAAAAGATAACGATTTTTAAAAAACTGTTGTCTATGAGCGGGATTTTTTAGGCTACGACAACGGTTTTTGTTGAAACCGTTGTTAAAAGAAAAAAAGACAACGATTTTAATAAAAATCGTTGTCTTTGATGTGTTGTTGAAGACATATTTTCTTGTAGTGCTAGAACAATTTTTGGATAAAAATGATTCTTTGAAGTAAGTACAAACAATATTGAAATCCGGTATTTGATTTCGAAAACAAAATTAAATAAGATAGTGTTGGTAAATATATAAATATAAATAAATTAAATATGTTGACGTAAATGAATTCATGTCATCCGCAAAAACGTTAGAAGTTACATTCTTTTTTAAATAAATTAAATATGTTCACGTAATCAAAACCATGGTATGAAGCATATATTGATTGTCTCAAATAAATAATTAAAATAACTGATGGAATGAGTTGTGCAAATTGCACAAAGCAGCCTATTCAAATTGTAAGGTCTAGAAATTCAAACGACGTAACATGACTGTATGCAAATCTAGAGTTTTATTAAAATGCTTATTTAATGATTTTAAATGCATGTTTATGACATGAATATATGCTTTTGTTTCATGAATTACTAGATTGCATTTATTTAGGCTTTTAGCAGTATTTCACGCTCGAAAGAGGATAGAGACCGGTGACAGTTTGAGGCAAATGTTTTTATTAAATAATTATTTTTAATAATTTAATATATGATGTAATTGATATGAAAATTTTGAAAATGGGCTCTTTGCAGTATTTTTACACGTTGGACCGTATTTTTAACCGTAGACAATTTTTAGCAAAACAGAGGACTTTTTGAGGGTTAAGATAATATTTTTAAAAGCGTATTTAAACGAAATATTTTACGAGTGTGTTATTGAGCTTGGTGGGCCTATTTTATTATATTTTGGACCTAGACTCCTGCTCATCCTCATTAATTTTAATTATGGGCCCATTATACACTTATTCTAATATCAAACCCTACCCCCAAAACCCTATTCTCTTCCTCACACACAACCGCCCTCCCCTCTCGAAACACCAGCAGCTTTGGCTCCCATTTTTGCAAGAAATTTCGGTAGAAACGTCGCCCCGTCCTCCGGTGTTCGTCCCTCGCTCCGTTGGTCATAATTTTGCATGCGTTTTTACATTAAGGCACTCCCTATACCTTTTTTTCTCATCGATCACATCACATTATGTATGTTGAATGTTTATGCATGATTTATCGATCTACCATTATGCATCGAATTTACATGGCTTTTACATGAAAAATATGAGGTTTCTTCACTTGTTTTCTCACATTTTTTGTTATGATTGAAGGGGCTGCCAGCTTTGATGGTGGGGGACGATTTAGAGATGGTTTAGAGGAGTTCTAAGAGCTGAGACCATAGCTGGATTGTGTTGGTATGAGGCCGATCAAATTTTTTTGTGTTGGTGTCTCGGTTTGGAGAGTTTGGGTGGTTCACGTGTATTCGAGTGCATGGGATTGAGGTCATGGCTATGGCAGTGCAGGAAGGTTTGGTTGTGGTCTAGGATGGTTTGGTTCGAGCCTAGTCTGGACTGGGTGAGTGTAGGATGGTTTGGCTTTGAGGTGTAAAATTGAGGTTTTTGCCTGCAGGATTAGCACCGCAGTGCTGCCCTTTCAGCGCCGCAGCGCTTGAGCTTCGGCTCTTGAAGCGCTGCAGCGCTAATGCATGTCGCCTATGTGCTTACAAGCGCCGCAGGTCTATCAGCAAGCGCCTAGGCGCTAGTCCTACACTTGAGAGTATTTGATTTTGATGAGCGTGGTTCGTTTTGGGTGTTGATATGTCATTGTGTTCACGGTTGTTGAAAGTTTAATTGGGTCATACAGGGTTTGGTTAGGAGTCTTTGAAAAATGGTTTAAGTTTAGTTAAGTTCGGAATAAAACGAGAACTCCGGTCTAAGTTTTAAGTGAATTATAGAAGTTAAGGTTTGAGCTCGAGTTTACATCTAATAAATGGTTACAATTAGGTTTTTAAGGCGTTGATAAGTGTGATTGGGAACACGTCATTTTTGAAACGAGCATGTTAGCAGTTTTAACAGTGCCCTGACAACTGTTCATGCATATTTAAAAATGCATATGTTGCTATTGAACATAGATTTTTATGTTAATGTTAGAAACACGTTACATGATTGGTTTCAAGAAAAGGTATGTATATGCATGAATTTTGCAAGTGATGAATACAATGACATGTTTTAAAGGAGGTGAGTTGGTTGTGACTAATACGAACACGAACATGTAAGGCCAAGGCTTAGTGGACGGGTGAAATTGTCGCTGATATCCCCATCGCAGGGTACCGTGATTATACATAGGTGGATCCATCGACTTAGAGCTGATACGAAAGTCACAACTAATGATCTGAATTCAATAAGGAGAAATGAACACGTATAGGTTGATAAGATATGACATGATTTGAAATGAATATGTTTACGCTTATGTTTTTACTTTTGAAGATCATGAAATGTATGTTAATTACAGTACTTTTCACTGTTATTTGATATGTATATGTACTTGTTATTACGGTACAGGAGTGCTGAGTCTTTAGACTCACTAGGTGTGATTGATGCAGGTGATCATGAGGATGTGGAGACTGGTGACTGAAGACTGAGTAGGCGGAGCTGAGAGTTCACATGATAACCCGAGGGCTTGAATTTTTCCGCATATTATGTTTAGGAGTCAGGGGTTTTAAACAGTAGTTTCACATGTTTATGATTTTCGTTTATGCTCTGGTGATGGTTAGAATTTTAGATATTTGTGTTCTTTTTGTTAAACCGTAACTCCTGGATGATTTCACATTTTAAGATTCCGTGTAACTTCAATTATTTATAGTCAATGATTGGATAAATTTTAAAATGCATGTTTAACTTATTTAAATGTTTATGAGTGTGTGTATTTTTTGTCACGATTTTTTTTTAAATATTTCGGTAAAATTTTAAGTAGCAGACGTTTCACAAATAATGCAGAAGTAAAATTATATTCTCAATTGTTGTATTCATGTTCAAATATCTACTTATAGTTTGATGCCAAGTAAATAACTATATCGCTTTAAAATGATAGTGCAAGACAATGATGCATTAGCAAATATTTCATAATCATTATTTGAAGAATACATTGAATTGTTCAATAAGGTATACACAACTATAAATCCAAATGTCAAGTTTCTGAATTAGTGATTATTAAAATCTCAAATGAAATATATGATAACAGAATGAGATAAAAACAAAAATGACTAAAAAGTAAGAGAATCAGTTTCCAGGATCGCAAAAGGAAAAAAAGAGAGATTCATCGAAAACTACTGATAAACCAGATGATATGCAGGAATGAGAGCAACCAACAAATGAAATCATTGACATGAAGAAAGACACTCAAAGAAGAAGGCATATATGGAATCAAGGGTAAAAATCATGGCTTAAAATTGATAGGGTGAAAAGGAAAAACAATGATTAGTTATGTTTTTGCCATTGGTATTATAATATTGATGATTATTTCGTTTATTTTTTTCGGTTTTGTTTCATTTTCTTTTCCCAGTTCTAATAATAATAATAATAATTATTATTATTATTAATTACTAAAAGCGTAAACATATAAACATTCATAGGATTCTTAGCTTTGAAATTGAAGAGCGTCGTTTTTCCCCCAATTCCATAACCCTGATTCCTCCGCCCAATCTCCAGATTCTTCCGAAATCCGTGAATCCTAAAGCCATTGATCGATCATGTTGTTATCCCCAGGTCACTCTCCTCGCCACATCTCCACCCCTTCACCAGCGCCTTCCGATCATAACCCAAACCCTGATAGCTCACTTGTTTCTGCGTCTTCGAATTTACCCACCCGCAAGCGGTTGCGCAGCCCCGCGGTTTTAGATGAGGACACGTATGTAGCCGCCATCGAGAAGATCATTGAGCGAGATTTCTTCCCAGACATACCCAAATTGCGCGATCGCCTCGACTGGTTGCAGGCTATTCGTACACAGGACCCCGTGCTTATCCGCGACGCCCAGCTCAAGATTCTTGAGCGCCGTCGAAGGAGAAAAGGTGGAGAACCCTCCACGGTTGATGTGTCCCTCCGCACTGCCACGCCAGGTTCGTCTTTATTCCGGAATACTTCTGTTACTCCCTACGTTAACAGCGAGTGCAAGGGTGATGATGTTAATGATGAACGCGATGATATTGTTGAGGGAGAGGATGGAGTGGATGTTTCTTTGCCACTTGATGAGTTCTTTCGAAAGTACACTAGCGAGGATAATGAGAGCTTTTTGAAGATTATGGAGAGAGTTAATAGGAAGAGGAAGGAAAAATATGAATATTTGTTAGAAGGAGAAAAAACCGAGGGTGTTCAGGAGAATAGTTCGATTGAGGATGGAAACAAACGGGAGAAAACTAGTACTGATGGGTATGGCACATCGGATCAGCCAGTGAGCACGTTGGAAGGTTGGAAATACATGGCCAAGAATTTACTTATGTATCATCCAGCTGACAGAGGGGAAGCTCCCTTGACTCCCGAGGAAAGAGCACTGCGGTTGAAGGGTATGACTAAGGAGATTAACAGGTCCAATACACGTTTCCAAACCAAAACTGTTGGTTTTCCTTCATTGCTGAATGAAGAGAATTTTTCCATGCTTTACACCCCTGTGGCTGAGACGACCCCGGTTCCTATGTCGAGTAGAGATAGTGATAAGGTGAAGAAATATGATTTGGATGATTTAAGGAAAACCCCTAACAGATTTTATGTGGAGTCTGAGAAGAAAGCAGGCAATGGATATAGTTTCTTGAAAACGCCATCACCTGCTCCAGGATTGGATGAGTCACCATTCATAACCTGGGGAGAGATTGAGGGGACACCATTGAGATTAGAGCCAGAGGAAACACCTATAGATATTGGGGGTAGTGGGGATGGTCCACAATTCAAGATTCTGATGCCTCCTTCAAGGGATGTTAAGGCACATTCTTTGTCAAGGGAGGCTGCAAGGAAACTGAGGGAGAGGTCAAAGATGTATCAGAAACCACCATTGCCTTCCCCAGTCAGGGGGGGAAGTGTGAGTCCGAATGCACGCTTACTTTCACCTGCTGCCCAGAAATTTATGAGGAAGGCCATTGCCAAATCTTCTCGATCTATTGATGAATCTTTGAGAGCCAGTTATCGTAGTGGAAGCCCTGGATTAAATACTCCTAAAAGTGGCAGGAGTGTTTCTAGATTGGGAAGAGAGAACAGTGTAGCTTCCCGATCCCCTTCTGTTAGAAAGGGCTCGAGGTCACCCTGGTGATTTGCCCATTCCATCAGCAATTCTATTATTAGTTATTTGTACCGTATAAGAAATAGTTATCTAATTGGAATTGTCACATGAAACGAATATCAAGATATTGAAGTTTTGATTGTGTCTTCAATTGTTCATTATCCTGGATTCCTGTTTTCTTATTTTTCTTTTATTCCACTTCCCCCTTCACGCATGAAATGTCTACACATTTTTTTTTTATAGATTATAACTTTTCGAAATCATGTTAATTTCAGCGGAGGGGAAGAAGAATGAGTTTGCTTGCATCATCATTAATTTGTTTTGTGTTTTTTTGTCCTTGATAGTTTTTTTCTTGAAACCCAGATGTATTTGACCGGCGTACCATTTTGTTGATTTCCTTTTAGACGAGACTATATTAAATGTAAATATGTAATATTTTGGTTATGCCGTAACTCATCATAAAATCGGGGAATGCGTTGTACTTCTATACTTGGTGTAAAGAAGATAAATTTGATGTGAATAGATGAAGATAATTTTTTGTGTGTGTGTTTTTGTTTGTCTTCGCTTATTGAGCCTGCTAAAGTAATTGATTATTAGAGTGGTAGAAAAGTGAAGGGATTAGTTAAATTGTTTAATTAGTTTATTGTTTGGTACCCATGACAGTTAATAATTAATACTGAGATATGATAAAATGCAGGTTTAAGAAGCGGCAGGATGTCAAATATTAATCAAATACGGTCTTAATATATGAAGCTGGCCAAAAATGAATTGTGTTTGTTTGGGGAGTGGAGGTGTAAAGTTTTGGAAATTCGAACTATGTAACCTGACTGCATGCAATCAAGAGTTATACTAAAATAAGTGTTTGATTATATTTAATGCATGTTTATTGCATGATTTATGAGTTAGTTCATGTTTTATTTAAAGTTTCATACATTAGGGCTTTAAGTTTATATCACGCTCGAACGAGGAACGGAGACCGGGGATATTGTTGGAATCAGAATTTCGGAGTTTGACAGAATCGAGTGTTGAAGATTACAGAACTGATTAATTCAACTGAGCGCAACTGAACTAAAATGTCTCGAACTAAAGTTGCCCGACTGATAATTAAAGAGCTAAATAATCAAAGACAATTGAACTGATCAAAGCTAACTGAAGCCGTGTAGTTAACTGGACGATCAGTTAAGAATGATCAATTACACAGTCAGTTATCAATCAGCTATGAAAGTCAACTGATAAATCAGCTTGACACGTCATCAGTTAATGAGCGTATCTTTCAAGCGACAATTTGTACAAGAGCAGACTGCAACTTATAGTGGGAACACCGCATTTCAGAAAAGTTACAGTGTACGATTGTCAGAAGAATGTTGACGTGTCTAACAGATACAAAGATTCAAATGCATTCATTATTACCGTTGGAAGCAAAGCCTATAAATAGCCGAGAAGATCAGCTAAGAAAGAACTTTTGTGCGCACATTCATTCTTGAGTTAAAAGTTTTCAAAGATCAGTTACAAGAAGCTCACGCTTATTTGATTTATTTATAGCTTTCAGGCTATAATTCGAGTTTAAAAACAAACATTCATTGTTGTAATATTCGATCTTTTAGAGATCAGTTGTGCTTAGAAAAACACATCAGTCACGTACTGATAATATTGTATTGATACTAAGAGTTTCAGTTTGGCAGGGTTAAGTCCAAACTGAAGTGGGTTATTACAGTTGCTGTAATGAATCAAAGTCTTTTAGTAAAAATCCTATCTTTGATATAGAAGGGGTGATACATGAGAATTTGAAATCTCCGAATATCCACAAATATTTGTGTTATTTATTCTTTAAGTATTCAATCTGTCATTCAGTTTATTTCCGCACTATTTTAGTTAACTTATTGACATTGACTTCATAATTCGCGAATTCAGTTTGTCACTAAACTGATTTACCCTTCGAAAAGATTCGAAAAACGTTAAGTGTTTATTTAACCCTCCCTTCTAAACACTTTCACTCACCCAACCGATCCTAACAAGTGGTATCAAAGCCTTATCAATCTTGTTTTTGAATACTTTCTATCATTACAATTTGATTACCATGTATTCCTTCAATAAAATCACTATGTTTTTTAGAGAAGATTTTGATGATTGGAAAATAAGAATGCAAGCTCATTTAGCTGCACAGGATGATGATATGTGGTACGTCATAAATGACGGACCAATGAAAATACTGAAAGCAAATACAACAGTTGCTATAACTGATGATGCGCTCCATCGCATAGAGAAACCACGTGAAGAGTGGACAGCTGAAGATAAAAAGAAAGCCAACCTGGATAATGTGGCTAAAGACATTTTGTACAAAACATTGGATAAGGTTACATTCAGCAAAATAAAGACGTGCAGAACATCAAAAGAAATCTGGGAGAAGCTGATTCAGTTATGCGAAGGAAACGAGAAGACAAAAGAAACGTTCCGAAGTTTGACAATATTAAAATGAAGACTGGAGAGTCCATGAACGAGTACGATGAAAGAGTCAGCGGCATTATAAATGAACAGAATGCACTTGAAAAAGTGTATTCAAACAAAGAAGTTGCGTTGAAGGTGGTTCGAGGTCTTCCCAAAGAGTGGGATGTCAAGTTCATGGCTATGAGAGAGTCAAATGACCTGAATAAGGTTGAATTACATGATTTGTTTGCTGATCTCATAGCTTATGAGTTTGAATTGCAGACAAGAGAATGAGAGCCATCTACTCCGGAAATCACAACTGCTCTTAGTGCTATCAAACTGGAACTAACTGGTTCAGCTGAGAAGAATGCAGAACAACTGAGTAATGACGCCATGTTATTATTTGTCAAGAAATTTGGAAAGTTCATCAGAAGAAATCAAGGTTCCTTCCAAAGGCATTATAAGAAAAACAATACAAAGGAAGAACCAAACTCTTGCTACAACTGTGGCAAATCAGGACACTTCATTGCTGACTGCCCAAAGCCAACGAAGGTCAGTTGGGATTCAACTGAAAAAGGAAAGAGGTCAGTTGAATACAAAAGACGAGATAAGAATGACAAAAGGTCATTCAAGAAGAAACATGAAGTCCTGCTAGCTGAAGAAAGCAAATCAAAATGGGCAGAGACTGACAGTGAAGAGTCAGAGCCTGAGAGCTTGAGTAGCTCCAGTGATGAAGAGGAAGTAAATTGCCTAATGACAGATGATGCAGAACTGGAATCAACAAGTGAACATGTATTTGGTTTCAGTTCTACTGACTTTACACGAGAAGAACTCATTACCATACTGCATGACATGGTTAATGAGTATCACAAACTTGCTCTGTCATTTGAAAAAGCCAAAGCTGAGCAAACTGATCCCAAAGACAACAAAACTGAAACTAATGAATCAGTTGAAATGTTGAGTCTAAGAAGGGAGATTGCAAAGCAAAAAGTTGAAATGACAGAAAACCAATCCTTGATTCAGCAGTTAAAAACTGAAATTTCAAAACAAATTGATCTAATTCAAGCTTGGAACAAGTCATCAGTCACTCTAACTGAAATGCAAGGTTTACCAAAATTAGTTACTGATAGAATTTGTTTGGGCTTTAACAGGCATGATGAAACTTTGGCAAGTGATACAATGTCAAAATTGAATGAGCACAAAGGAAAATACATTACCTTTGTGAAATCAACTGTGGCACATGAATTCCCATAACCAAGTAAACCTATTGTTCAATCGATTGAGAATATGAACAAGGCAAAACAGTATGGAATTGGATATAGCCTTGAGAGTCCAACTGATTCAAAAAGCTGGTAACCTAAACGGTTCAGCTACAAAAATCAGCACTCTAGGAATGACTATTACAATTATTACAAATGTAAGACAACTCAGAATAGATATCGGAAGAGCAATCAGTTGAAAAGGGTTAAAACTCGTATTGTTTATTCTGCACACAACTCACCAATTACATACAAATCGAGAAAAACCATTTGGAACACAACAACTGGAAAGTCAGTTAGACTGATCCAAGTCTGGGTTCCTAAAAGACTAATCAATTTAGGACCCAAATAGATGTGAGTACCAAGATTATTTATTGTGTGTGATTGCAGGTGACAGGTACAACAAAAGAATCAATCTGGTATTTGGACAGTGGATGCTCATGACATATGACAGAGGATGCAAATTTGCTATCCCAACTGATCAAATACAGTTGTCCAAACATCAGTTTTGGATACAACTCAAAGGTAGAACTGTGGATAAGGGTAAGTTTATCCATGGTAACATTATTATTAATGATGTCTTACTGGTTGATAATTTGATGTATAACTTGATTCGCATAAGTCAGTTATGCGTCAACAATTTTTTAGTTCAGTTTAACAAACACACGTGCACAGTTAAGAACTCAACTGATGAGATCATTATAACTGACAATCTTTGTGGCAATACTAACAAAGTGAGTTGGATTGATCAACCTAATGCAACGGTTTCTTATATTGCCTCAAAATCTTCTAAGAATTGGTTGTGGCATAAAATGTTGAACCACTTGAACTTCAAGTCCATCGCTCATCTGAGTAATCATGATGAAACGTCCACTACTCGTTTTTCTTAAAAAATACTAGAATTTTTTTTTCTACTTGATCGGCCGAATGCAACTATATANCCTTAACTTAACAATATTTCAAAATAAAACTAACTCTAACATTCTCTCAAAAGCATCATAAAATTCGTAAAATCTTTAATGTAAACTTAAATAATAAACTTAATATAAATGCGGAAAACTAGAGCTGGTCTTTGGGTTGTGTGCACCTTCAGTCCAGTAAGATCACCCATCAAGCCCCTCAACAACATCAACATCGTGCTCATCGATCACATCTAGTGAGTCTAATGACTCAGCAAACCATAACCATAACAAGAAGTAATACATATACATTCAAAAACAACAGTGAAAATACTTTTACTTAAAATAACATTTCATGAACATGCATAAACTTAAACATTTTTCCTTTTATCATAAACATTTTCTTTTTCATCATATACATACACGTTTTCCTTTTTTGTTGAATTCAGATCGTTAATTGTGACTATTGTATTAGTTGAAGGTCGATGGAATCAATCTACATATTACCACAGTACTGGGCGGCAGGGAAATCATCGACACTCTCACCCGTCAACTGAGCCTTGGTCTTACATATCATCGTATGATCATAATCATCGTATTAGTCACAATCACTTCATCTTCTTCAACTTTTCATATTTTCATCACTTATAAAAATTAAAGCGTGCATAAATCATTTTTCTTTTAAACCAAGCATGCAACATATCTTTTAGCATAAACGTTTTCATCATAAAATTCCATAGACATTTAAAATAAGCATATTAATATATTTTATAAAATTCAGGGAACTGCCAGGCCGTCTACAAATTTTTAGGTATAAAATGACCGTTTTATCCATAGACGTAAAATTTCTCGATTTTGACTTTTTCTTACTTTCGTTGACTTTAGACCATGTCAAATAATTATTTAAGGTTAAATTAATTTATTATATTTTTATTTAGCTTAAATTCATGGCTTTTGATTTAATTTCATAATTATTAATTCGTAGAGCGTTTTAATCCCGAATTAATTCAAACTTTAATATTAATTTCCCAAATTTTAAACATATACTTTTTATTGCCTAAATTACCCTCGTGAGCCATGAGCCACCCCCGTGGACCTACGGTTCCAGCCCTAACCTTTTAAACCCCATATTTGAACCCTAACACGCAACACTCGAGCCATCTCACCATTTAGTCGAGCCACACCCAAGCCACCTTGAGCCAACCCCTGACCAACCCACCTAGGAACCCTACTGGACCCACTAGACCTAACCTAACCCGCTGCAGCCTCCTGCACAATGCACACAAGCCGCGCGATTGTAGCTAACAAAACCTAGGAGTCTTCGAACTCGGCTAGGACTCCTACCCTTGAGCCACCACCAAGCCCTCACCCTATGGACCCTTACTAGACCCTGTCAGAACTAGCCTGGACCCCTTGCCAAGCCGCGATCCCCTGCACCCGGCTGCTATTCTCGGTTGGCTTGGGAAGAGTCCTAGCTTGCTTGGTCTCTTCCCTATCCTCCGTCCTTGAATCCTAGCGTGGCTAGGACTCCTCCTCACACCCAACCACGTCCAACCCCAGCCCTGGTCAAGCCCTGGCCGAGCCATGTGATGGTTTTATCCTTAACCAAACCCTTGTGTCACGCCCCGTGTCCGAAGCGTCAGTGAAATCCGGCATTGTTTAACAACTACTTGAAAACAATTAAGCCTCGTATCGAATTTCCAAAAACCAGTCTTTTTTCATAAATAAAACATTGTCCTTACAATGATAATAGAACAACAATTACATCAGAGTTTTGCGGAAACGAAACAGAAGAAAAGAATAAAAATCTCAATTCTTGGGCTTGACTTTCGATAACCATCCCCAGAACGCTTCCTGCTCCTCCTCATTCAAATTTTTCTTCATTTTTATCTGAAATTTGTAAGGGGTGAGTGTTTTGGGAAACACTCAGCAAATGGAGGGTCGATCGATTTCCAAATATACATATAGAACTTAACCTTTAAAACATTTCTTTAACAGTCTTTCAAAACTTATTACTTTTAACTTACAGAAATGAATCGAATGTCAGACAGAAGTTAACAGATGATTCAGAGAATTTCAGAAGCAAATCAGATCATTTCAGAACAGACTAAACACTGTTACTCATCTCATTTCCATGGTCAAATTGTCCCCAATATGTTAGTCCTCTAAGGGGTGAGGCCAGAACGCGGTTTTATACCCACCGGTGGGGGGCCAGACAGAAATGGTTTTATCCCACCATTGGGGGCCAAACAGAAATGGTTTTATACCCACCATTGGGGGCCAGACAGAATCACGATTCTCGTCCCATTTCAAATTCGAGTTGTAACAGTGTACACAGAATTCAGAGACAACAGACAGAACTTATCATATTTTCAGAGTTCGGATTTTTAGACAGACACAGCGGAATCAAAGGAATTCGAAGCATAGAAGAAATACATAATCGATCGAAATTTTTAAACAGAACAGGTAACAATTTTTGAAAATATGATCATACTTATAAGCATATCATATTACTTTTATTCAAGGTTCAAAATAGAAACAAATACTTAATCAAAAGTCCACTTACCGTACTCTCGAAGTTACGGTTCCAAAATGTGCAGAACTTGGAGAACGAAACTTGTTGAATTTTGGCCAAGTGATGACTGAACCTTGGGGAGGATCTTCACAACAATGTGGACAACAAATCACAGCATTGAAAAGCCGGAACAACTCCTCCTTATTTCTTCTTGCAAGCGACAGGCGAGAGGTGGTTTTGGAGGGGAAGGAGCCGATTTTTCTTGCTGATTTTTGGGTGTGATTTCTTTAGCATTTTGAGGTAGTATTTATAGGTGAAGGACGGTCTTTTCCCCTCCCCATGGCCAAAATCTTGGAGCCCAAGCAAGCCATCAATGTGGTCAAACTCCATCTCAAGCACCAAAGGTCATTTCCTGCACCATAAATATGTCATAGCCCCTTAGCTCCATCATGGGTTTTCTCAATGGTCATTTCTTGCATAATAAGTTTGTCCAAACCTTTAGCTCCTTTAGCTCCTTCCTTAGTTAACTCAATGGTCATCTCTTGCACAATAAGTTGGTCCAAACCTTTTGCTCCTTTAGCTTCTCTTCTTGGTTAACTCAAAGGTCATTTCTTGCACATTAAATTTGTCCAATCCTTTAGCTTTTATTATACCTCCATTTTGGTTCTTTTAGGACAGGAAAGGATGAGCTTCTTTGAGCTAGGATATTGAATTCATGAGCTAGGGATTTCCTCTCCGACAATCAATGAGCTTCCTTGAGCTGAGGTTTTTAGCTTATGAGTTGAGGGTTTCTTTTCTAAGAATCTTGGAGCTTCCTTGAGCTGAGGGTTTTAGCTTATGAGCTGAGGGTTTCTTTTCCAAGTGACGTACTCTAAATTCCCAAGGTTTTGCATTGCCTCGGCTTCTTTTTGAGCTACTTTCCGAGCTTTTTGAGGTGCTTTGCTTCGAAAATTCCGGGTTCTCACACCTTGGACACCAACATGCAATAATTTCGTTCATGCTTCAATCCTAGCGTGTTCAGCCTCGTCTAAGCTCTTAATCCCTTGTAATTTAATCCTTTTTTATTGTCTTAGGATGGCAGCCCCTTCATGCATCATATACATAGGTTTTACATCACCCAAACACAAGTTCTTTTATCAAAGCATGTCAAAAACGAAATATAAATGCACGGTAAACATATTTTCATGCAAACATGCTTCAATTCAATAATATGGTGTGATAGATGAGAAAAAGAAAGTTAAGGCGTGTCTTTGTACGCACGAAAAATAGGTTGAGATGCGAGGAATGGTTACGAAAGGAGCCCTTGTTGTTTTTCCTTCAAAAACCGTGTCCTTAATGATTTCTCGTGTGTGCGAGTGTTTGAGGGGGAGGGGAGAGTCTTTGTAACTTTTGAGGGGAGGGGGATGTGTGGTTTGAGGGTCGGGGGGAGGGGGGGTTATTAGTTTATTTATTTGTTAATAAGCATGTGTGCAAGATTGGGCCCAATAACATGGTTTAATAGGCTCCCATTTGATGATAATTAAAATATTTCGTTTAGAAAAGTTCGTGAGAATATTAGCCGAGTTCTCGAAAAATTCATATTTTAGTTGAAAATCGAATATCGTTAAAAATTATGACTCGACGCATAAAATCACCTTAAAACTCCTTATTCTTAAAAATATCATATAGCATCAACCTCATTTTAAATAATCAAAAACAATTATTTAATAAAAATATTTTTTTCAGCCCTCAGACTCCGTTCCTCGATCGCATCTCGAATACCCTTTAAAAATACCGTTTTCATGCATTCGTGTAGAAAGTACATTTTATACATGCAACCATGCACATCATATTCAATTTATGCAATTAAAACTATTTAAATATCTATTTTCAATTTTCCATAGATTTGCATGCAGTTGGATTACGTAATCTTATTTTTGGACCTTACAATTCTTCTCTTTCTTAAATAAAATTTCTTCCTCGAAATTAGAACTTCCCGAATAACTCCAAGTAGCGACTCCTCATGTCCCTCTCGGTCTTCCAAGTAGCTTATTCCTCCGAGTGATTTAGCCACTTGACCTTGATCATTGGTATGACTTTGTTTCAGAGTCTTCTTTCTTACCTACCCAAGATTTGTATGGGTCTTTCCTCATAAGTCATGTTTGGAGTCAATTACAGAGGTTCATGATTTAGTAGATGTGAAGGGTTCGACATGTACTTTCGCAGCATCGAGATATGGAACACATTGTGTACTCCGGATAGCATCGGTGGCAACGCCACTCTATAGGCTAGTGTCCCAATCCTCTCCAAAATCTCAAATGATCCTATGAAACTTGGGCTAAGTTTGTCTTTCTTGACAAATCGCATAACACCTTTCATAGGTGCTATTTTCACAAATACATGGTCGCCCACTGCAAACTCTAGCTCTCTTCGTTGCTTGTCGGCATAGCTCTTTTGTCAGCTTTGTGCAGTCTTCATCCTATCTCGAATTTTGACTACTAGCTCTGCTGTTTGCTTGTTCAAGAACGGACCAAATTCTTCTCTTTCGCCAACCTCGTCCCAATGTATGAGTGATCTACACTTCCTCCCATATAGTGCCTCATAAGGAGCCATCCCTTTGATGATTGATAGCTATTATTGTAGGTAAACTCCACTAGTGGCAACTTCGATTCCCAACTTCCTTGAAAATCAATGACACAAGCTCGAAGTAGTTCCTTCAAAATTTGAATCTCTATTTCAGACTGACCATCGGTTTGGGGATGGAATGCTGTACTGAATAACAATTTATTCCACATCGCTGCTTGCAGACTCTTCCAGAAAGATAATGTGAACCTCGGATCTCAGTCAGAAACGATAGATACTGGAATCCCATGCAGTCGAACTATCTCTCGAATATACAAATCGGCATACTGTGTCATGGTGAATGTCATCTTGAAAGGTAGAAAATACGCTGATTTCGTAAGACGATCAACTATCATCCATTTAGCATTAAACCCCTTGATAGTCCTCGGCAATCCCACAACAAAGTCCACAGTAATATTTTTCCATTTTCACTCGGGAATGGGAAGTGGCTTAAGCTTCCCCGCTGGCCTCTGATGCTTGGCTTTAACTTGTTGACACGTCAAACACTCGGATACAAAACGCAGGATGTCTCGTTTCATGCCCGTCCACCAATACAATAATTGAAGATCTTTGTATATCTTCGTGATTCTAGGATGAATGAAATATGACGTGTCATGAGCTTCCTTCATAATGAGCTCCCTCAAA
Organism: Primulina huaijiensis; assembly: GCF_012295235.1. NCBI lineage: Eukaryota > Viridiplantae > Streptophyta > Magnoliopsida > Lamiales > Gesneriaceae > Primulina > Primulina huaijiensis. The sequence continues at coordinate 7,603,441 of NC_133314.1, forward strand.
GAGTGGCGACTAGGAACCCATAGTCGATCTCGATAACGAACTATACCATTGTAGAGCCCGAAATCAGTACACGTAAAACTCATGCATTTATTCAAATCGTTAAATTATTTATTTAAGTTTAAAATGATTTTTAGCAATGCATGATTTATTTATTTTCATTATTTTAAATTATTTATGTTTATGTGATGCAAGTTAAAATATTTTTCTGAACTCATGTTTTAGGCGATTATTCGATGCGGGATCAAGGAAAGGAAACCGGCGAAGATTTAGGAAATTTTAAAATGCGGTATTTTATTTAAAGCCAATAAAATGACATTTAAATGATTTATTAAGTTTTTAGTATTTTTAAAGCCTAATTTAATTATTAGATGATTTTAAGATTTTTAAAGTTTCAAAGTTATCACTTGAGTATTTTATTCTAAATTATTGGATTTTTAGTAAAGTTAATAGTGGGTCAGTAGTTTAATTAGCAAGTTAATTATTAGTTAAAGCCCTTAATCCCCACTAACCCACTAACCCACTAACTCACACACACACATACACGTTACACTCACACACATGCACATATACACACACACACTTGGCCTTTGCGCACACACACATCTCTTGCACCATTTCATTTCTTTTTGGAGAGAATTTAGAGGATTCTTAGGCTCTTTCTTCAGCAGCCCCATCTCCACTTTTATCCTTCAATATTTCAGCAACCACACGTTGATTTTAGTAGGAAAAACGTGCCGCAAGTTGCTCGGATCGTTTCCCGCACCGCGTCGCTTCGTTATTCGCTGTTTCTTGAGTTTTAAAGATCAAAGGCATGCATATTCTTTCATTTTCGTATCGATCTTGTCATAGTAATTATTTTGATGTATATTTTATGAAAAATATGTGTATGTTATGCAAAAGTTTGAGCAAAAATGTTTAAAATGATTTTGAATCAAAATTTTGGATCTCAAAAACTGAGTCTATTTTATTTTCGAATACTGGTAATTTTCAGTCGATTTTTGGGAAACACTTTCAACCTATAAAATGTAGAACTTTTTGATACCTTCGATTTGACAGTAAATTCGTAATTTTTGGACAAGAAACGAGTGAGTTATGATTATTTTTGTAGGACTGCTCAAGTTGTGAAATTTCTGTGTCATAAAATCCGTCACCTTCTGTTATTTTAAATACTGCGACTTTTCGGTCGATTTTATGGAAAACTTTTCAACATATAAAACGTAGAAATTTTTGATACCTTTGGTTTGACAGTAAATGCGTAATTTTTGGATAAGAAATGAGTGAGTTATGATCGTGTTTGTGGGACTGCTCAAACTGAAATTTTATTAAAATTCATTCTTGATGTGTTCTTGAAGCCCTCGACATTTTTAAGTATGTTCGACGTGCAAAGAAAAATATTTTATGTTTTTGAGGTATGCTAAATGTCTTGTGACCAATTATGAACGGGTTTGGAAGTCGATGAACGTGGCCGATGACCTCTCCACCCCGGTAAAGTATGACCAGGTTTGATCAATATTGGAAAGCGGTAAAGTATGACCAAGGACCAATCCACCCTATAAAGTATGACCGGGGATCTTATGCATGTGGTAGTGGACATCCCTGCCAGCCCAGTACTGTGGTTTAGTCTGATCAGACGTATTTATGTTACGGGTCACTTGCTTTGAAACATATCTCTATGCAAAATGATTATGTTTATGTATGTCCAAGTATGTACGATGCTAGTAGGTTTATGTAAAGTTTTACGTTATGATGGCACGTCTATGTTTATGTAAGTACGTTCATATTCAAATATGTACGTTCTAAAATAAAAAAAAATGCATGTGGTTTTATTATGTATTACTTGTTATTCTAAGTTTATACATGTTGAGTCTTTAGACTCACTAGACTTGATCGATGCAGGTGAGGACGAGTACGAGGAGACGAGAGGTGGGGATCAGTGAGTTGGCTCGGACTGTGCGGGGGGGCTAAACCCGAGGACCGCTTACGTTTTAAGAAATTTTTATGCACGTATCAAATACTCTGATTTTCACGAGGTTACTTTACAATGTTTAAACAAGTGCTTTTGCAAACTTTGATTGTAGTTGTTTTATTTCAAATATTTTATACGAGCAGATTATTTTTATTGCAATTTGAAAGTTTATTATTTATTTAAGAAAATTTTTATTTTTTCGCAAATTTCAAGTAGTTCAAAATACGGTACGTTACAACCATCCACTTCAGAATACAGCTTCCGGCCTTTGGCTTCATCTCTCACTCTACACTTTTGCAATTGCTCATCAGTAGACCGTCCTTCACGGATTCTATCTCTCAAAGTCGACTATACTGTCATGGTGGCAAGATTAGGGCATCTCTCGTAGCATACACTGTAAGCTCAAATCGCTGTATCTCGGACTGCAAAGGTCTCTGAAGTAATAATTGCGTAATAACTGCTGTCTTTCGACTCAATGCGTCCGCTACTACATTAGCTTTTCTCGGATGGTAGCTAATGTCACAGTCATAGTCTTTTACCAACTCTAGGCATGTTCTTTGCCTCATATTCAAATCGTTTTATGTGAAGAAGTAATTCAAAATTTATGGTTGGTGAAAATCTTGCACTTTTCTCCATACAAATAATGTCTCCAAATCTTCAATGCAAATACCACTGCGGCGAGCTCAAGATCATGTGTGGGGCAATTCTTCTTATGTACTTTCAACTGTCTCAACGTATAGGCTATAACTCGGTCATTTTGTATCAGAACTGAACCCAAACAAAGTTTCGAAGCGTCAGTATAAAAAACATACTCTCATTGCCCCGATGGCATTTATAACACTGGCGTTGAAACCAAAGCTTGCTTCAACTTGTCAAAACTTTCTTGGCATTCGGATCCCCATATAAACTTTGCATTCTTCTTTGTCAAGGTGGTCATGGGTACCGCAATAGATGAGAACCCTTGAATAAACTTTCGATAATAGCCAGCTATTCTCAAGAAACTACGGATCTCGGTTATGCTCTTACGTACGGGCTATTCTTTCACTGCCTCAACTTTACTTGGATCAACCTCAACTCCATCTTTAGAAATGATATGGCCTAAGAACGCCACTCTATCAAGTCAAAACTCACACTTGTTGAATTTTGCATATAATTTCCTATCTTGCAGCACTTGCAGTGTTGTCCTCAAATGCTGACTATGCTCCTCTTTACTCTTCGAATATATCAAGATATCTTCGATGAAGACTATAACAAATTGATCCAGATACGGCTGAAATACACGATTCATGAGATCCATGAAGACCGCTGGCGCATTGGTCAACCCAAAAGACATGACCATGAACTCATAATTCCCATATCGAGTCCTAAATGCTGTCTTATGAAAATCCGACTCCTTCACTTTCAACTGATGGTATCCCAAACGAAGATCTATCTTCGAGAATATCGATGTTCCTTGTAATTGATCAAATAAGTCTTCAATCCTCGGTAAGGGATACTTATACTTGATGGTGACTCTATTCAGCTCTCGATAATTAATGCAGAGTCGCATAGTACCATCTTTCTTCTTCATAAAAAATACCGGTGCGCCCCACAGAGAACAACTAGGGCGAATAAAACCCTTGTCCACCAATTCTTGAATTTGATCTTTTAACTCTTTAATTTCGGCAGGTGCTAGACGATCGCGTGCTTTAGAAATGGGTACAGTGCCCGACATCAACTCAATAGAAAATTTCACCTCAAGATCAGGTGGAATGCCAGAAACGTCCTCAAGAAAGACACTAGGAAAGTCTCTGAAGATGTCAACATCCTCTAGCTTCTGGCTGATAGGGGAATGTGCTGTAGTGACACATGCTAGAAAAGCTTGGCATCCTCTTCTCATAATGAAGCATCTACTAACTTAAAATGCGGAAATGTTATTTGTTTTTTAAAAGCTTACATTTTCGAAAATAAACCTTTAAATATTTTGCATACATGAAACCTTGCCGAGAAATATGCCATTTAAAAATTGATCATAAACGATTGACAAAGAAAATATTGTAATGTAAAAATTGCCAACTCGGCCCTCAATCATGCATGAATAAAACAAAACAAGTAAAATCCTGAAAGTCAATAGCGTATCATAAAGAAAAATGTGTAAAACTGATCATGTCTGCTCAAAACTCATAAAAACGTGATGTGCGGAAAAGTGTGGTCCTCGGGTCGTACTCACACATTCGGCCCTGCCTACTTAGAGTTCGGCGTCTCCAATCTCCTCATCTAAATGCTCACTTGCATCAAATGATGAAACTTAAAATTAATAATTTATTATATGTTAAAACATGTATTTTAAAATTTTAAGTTTCATTAAAATTATAAAATTATTTTATTTTAGTATTGTTTGTTTATATTTAAATGTCTTACTAAATATGTTTTATTTTCAGGTTTTCTACGTGTTGATAAAATAATGATAACTCAAGCTAGAAAATTCAAATGCAGGTGATTCAAACATGTTTGAAATTCTTGAGAAATTATCTACAACTTTGCAGAAGACATGATTGCCTAAAAAGTTTATTAAGATGATCAAATTGTGCAAATATCAAAAAGAGGACAAATTTACTTTTACCATGACCAACATATAGTAAAAAATTATAACTATTTCAATATTTAACCAAATGAGATGAACCAAGTGGCGAAATATTTCTACAAACAATTTCTCACATGTTCGCTGTTTTGAGCAGAGTCAAATTCAGTGATTAAAGTCATGGAACAAAGCATTAAAAGAAGGGACATGAAATTGAAGTTGGAGGAGACAAAGACTACTATTACAACTACATGGCATTAATAAAATTTTTGACCCTTTCTCTCATTTGGCCTATAAATAGAGGCCTTGTGCTAGCTTGAGAATCATTCTATACCATTGTAAAATATAGTGTATGTGTGTGTATAAAAGTTCTAAGTTCCAATATATTTTTCATTTTTCCAACTATGAGTGATGTTTTTAGTGTTGATCAAAAGTAAGCTCCTGGCAAGCTAAATCTATTATATCAAGGTGAAGAGGATGCATTCTTGGTGAAGTAAGATTGTTTATATTTTGTATATTCTTTCTTTATTTCTTTTCATTTGGCTAACTTCTTTTTATTGTAGGTATAAAAATGAATTATTTGTTGTTATCAATTTACATCAAATGCTTGATACCATTGAAGTGGTTATCTTGATTTGTTGTTTAATTTTGATACAATAAATATTTCATCAATTATTATTATTGTTATATTATATATATAAATTTATATAATTATATCATAATATTTCATTTAGACGATAGCGTGGCTCTGCCGGTTGTTCTAAATGAAATATTATGATTTAATACTAACATCTAACAATCTAACACTTATTTTATCGCAACTAACTTTTATTTTCCCATCTAACTTTTATTTTACTGCAACTAAATTTTACTTTCCCGCAGCTAACTTTTATTTTTCCGCAACTAACTTTTACTTTACCGCAACTAACTTATTAAATCATATATTTCATTTAGACAATAGAGTGGCTCTGCCGGTTGTTCTTAATGAAATATAAGGATTTAATTTAACATTTACTTTATGAAATTATATATTTATATAGTTATAAATATAATCATAAGTACCATATATAAAATATCGGTTAATTCGGTATTTTCTATAGTGAGAACTATATTATATTATGTGTGTGTTTAAATATTTAGTTTTCTTGGAACCATTATTTATGGTGGTTTCCTTTGTTTTACTTTTAGTTAAACAATATTACATAAACCAAGAATAAATCCTCGGGTCTTGACAAAATTTATAATTTGTAAACTTCATTCTTGCATTTGGTAATATATAAATTAATAAATTTAAACTTAAAATAATCTCTCTGTGGATCGATCTCGTACTTACAAAATATATTACTTGCGGACAACTTACACTTGGGTGAAATATAATTTAAATAGTAGCAAGTTTTTGGCGCCGTTGCCGGAGATGTATAAATTAAGTTTATATTTGTTAATTATGTTTTATTTATAAGTATTATGTTATTTTTTTGTATGAGTATTTGGAGTCGAAAAAAAAGTGGTAGACTTATTTGAATATCTGAAAATAATTTAAACATGGATGATAATTCAAATAATCAAGATAATGATAACAATAATAACAATAATAATAATAATAATAATCAAGAACATGATCAATTAAGAACACTTAGGCACCATATGAACCCTATTAGAACTAGTGCCACATCTTGTTTAGTTTTTCCTTCTGATGCATCTAATTTCAATTTTAAACCTCAAATTATTCAAATTTTACCAAATTTTCATGGCTTAGATTCTGAAAATCCATATTTACATCTAAAAGAATTTGAGGAAGTTTGTAACACTTATAATGATCAAAATTTTAGCATGGATATAGTTCGATTAAAGCTTTTTCTTCTTTCTTTAAAAGATAAAGCTAAAACATGGCTACAAAATTTGAGATCGAGTTCAATAAGGTCATGGGAAGAAATGCAACAACAATTTCTTAAAAAGTTTTTCTCTTCCCATAGAACAAACTCTTTTAAAAGACAAATTACTACTTTTTCTCAAAAATAAGGAGAAATATTTTATCAATGTTGGGATAAATATAAAGAATTACTTAATACATGCCCACATCATGGTTTTGAAACATGGAGAATAGTTTCTCACTTTTATGAATGTCTAATATCTAAAGATAGGCAAATGATAGAATTCATGTGTAATGGAACTTTTGAAGATAAAACCAAATGAAGCTATGGAATATTTGGATTCATTAGCAGAAAATGCTCAAAATTGAGATAATATAGGTACAATAGAACCACCAACAACTAAAATCAATAATTCAACAAATGGGGGTGGTATCTATAATCTTAAATATGACATAGATATTCAAGCTAAACTTGCATCTTTAGCAAGAAAAATTGAGTCATTAGAAATGAAAAAGAGTGGTCAATTAAAAAATATTCAAGAAATTGTTTGTCATATATGTGATACACATGATCATTCAAAAAAATATTTTCCAACATTACCTTCATTTAAAGAATGTCTCCATGAACAAAAAAATTATATTAACAATTATAAAAAATCAATATTAGATCTTTTTTCACCATCATATAATCTTGGATGGAAAAATCATCATAATTTTAGTTGGAAGAATGATAATAATGCACAACCCTCACAACAATATTTTCAAAATGACCAAAATCATCAAGGTTATATTCCTTATGTTACACCTCTAAGAAAAAACTTTGAAGATGTAATTCATGCATTTATCCAAAAGCACGAGTCTATCAATATTCAAAACAATCAATCTATGAGTAATTTGAAAGAAACTCTTGCAAAATTTGAATATGCACTTAATATTCACGAAAAAGGAAAATTTCCATCTCAACCTCAACCTAATCCTAAAAATCAAAATCAAGAATTAAAAAATGAAAAAATTGATCAAATAAAAGTCTGTTATTACCCTTAGAAGTGGTAAAATAGTTAATGATTCATATAGTAATGAAAACAAGGATCATTTAAAATCAAAGAGTAAGGATGATAATCCTGATACTTTTGAGAATGATGATACCTTAAATTTTTAAAATAGTACCTAAAAAGTCAGCATCACTGTTATAAAAAATGAAAAGAGAGAGTTATTACAAGCTAGAATTCCATCTAGTTGGCGTATGTGTATTGATTATAGAAAATTAAATGATGCAACTAGAAAAGATCATTTCTCACTAAAATTTTTAGATCAAATTCTAGAAAAAGTAGCAGGTAATTCCTATTATTGTTTTCTTGATGGGTATTCGGGGTATTATCAAATACCTATATCATTAGAAGATCAAGAAAAAACTACTTTCACTTGTCGTCCTTTTGGAACTTTTGCATTTAAAGGAATTCCATTTGATTTATGTAATGCTCCGGCTACTTTTCAATGATGCATGTTTAATATTTTCAGTGATATGATTGAAGAATTTGTAGAAGTTTTTATAGATGATATAACTGTTTTTGGAAACTCATTTGAAAATTATCTTAAAAACCTAGAAGAAGTATTAAAAAGATTTGAAGAAAAAAATCTTGTTTTAAATTGAGAAAAATGTCAATATATGGTTAAATCTGGTATTGTGTTAGGTCATGTGATATCTGAAAAAGAAATTGAAGTTGATAAAGTCAAAGTTGATGTTATTGCTAATTTAAAACATCACCAAAAACGGTCAAAAAAGTTCGATCATTCTTGGGTCATGCAGGATTTTATAGAAGGTTTATAAAAGATTTCAGCATAATATCTAAACCAATTTCAAATCTTTTAACAAAAGATACACAATTTGAATGGTCTCAGAAATGTGAAAATGCTTTTAAAAAAATAATTAATATTTTCGTTACATCATCTATTTTACAACCTCCAGATTGGTCTTTACCATTTGAATTAATGTGTGATGCAAGTGATCATGCTATAGGAGCTGTGTTAGGACAAAGAAAAAAAGGAAAACCGTATCGAAACTTACACTTTTGGCCCTACAATTTTCGAAAGTTGCAACTTGGCCCCATAAAATTTCGAATTTTAGCCCCATAAAATCGTAAAATTCTCCAAACTAAGTATTAAATCCCATCAATTCATAAAATTCGAAAATAGCCCCTTAAAATTGCGATTTTTGCAATTTGGTCCTTAAAATTCTACAATCAAGCAATTCGATCCTTAAATCCGACTAGGTAGAGCATGCATCCTAATTTACTCTATGTTATCAATTCCAAAAATTAATTTTCATAACAAACATATAACCCATGCAATCAAGCGATAAATTAAAATCTTAAACATAAGGGTTACCAGTGATCAACGTAGAGTCTGGCTCCGCCTCTGCATCCTCTTCATGCATCACATAGGGCCCTTGTTCTTGGGGCAATCGGCGGTCTTGTGGCCCTCCTCTTTGCATACGAAGCACCTGAAGGAGCCCCGCATGCATTTTCCGTAGTGCAATCGGTTGCACTGCTTGCACACTTGCCCCTCCACCGGCTTAGGAGCCCCTAGTTCCTGTGGAGGCCGCTGCTGTCCTGGCCTCATAAACTATCCCTGGGTCTTCTGCTTCCCCTGCTGCCTCCGTGGCCCTGAGTACTGTTTCTTCTGCGGCTGCGAGCTAGCTTCTTTCGCTCATCTCAAAATCGATGTCCCTCAGCGCCTGCTCCGCCTGAAAAGCACAAGCGATGGCCTCGTCATAGCTCGCCAGTCTCATCAACATCTCCCGGTGCAGGGTGTGTCTCAGCCCATCCATGAAATGCCTCAGCTTCTAAGCGGCATCTCTAGCGTAAGGGGCACAAAGTGACAGCCCTTGTCGAACTTCCGAATAAACTCGGCCACAGTCGAGTCCCCATGGCGGAGACTCATCAACTCCCTCGTCAGGCGACCCCTGACATCAGCTAGGAAATATTTGTTGTAGAACACTTCCTTGAACTACTCCCAAGTGAGGGTAGCCAAATTCAGCATGTGTGCTCTCATATCCAAGTACTGAAAGTGTAGCTCCAAGGATCGAATCCAACTCTCCACCACAAAAGGGTCTGTGGTGCCCCCGAGCTCCTTCGGATTGAGCCGTCTGAACTGCTCATAAATGTCTGTCTGAGGTCGGGTCGCCTGCTACGCCTGCTCCAGAAGTCTAACCATGGCATCGAGAACTCGAGTAACTGCATCCAATGGCGGTGGTGGTGGTGGGGGATAGTCTCTATCGCCTCCAGTAGTATCATCCTGGTGATAAGTGCTAGAGACGCGTCTGGGAAGCATGATATCTGAATACAGTCTAAATTCTAAACGTAACCCATCATGCAATTTAATCTAGTTTTTAAAACATTTAATCCTTAAATCATAAAAGCAGTTAAACATGTATTGATAATCATAACTCATGTAATCATGTAGGTGATAGCATTAAAACATTTAAAACGTTTAAAACATGTAAACTTACTAACTTGAGGCTTGAAAACTGAGCTGCAAAAGCTGGCGGTGGCACAAAGGTATACAGGACCTTTGCTCTGATACCAACTGAAATGTCTACTAATTTTTTTATGCGAGGAAAGAAATAAGGTCCTCGGATTAGCGTGCGCACATCTACCCCTGCCTACTCAATCTTCGGCACCTCCAATATCCTGATCAATATACTCACCTGCATCATTCACACCTAGTGAGTCTAAAGACTCAACACACCTGTAACGTTATAGCGAATACATATACATAACAGGCAACAGCGAAAAGTACTATAATAAAGATACGTTTCATGAACTTATAAAATCGTATGCATAATCATGACTTGTTAAAGCATAACCATTTTTCATAACATAACTCAACATATCAACATATACGTGTTCGTTTTCTTAATTTGAATTTCGTTCATTAGCTGTGACTTTTGTATCATCGTATTAGGCGATGGATCCATTTACGTGTAACCGCGGTACCCGGCGGCGGGGACATCAGCGACATCATTATCCGTCCACTGAGCCTTTGCCTTACATATCATTATATTAACGTATTCATATTAGTCACAACCAACTCCCTTCCTTCAAAAACATGTCATATTCATCACTTAAGAAAAACATGCATATACATAAACTTTTCCTTAAAATCGAGCATGCAACGTACTTTCATAATTACATAAAATGGTCATATACGTGATAACATAAACATTTAAAACATGTAAAATCGTGTTTAGGGCGCTGCTAGGACTAAAACTCGACTCGGATGCAAAATGACAATTTTTACCTCTGGATCTCCAAATTTCGACCCGAAGCTTACCAAACGCCTTAAAATACCCCAAAACATATTAATAAGCATTTCTTAGACATAAACTCAAACTTGTTTCAAAACTTAAATGATTCGTTTTAAAACTTGGACCGAGGTTCTGGTTTTAATTCGAACGAACCCGAAACTTAACCGAATTTTTTCCAACATAAACCGTGACTCAACCGTACCCTACCAGCCCCTAAACCCCATAGACCAGACCACTTAAGACCCTTGAAGCGCCCCGAAACGTTGCTGGAATTTTACTTCACGTGCTCCCCTTCACCCTACTCGATCCTTTAGCGCAATCCCTTCGACCCAAGCCCCAAACCACCAAGGCCGGACCCTAGCTAGCCACCTTAATACCATGACCGACCACATAGGACCCCCACTGGACTAACCCTAAGCCCACCGACACACCATGCACACCCAAATGATCGGAGACAACAAGGAAACCCTAGCCGCCTCACTACAACCTCTCGGCCTTCAACACACACCACCAAGTCGCGACTCCAGCCTAGTGACACCATACTCCTCGACATGTACATCTCCCTAGGACCCTTACTCAGCAGCCCCTTGCATCATGGTAACAAAAAACGTGAGAGGTGAAAAGATTATATGTGTAAATCATGACAACCGAAGCCATAAACGAAATATCATGCAAGGACCAAGCATTATACATGCATAGCACACATAACAGCATACATACGACGTGAATGATGAGAAAAAGAAGATACATGGAATGCCTTAACGTTTTTATGCTTAAAAACTCGAAGATACGAGCGTACGGCTTGTACCAGATAGGCGGGGAAGAAGTTTTCTTGGAAATCTATGGAGAATTCGATGGAGGCTGCTGGTTTTTCTTTGAAAAGAGGCTGACGAATGCTGCTGAATGAGGGAGGGGGTGGCCATGTATTAGGGTTAGGATTAGGGTTTGGTTTAGTAAGGTTTAAGTAGATAATTATCACACTAATGGACTCTAATTAAAATTTAAAAAGATTTTGAGCTCATTAAGCATTACAACAAACCCATCAAACCCAATAACACTCCCGAAAAATATCTCGTTTAGGTACGTTTTTGAAAATAATGCCCGAACCCTCAAAAAGTCCTCTGAATAGATAAAATTTGCGTACCGGCTAACAATAAAACCCGGTGGGTAAGAATACCCAACCAAGGTTCATTTTCAAAAATCATACTTAAAAACAGCACATGTTAAATAATTAAAAATAATTATTCAATAAAAAATATTTTCTTGATTAACCCCCGGTCCCCGTTACTCGTTCTAACGCGAAATTCATCTAAACACCCTAATGCGTGAAACTTAACAATAATCATGAAATAAACCCTACCCATTTAATAATTATGCATGACATGCATAAAAAAAATCATTAAGCACATATAATTCAATAAAACCTTAGATTGCATGCACTCGGGTTACGTAGTTCGAATTTTTTAGATCCTACAAAAATAGAGACTTTCCCCCCTTCCACGTATATGTCGATGGAAATGAGAAGGAAGAGGTGCTCATTTTCCCTCCAATAAAAGCTGACGTTTATGTTAAAAATTTACGTTATATGTTATGTGGCAAAACATATAATTTAACGTTTACAATCACCAAAGAAAAAATGTCACTTTATCAACTGTGATGGAAATTGAGTAAAAATATCAAATGTCTAAATAAATAAAAAGATACTAAACGACAAATATATCGGACTAAAAACCCAAAATGCAAACTTATAGAAACAATTTTCTCAAATAATAAATTTAAATAGGATTCGGATTGGATCATTGTGTTTGGTGTCTTGTACTAATTTGTTTGATGAAACATGTTACTTTCTATGGCAGAGTGTTAGGTGTGATTTCTTCGCATGGGAAGATCAACCAATGTGTCGTAGGCCGATGATTATAATTCTTGACTTGAAATCGAAATTAGTTGTGCTCAAAGTTTACAAGAAAGAAACAAAAAAAAGGAGAATAAAAATTTGAAATTCTTTCTTGGTGGATTATGATTGGTTTCATTTTTTTCTGTTTGGATGGTTGGATAATTTCTTAGATGAAGATTAGACGAACCTCGAATCTATATTTATTGCAAAATAACTTATCTCAGAAATTGGGGATTTTTTTTAGAGGAAAATAAAGACTTTTCCCCCTTCCACGTATATGTCGATGTATGTGAGAAGGAAGAGGTGCTCATTTTCCCTCCAATAAAAACTGGCGTTTATGTTAAAAATTTTACATTATACGTTATGTGGCAAAACTTATAATTTAACGTTTACATTTCACCAAAAAAAATGTCACATTAGCAAATGTGGTGGAAATTGGGTAAAAATATCAAATTTCTAAATAATATAAAGATAATGAACATAAATCAAATATAAGAAATATATCGGACCAAAAACCAAAAATGACAAAATTATAAAACCAATTTTCCCAAATAATAAATTTAAATAAATTCCGGATTGGATCGTTCTATTTGGTGATATATATATTTTTAATCCCCAAATTGGGGAAATTTGATCTTATTGTAATAGATTAACTCTTTAATACTTTTACTCATTCTTTAGCTGGAGTGCGATATTATCATAGATAAGGTTGATATAAAGCCAAACATTATCGATGCAATTAAAATGGCCATTTTCACCACGATAACAGATCAATTATGCCACCTAAAATTTGCTTAAATTGATTACTCAAAGTAAGAAACTTTGTCATCCCTTTTTTCTGCATAAAATTGTACCATGTTCAGATCGTCATTTACAAATTGAGGGGTTCAAATACTTGCACTTCTTTCTGAATCAACTGGCCTATATGACATTTTTCTGCACAAATCATCTACCAAACCTGTCAATTCTCCTCTGACGCAATTCCTCGGGGGGTAGAGTCCAAGCATCGTGATCATCAAAGCGGGGCGACTCACCTTCATAACGACCCATCCCACACATTTCACATTCACTCAACAAACCTGAATTATCAAATGTACACGATTGACATCTCCATAAACCAGCTACATTGCCTACCCCACTCCGGCCAAGAGTTCCTCTACCAGAAATCCTGCTTCTTGAAGAACGTGACATCATCCTGCTCATGTATCTCAAAGGCCAACTTAAAACGCCAGTGAAATTGCTGATTAACCGCAAAAGCGGATTTGGACCGGAATATAAAGATTTTAGGTATAAATACAGAAGTCCGGCAAGTACTCCCCCAAGATGACCGAGAAAAGAGACACCAGGTACAAACATTTGGATGAGGATAAGTTCTGCCCATGCAGCATAGCGTGCTGGAACCATGAGTCCATGCACGTATGTATAATTATTGTACCCCTCGGAGTAAAGGACAACTTTCATTGCAAAAAGCACACCAGAAAAACCCGCAGAATATTCGTTGTAATAGAATCTCTCATAATCAAAAAGAAGAGCAGCTTTTGCAAGTAGTAGTGTGATGCCCTGAGACATACCCACAAGTGAAGCAACCATAGCTGCGAATTTCACACTTCCCATTGCAGTCTCCAGTTGTATCCCCTTCCATAATAGTGACGACATATTGTAGAAAAGGTGAGACTCACTCACGTGGTAAAATGCAGAAAAGAGAAACCGGTTCAGATCCTTGTGCTGCTTCAATAAAATTAACATAAATTACGTCATCAAACCAAACATATTCACAAAATTAGAGGCTGATTAAACACATAAAATTCATTGACATCAATAAAAGTCTCCTTCGTTTCCAAGTTAAAATTTTAAAAAATGTAACAGATAAAAAGAACATGGTTTATAATAACATGACAAAAAGCCAGTAAAAGTCCATGTAACAAACTGGACTAAAACTGTAATTAATCAAGGAGCAGAAAAAAATCAATAGGAAGAAAAGTAACAAAAAATTGTGGTTGGTAGATGGTTGTGGCACACTTTGTTTATGGAGTAATTAAGCAATGTTTGAACATGAATCTTCCTGTCTTCAAGACTCGTAATCCATTATGCGTCATGCCTCGCACGTCAAATATTTCTTACCCAGTCCACTCTAAGTGATAGAATGAGTTTTCCACGTATCACTACCTCAACATTGACAATGAAAAGTGCACATCACCCTAAAAGTCATCACTCAAAAGACATTTAACAACCAATTAATTGCCACTTTATATATTTACTCAAAATATAATATATACATATAAGCAGAGGTTACGGATTAAACAATCGTTCAAGCTTGTCATCTATAAGTGATGACCTACCGAAAATATACCAATTCGGGGCCAAATAAACACCGAGGAATCATGCTGTTGACTTGACAAGTCAAAGACACTTGCTATGATGCCCAACATAGAAGGTAAACATGCTCGGTACATGATGATCAAGCAGAATTATGAAAAATTATACAACATCACTTGCTACAAGTGTGGAAAATCAAATATAACACACATTGAGTTTCATTTCAAGAAACTAATGATTAAGCACACATTAAGAAAATAAGACATCGAAAATGATCAACTACCTGGTACTAAAATGGAATTGACTTATGCAAGACTAGAACTCACATGAACACATAAATCGGAATTATGAGTTCCGAAGATTGAACACAAAAATTAAGTGCGCTGCATTGTATTGCTAGGCAAGAAAAATAAGAGACGAAATATAAGGTTAAAACAAGGAAAGACAGTAGCCCATGGACGGCCATAAATGCTACACACTCTTTTGAGTTGTTAGAGGATGAGCAAGTCCAACCCATGGATGATCAGACACGATGGACAAGACACTCAAAAACTTAAACTACTAATCAGTCAAATCTAATTTTTTAGGATATGTTTGGGGTGAGATAGAAACGAATGCATTACACTCGGGGATAATAAGTCAACTTTGCACTCCATACCCCTGTCTATAGTTCCGAGTCTCCAATTGCTTATATATTATATAATCCTAAACGAGAGAAAAATTTTGGGAGCGAGAAGGCAATGGAACCTTAGGAAACTTAAGTTACCGCACACGTTATGGCTTCACATCCTAAAGGTTGCCTGAACATGTGATGAAATTTTATGCCATACCCACTTTTCTACTAATAGTATCGAACTCTAAAACCAAAGCAACCGATAAGACAATTCTCTTATCAGAAAAGAACATTGAATTGGTCCACGACCCACAAGACCCCAACAAATATCACAGAATATTTACACAAATAACACCCCCGATCAAACAAAAAGGCAATAAACTGATAAACCAGTACAGACAAACATGAAAGAAAGGATAACACAAATCGGTTTCGTATCACGATTACCTTTAGAATAAGGTAGGGATTGAACCAGACTTGGTTAATGGTAGGCAGAATCGGTTGCAGAAACCTGGGTCGCAAGTAAATAAGAGTATTAGCAGCTACAAGCCCCGCCGTGACCGGTGGCTTCCTGTCCAAGCGCCAATACTCGCCGAACGCCTGCACCAAAAGCAGCGCAAGCATCCTGCCTTTTCCCCTTCCTCCATCCATCTCCCAGCAACACTCTTTCAATGAACACAAATTCTGATCACTCAAAACTCAATTTTCTTGATCCTTTCACCCGCTGAATGCTAAATCGGAAACGAATTGTGAACAATTCTTGTATTTCAAACTGAATTATTTTCTATCTTTTATTTTATTTCCTTCTCTTTTCTTCGTCCTTACGGTGTGCTATGTACATAGACTGGACTCTTCGAGACGTTTCCTTTGTTTTATATTTGGCCATTATTGGGCTCTTACATAAATCCGCCGATGCACTAAATTAAAACCCATTAAACCCATTCGATTTTCAAATAACCCGGACAGGATCTATAAGCGGATGGTTTTCACCCCGAACCGTATCCATCTCGATATTTCTTGTGCGTGATATCGATGTTACCGGGTACGAGGTTTTTTGGTTGGGTACCCAACATTTTGAATGCCCGAACCCGACCAGAAATTGTCGGGTACCCGACACCAACCCGAAAAAAAATCAAGTACGGGTTTGCATACGAACTCAACATTCTGAAAAAAAAAATATGACACGAACGGGTTAGTTCATGTGAGAAAAATAAGGTGGGTTAACGGGTCGCCCATGAGGATTGACCCGACCCAATCAATTCATATTGATAATTTAAGTTTATTGGATGGAGTTGTTATTGTTTAGATATTAACTTCTCTAATCCTAATTGACATAAAAATATGATTATTAATAACAAAGAGGGCCCGAGAGACTTGCTTTCATATAGCAAACAAAGCATTTGGTTTGTGCAAATCGATTCCCTTCCGTTCGTGATAGGTGTTAGACCATCGAAATGGATTAATATCATCAAAGTAAGTTAGTAAATCAACTACAAAAGGATCCTAAATCGAATCATATGATTACTCGATAATAATCATATGCGATTAGTGTTATTTTTTCCGTCAGTTCGGATACCCGATACAAGAACACACATACCTATTTCATGTTATATAAAAAAGTAGGAAATAAAACTCAAAATATACGCCATAGTGAATCAATTTAGAATTTCAATCTATGTAGCTAACAACTTTGCTTACACCAAAGAAAGATGGTAGTCGGCGGATGAGTGTTACTACCAAGTATCGATTTCCCATGTGGAGACTTAACTATACGTTTGACTGTAAAGTCTAGGAAATTCGAATTACGTAACCTGAGTGCATGAAATCTAGGGTTTTTACTAAAATATGTGTTTAATTATTTTAAAGCTTTAAAAGCATGATTATTGCATGGTTATGTATGTCATTTCATGGTTTATTAAGATTTCATGCATTAGGGCTTTTAGTTGTATTTCGCGCTCGAACGAGGAACGGAGACCAGGAATAATCAAGAGAAAAAATGTTTTTATGAAATAATTATTTTTAATTATTTAATATATGGTGTAATTAAGTGTGATTTTTGAAAATGAGGCTTGGTTGGGTATTTTTACTCGCCAGGTCATATTTTAATCGATATGCAAATTTCAGTGAGTCGGAGGATTTTTTGATGGTTCGGACAATATTTTTAAAAACGTACCTAATTGAAATATTTTTCAAGAATGTTATTGGGCGTGACGAGTTTATTTTATTGCTTAATTGGCATAAAACCCTTTTAAACTCCTATAATTATGATTATTGGCCCATTAGTGTATCATCTTATTAATCTAAACACTCCATCACCTAACCCGAACCCTATTCATCACACGGCCGCCCCCTACCTTACTTCAGCAGCCGTAATTTCGAAATTTTTCAGTAACCATTCGAGAATCCTTTAAAGTTTTCAAAAGAAATCCTTTCCCGTCTCTTCGGTGCTCGTCCTACGCATAGATATCAAAGTTTTAGAGCGTTTAAACGCAAAGGCATGCCATAAAACATTTTTTCTCATCATTCACGCTACTATGTGTCTGTTTGTATGTTTATGCATGGAGAATCTTTTGATTTATGTTGTTGTATTGTTTTTGCAAAGTTGGACATGAATATGCCTGCACCCTTTCACGAAACTCACGTTTTTCTTGATTATGATGCAAGGGGCTGCCACGGATAAGGGTTAAGGGGCTGTACACGTGGGAGTCATGGTGTCAAGGGGCTGGAGTCTCGAGGTAGTCGCGTTTTGTAAGGGCCGGTCGCATGTCTTTAGTGGGGTTCGGTTCTAGTTAGATTGGAGAAAATGAGTGAAACGACGGTGCAAGGGCCGTTCCAAGCCTTAGACCAGACCCTGGTGTGTCTGAGTCGTGGCCTAAGATGGTTCGAACGCTGCTGGTAATGGTCATAGGGCCGGTCGAGGGAGTAAAATTGAGGGGTGTCTCGGTTGGGCTCGTTTAGTGACATTCAGGTAAAAAAAAAAAGGGCTCAACAGCAAGCATGGGGCTAGGGTCCTTGGCTAGGTTGGTCCAGGAGTGGTCCAGTGATGAGCTAGGAGTGTTGGTTCGAGGCTGGTTCGAGTTAGTGGAGAATAGGGTAGAAGACGGCTTAGAGGTGTTTGGGACATTTTTTTGCCGCAGGGTTAGCGCCGCGACGCTGCACTTTAGGCGCTGCAGCGCCTGATCTTTGAACTGGTAGCGCTGCAGCGCTGATTCCGGGCACCTAGGAGCTAACCAAGCGCCACAGTTTTACCGCTATTGTCTCGTTTGGGTATTGATACATTGTTATGATCGAGTTCAGTGAGAGTTAGATTGGGTCACACGAGGCTTGATTAGGAATCTTTGAATTATGATTTAGGCGTGGTCGCCTTGGGGTCGAAATTTTGAGGTCTAGGGGTAAAACAGTCAATTAGGGTTTCCAGGGGCAAAATGGCCATTTTGCACCCGGGTCGAGTTAATAGTCCTGGCAGCGCCCTGATCACAATTTGACATGTTTTAAATGTTTATGATACCACGAATATGACTTTTTATGGAAATATGAAAATACGTTGCATGCTTGATTTTAAGAAAAATATTACGTATATGCATGATTTTTATAAGTGATGAATATGATGACATGTTTTGAAGGGTGAGAGTTGGTTGTGACTAATACGAACACGATAATATGATTAAATATAAGGCCAAGGCTCAGTGGATGGGTAATATCGTCGCTGATATCCTCGCCGCCGGGTACCACGTTTATACGTAGATGGATCCATAGAATAGAGCTTATACGAAAGTCACAACTAAAGAACATAATTCAAATAAAGAAAATGAACACGTACATGATGATATGTTGATACATGTTTTGACACGCTTTGTTACGATACGTTTACGTTCACGTTTTTAAGATCAAGAAATGTAGGTTGATTATAGTACGTTTCACTGTTGCATGTTATGTATATGTACTTGTTATAACAGGTATGGTGTGTTGAGTCTTTTGATTCACTAGGTGTGAATGATGCATTTACGCATATTGATGAGGAGACTGGAGGCGCCGAAAACTAAGTAGGCGGTGCTGGATGTGCGCACGCTAACCCGAGGACCATATTTTCCGCACATTACGTTTATGAGTTAGGAGTGATATTGGACATTTTCATACTCTTTCTTTTATATGTTGATGGTTGTCACGATTTTCGCAGGTTTCATTCGTGAATTCTTTTAAACGACATTTTAGTGTTTGACGGTTGTCTTTTTTTTTTTTACTGCAGTGTTTTTACTGTTAGTTGAATACTTTTATTTTAAAAATGTAATTTTTGAAAATTAGCTTGCAAAAAAAATTCTAGTAGTATTTTAAGTATTAGACGTTTCAATTGGTATCAGAGCCATGTTTCTGTATAGGGTTGTGCCACCGTCAGCTTCTGCAGCTCAGTATTCAAGCCTTAAGTCTGTAAGTTTAAATGTTTTAAATGCTTTTAATGTTGTCATCTGCATGTAAACATGATATATGATTTACAGCAATTTACTATATACGTTTAGCTGTTTATATGATTTAAGGATTAAATGTTTTAAAAACTAGATTAAATTGCATGATGGGTTACGTTTAGAATTTGGACTATATTCAAATACTATAGCTCCCAGACACGCCCCCAGCACTGGCGGACAGGATGATACTACTAGAGGTGATAAAGGCCTTCCAACACCACCACCACCAAGAGATGCAGCTACCCGAGTCCTTGAAGGTATTGCTAGACTGATGGAGCATGCACAGCAAGCTCCGAGGCCCCAGACGGCCATTTATGAGCAGTTCAGACGGCTCAACCCGAAGGAGTTCGAGGGTACTACTTATCCGTTTTTAGCAGAGGGTTGGATCCGGTCTCTAGAGCCGTACTTTCAGTATCTAGACACGAGAGAAAAATAGATCGGGTCAGATGCACCACGTATATGCTGAGGGACGATGCATCCCTTTGGTGGGAGGGAGTAGCGCGTGGGGTAAACTTAGCTACTCTCACATGAGATAAATTCAAGGAGGTATTATATAGCAAATACTTTCCAGCGGAGGTCAGGGGACGCCTGACGAGAGAGTTCATGAGTCTCCGACAGGGATACTTGTCTGTGGCAGAATTTATCTTGAAGTTTGACAGGGGTTGTCACTTTGTGCCCCTTATTACGAGGGATGCCGCTCAGAATCTGAGGTACTTCATGGATGAGCTCAGACCCACTTTGCGTGGGGATGTGATGCTGATGATACCGACGAGTTATGATGAGGCCATTGCTTGTGCTTTTCAAGCAGAACAGGCCCTCCAAGATAACGATGCTGAGATGCAGCGGAAGAGGCATCAGGCCTAGTCTAGCTCTCAGCCACTGGAGAGGCAGTTCACCGAGCCATCGAGGCATCAGGGGCAGCAGAAGCCCCAGTGTGTTCAAGGGACTTAATGGGCTAGAATTTGGTTGTATATGGGTTAGTTAGGTGTTATTACGCTTTTGTTCAAGTTTGGTAAGTTTTGGTTAAGTTTCGAGTCAATATGAGTCAAAACCGGGATGTACGTCAAGTTTAAAAACGAATCGATGAAATTATCGAAAACCTAAATTTTAAGCCTAAGCAATATTTAAGAGAGTGTTTTAAGGTAATATATTAAGTTTGGAATGATTTGGGACATCGTTACGAGGTCTAGGGATAATTATGGAAAATTATAAGTCTAGGGATAAAACAGTCATTTTACACCTAAAATTTTTAGACGTCCTGGCAGTGCTCTGAATGCTGTAATATATGCTAAAATATTTATTTTAAATGTTTATGAAATTATATGATGAAACGTTGATGCTAAAAGACATGTTGCATACTTGGTTTAAAAGAAAAATGATTTATACATGCTTGAATTTTTACAAGTGATGAAAATATGAAAAGTTGAAGGAGGTGAAGTGATGTGACTAATATGATGTGTTGGAACATTTCACGTTCGTAATCTTTGCTTGATTTTGATGTTAACAAAAATTGGTAATTTGTTATTAATAAATCTACCTAAGCGCGCAGAAAGCTGAAACTGAAATAATCAGTTACGAGCCAAAACTGAAGATGTCAATGATGCTGACTGAAAGAACCAACTGATAACATGAACTGAATCAGTTCAACTGATGCATCGTAGAACAGTTCAACTGAATGTCCAGCTGATAGGCAGTTCAGCAGACGACCTTTAGAAGCCCGGTCAGCTGATGAAGAGTTCAACTGATGAAGATCTCAGCTGACCAGTTAGATTGAATCAAAGAAATCAGTTCAGCTGACGAGCCAATTGATTTCATCTCATCAGAACAAGACCAGTTCAGAACATCAGTTAGGAGCAATCAGTTGCAGATCACGACAAGCTTACTTAATGGAATCCAGCTGTGTGCAAAGGTACAAAAGCTTTTGTTCAGTCAAAGGACAATAATGAACGTTGCTTCAAGCGCTCAAAGCCAAATGTTCCAGAAGGGTTGTCGGACAGTACAACGCAGATCTCAAGGAATGAGTTCAAATGCAACACATACAATAATTGAATCTCACTATACTTTCAAAACTTCTCACCTATAAATAGAAGATCAGTGAAGACTCGATACAACAAAGAGAATATAGAGAAAACATAGAAGAAAAAGAGAGTGGGCACTCATATTGTATATCAGCTTTCAAGAAGCATTTTGCCCAGCCGAGGGAACGCTCCATAGTTATATCAGCTTAGTTTAGAAGCTCACTTCCCTCAGTGTGTGAGAACACCTTTCTGGTGTATTCATTTTTCAGTTCTCACACACGCACACACCACCACTGTAAGGCCTGAGAGTTTATCACTGTAATAAGACATTAATTACTTGATTGAATGGAGATTTCAGGAGCTAAAATAAGATGTGAGTAGAGAAGCCGAGCGCCGGTACATTGCAAGACCAACGATTTTGACAGAATGTCGGGCGCCCGAGCGGTAGAAAATGACCGCCTGAGCGCCAGTGCAAACTAGGTCAAGTACTCAGACAGAATGTTCCGTGCCCGAGCGGTAGTTTTTGACCACCCGAGCGCCGCTTTATTTTTAAGAAGATTAAGCCATGTGTCTTGGCCATGCAATAAATAGATAAACATTCCTCATTTCATTCCAGCTGAGCAACAAGGAAGAACGAGAGTCCCAGGAGGAAATTTCAATTTCTTGATATTAGAATTCTGATTTTACAAGATCCACCCGTCTGCTTTTCGATCCGAGCTCAGTACCGTGATCCTCTCGACAAAGGCTTCACAAGGACATAAGTTTTCTTCATTTCCAGCATGGTTCAGAAATTATGTGTTGGAGAAATTATCATTTGATTTCTATGGTATGTTCTTGAGATATTAGACATCGTATAATCGAAACCGGATTGAAGAACGGATACCGTATGAAATTGTTATGATTTTTCAGATTTGATTTGATTGATATTATACAGATTTGGTATTGGTATTGTGTTGTTATTGGTTATGAGTTGTTAAGATTGATATCTGCTGATATGATATTGTTGGGTATATCGATATTGTGCTGTTATGCTGTCGAAACATCAGTATATTGATATTGATCAGATTCAGTTTTGATTTGAGTTGTAATATTGTGCCTATCGAATATGTCATTTCAGATTGATATTGACAGCTTCGAATTCAAGACTTCGCCTCCGTCAGACTGAGAAACGAAAGGTATAAATCAATGTTGAACTGGGAGATACGACTCGAGTTAGATTTGACTTGAGTTTCCCAAAAACCACATACTTTATTTTATTGCATTGATGTTTGCAAGTCATGAGATTGATATGCTTGTTCTATTGATTTATAGAAAAGCAGATAATAGAAGATAGATATCGAGAAATAGTTAGTGGCAGACGCGCCAAGTCTGTGGCAGATAGGCCAAAACACTGGATGTTTGGTATACATCGATGTGCTTAGGAGTAGATCGACTTCTATTGCAGATATTCGATGTTTAGTTATATTGATGTGCTTAGGAGTATATCGACTCCTATTGCAGAGATTTGATATAACGTGCCAACGTCCGAGAACCGGAATCCCTAGACTAGATCAGAGGAGAGACAGAGATTAAGAGTTATCGAGTTTGATTTACATTTTATCTTGATTTGTGTTTCACAGATTGTGATACATGTTATTTGATAACTTTTTAGGCTTTCTTATATGCTTTTATATGAAATGCATGTATACTTGGTTTATACTGAGAATTATATTCTCACCGACGTTATCCGGCTGTTGTTGTGTCTGTATGTGTGCATGACAACAGGTGGGACATGATCAGGGTCAAGAAGAGGATGAGAGAACAAGATTAGCGTGGAGATCTGGGCCCAGAAATAGATTTGGTTGCGACACTTGAGATGTAGTGGTTGAACCCTAGTTTGATGTAAATGTATTTTGTACCAGACTTGTACCTTTAACTTTAATGTTTATATCAGATTGATTATAATATGTTTGTATAAAAAAAAATTAGACCCAGCTTATTTAATTTATCCAATTATTCCCAAAGATGATTAAGAAATGAATTAGCGTCCGGGTCCCCACAACCACCCAAATTACAGTCTTGCACAAAGACATTAAACTTGTGTATGTAGTCTTTGACACAAAGACGTTAAGAAAGTGTTGGCTGGAAGGTGCTGCCTTCAGTCTAGACTAGTTAGACAGTGGGTAAGTCCTAAGCTGGTTTGGTTTGTACAAGTAGTTGTATAAATCAAAGTCTTCTAGTAGATCCTACCCGAGGAGGTAGAAGGGGTGACGTAGGAGCAGTTGTAGTCTCCGAACATCAATAAACATATCTTGTGTTATTTATCTGTTTAACTGCTCGTTTTGTTTTTAACTTATTTGATCAGTTCAACTGATATCAGTTCAGTTCTATCCATAACTGAACTGATAGATGACAGAACTGATCCCTTGTGATCTTCAGTTATTCAATTTCACATGATATAAAATCTATCAGTTTACTTAACGAATGATTACTTCGAGTGTTTTCCACTTGGTTTCTAACCGAACTCGATTTAATTCATCGGTGTACACATTCTTAGAACACGAGCTACTGCAGCTCATGGAGAATATTGTGTTTAAAGCACCTTTAGTGCCTAGCACACGATCCTTCATGATGATACAGTGATTTTGATGATACGATGATATGTAAAGCCAAGGCTCAGTTGACGGGTGAGAGTGTCGCTGATGTCCTCGCCGCCCAGTATTGTGGTTACACGTAGATGGATCCATCGATCTTCAGTTGATATGAAAATCACAATTAACGATTTGAATTTAATAAAAAAGAAAACGTATATGTATATGATGAAAAGAAAAATGTATATGATAAAGATGAAAATGAAAATGTATATGATAAAAAGGAAAAGGTATATGATGACAGAAAAATGTTTAAGTTTATGCATGTTCATGAAAAGCTATTTTAAGTAAAAGTATTTTCAATGTTGAATGTGATTGTATATGTATTACTTGTTATCATGATTAAAGTTTGCTGAGTCAAAAGACTCACTAGGTGTGATCGATATAGGTGAGTATTGTAAGGTCCAAAATTAAGACGACGTAACCCAACGACATGCAAATCTAAGAAATATGAGAAATAAGTAATTAATTGATTTAATTGCGTAATTGATTATGTGACATGCATGATTATATGTTAAACATGATTTAATTGTCATGATGCATAAAATTATTTTTAAAAAGATTATTCGAGTTGCGATCGAGGAACGGAGACCGAGGGTTAAAAAATAGAAAATGATTTTATTAAATAATTATTTTTAATTATTTAAAATATGAACGATGCTTTTTCATATTTTTGAATATAAGGAGTTTTGAGGTGATTTTATACGCCGGGACGTAATTTTTATCGATGCTGGTTTTTCAACAAAAACTCGAACTTTTTGGCAATTCGGTTAATAAATTCACAAACGTATTTTGACAAAACTATTTTTATATATTAACTAAATCTTAATTAAGACTAATGGGCCTAAATTATGAGCTTAATAGGCCTAAGCTTAATAAAAACTTTTATTAATATATAATATTGTAATCACCCCAAACCCTTAAACACAATTTCCTACGCCACTTTTCTGAAAATCCCACACAAAATACACTGCACACACCTTCACTATTTTGTGAAGAAAAATTGAGAGTTGAAGGAGGAATTCAAGCCAAAGGTCTTGCCCCGTTCTTCGCGATCGTCAACGGTTTTTCGTTCGATAAATACGCAAAGGCACGCATATTCTTTCCTTCAAAACATCATCACATCATAGTAAACTTTTATGCATTAATTTCGTGGAAAACAAGTGGTGTATTTATTTATTTTCCTTTTTGACATGAACATGCACTTTCAAAGTTTGTTTGTTGATTCAAAAATCATGTGTTTGTATTGTTAAGGGCTGCCATGATATAGGTTAGGTTCAAGCATTGTTTTACATGAGTTTAGAGCCTTAGAATATCACCAAACCACTGCACATGATCAAGGGATACAAGCTGTACACGTTTTTGTCATGGGGAGTATAGGGGGTCGGCTTTGGGTCTTGGTGGGATGGCTTGGTCTTGGCTTGGTTCCAGGGCCGTGGGGGAGTAAAGGGTGGAGTCCTATCCATGCTAGGATTCGAAACAAGTGGGCTGTGAGGAGTCCTATCCATCAAGGACTCCTACCCGAGAAGAGTGCCAAGTCACGCGCAGGTTCAGTGTATGCGCAGGGCTTGTGGGCTCGGCCAAGGGAGATTAGGCTGGGCTAGGTCGACTCTTTGGGGTCCTAGGTGAGTGCACAATATGTTGGTCCAGGGGCTAGTCGGTTGGCTAAGTCCTAGAGGAGCAAGGAGAGTCCTACACTCTATTGAAATTCTCGGCCATGCATAGGGGCTGTGGTTGGGGGCTTTGGCTTTTGGCTATGGATGGTTTCCGTGGGTTGCTAAGGTCCAGTATGGTGTCTAAGGGTGTTGGTCAGGGTTTGGTTCATCATGGCTCGAGGGTGGCTCGAGGAAATCGAGACATGGCTCGGGGTCGAAACAAATAGGTCAAGTTAGGGTTTTTAAAAGCTAAAATAATCAAAACACGGCTCACAGGGGTCGAATCATGGTCCACGAGGGCTAAAATAATATAAAAAGACTAAATTTTGAATTTCGGAATTTGTTATTAAAGTTTGGGATTTTTCGGAATTAAAACGCCTTCTAAACGTTTAATTACGGATTAATTAAAAAACCTAGGCTTTAAGCTAAATAAAATTATGAGAATTTTAATTTAGGCTTAAATAATTATTTGGGACATGTTAGAGTCCAAGAAATTAAGAAAACGTCAAAAACGTGAAATTATACGTCCAAAGGTAAAACGATCTTTTTACACCTGAAATTTAGTAAACGTCATGACAGTGTCCTAAATGCTATTTTATATGCTAATATGATTATTTTCAATGATTATGGATGTTTAATAATTTTTATATGTTGAATCATGATTTTTAAATGTTCATGGATTTATATGGTTTAATTATTGGACATTTAAAAGATATGTTGTATGCTTGGTTTCAAAAATAAAAACGATACGTATATGCATGATTTTTAATAAGTGATGATACATGTTGAAGGATGTGAAAGGATTGTGACTAACACGATGATATGTTGGATATATCGTGAGGGTTATGGTCCCAGTGGGAGCCCGACGATCGTATTTCCTTGGATACAGATATGTATATGTATATGATAATATGTTAATACGTAAGGTCAAGGCCCAGTTGATCGGTGAGAGTGTTGCTGGTGTCCCCGCCGCCCAGTACTATGGTTACATATAGATTGATCCATCGCCCAACACGTATATAAAAGTCACAATCAACGATCTGAATTCAACAAAACACGTATATGAACATGAAAATGAATATGTATATGTTTATGATAATATGAAAAACGTTTATGATTTTACACGTTTATGAAAATGTTTATGTTTAGAGTTTATGATTTATAATGAAAATGATATTTTAAAGTACAAGTAATTTTCACCGTTGTATGTGACATGTATTACGTATTACTCGTTATCAAGGATAATACTAGGTGTGATTGATTCAGGTGAATATGATAATAATATTGAGGGAGGCTTGGATGCCTAATATTACTGGACTGGAGGTGCACATAACCCGAGGACCAGCGCTTCTATTTTTCTGCATTTAAGTTTATGATATTACGTTAAACATTTTACGACTATTTATTTATGTTTTGAGAGATTTTTGAGAGGTTTAGTATGAGCTACACGTTTCAACATTTATTGCTTTTTAGGTTTGGCAAAACGATTAACGATTTCATGTTTTGACTATTTCCTTTGGATTTTTAAATACTAGTTGGATGTTTTAAAATGGTGCAAAAATATTTTTTATGTATAGGTATAGGTTTCGGCCATATTTCTAGAGTTTTTTTTTTTAAAAAAATTTCTAGTACTTTTTAAGAAAACGATAAGCAGACGTTTTAAGTATAATGTTGATGTTAATGGAGGACTTGATTGTTGATCTAGCTGGACTGAAAGTGTACACAACCTGAGGACCGACGCTAGTTTTTCCGCTTATGTTTATGGCTTATGCTAATGGTTTAAGTTTCTTTTAAGAATTTATGACTTATGATATTTTGAGATGTTTTTAAGAAGATGTTAGAGTTAAACTATTTTTGAAAATGTTAAAGTTAGGTTTGATTGACGATTTACGATTTTATGTTTTAAATTACTTTCTTTTGGATTTCTAAATAATAACTGGTTGGTTAATTTTTAGATGATGCAAAAGTATTTTTAAATATGTTTATATATGTATGGATTCAGTTGAATGAGTAGTATAGGAAGGAAAAAAATTTCTAGTATATTTTAAAGAAAAACGAGTAGTGGAGGTTTCAATATCCGTCTATATATATTTGACAAAATCTAAGTTTACTCTAAGTTAAAAGACTTCATAGAATTTGTAAAATTAAAGCTTCCAGTAGATTCCTTCCATCCTGGATGAAGATGGGACATAGAAAAAAACCATCAAATAGATATCACCGCCGACCAATGATATATATAGCTAGCTCAACTTACAAAATTTTCAAATTAATGAATTTCTTTGTAATATTTTTTTTGATAGAGAACTTGTAGTATTATTCATGACGAAATGAGGTCTGTGATTACAAGCTTAACTAGCCAACTAGGAAACTCCCCAAATTTCCAACAAAAGGTGAAGAGGAGGAAACAACTAAAGAAGCTAAAGAGTGCCCCATAGTATTAGCCGTACGCATAACGTGATCCAACTGTAACTGAGACTGACGTTCCAATAAGCGTCTGATATTTGTGACAATGGTTCCATTATAACCGAGATCCTCTTTTGGGCAAGTGACTGCTTGCATATCCAGTAAAGAATTTGAAGTAAGCTGATGAATCCTTAAGTGATGATTTTGTGTCATTTGGATTCCTTCCTCAATGGCAAAGAGTTCTGCGGAAGTAATAGATGGTGGTTGGATAATCTGCTTTTCCAAATGCTAACACAGGCTGCCCTTCATGATTCCGCACAATCCCCCCAATAGCATAACTGTTTGAATTAATGTTGTAAGCCGCATCAACATCCAGGCGCAAGTGATCAACTGGTGGTACCGTCCAAAACGTTGGTGATTGTTGATGTGTAAGCAAATTGGCAGATGATATCACCGAAGCTCGTGCTGCATGATATGTACATAGAAAGCTATCACACCAATCAACATTAACCACACTTGTCCTAGCGTCAGAACTATGAATAATTCGATTTCTTTCCATCCAACTAGCATAAGTTCGTATGGTAAAGAATTCAAAGTCCTCTCGATTGAACTTATCCCTTACAAAGAGCAATATCAAAAACATCCAACATACATACTCCTTATAGCAGATGCCAAAACTTAGTTCCCTTCCAGCAGTGTCTGATAGCCTGGCACAAGAATAGAGCATGGCTCGTTGACTCACTCGAAGCTCCACAAAGTGCGCATACTTCAATTGTAGGGACATGGTGAACCTACAGATTCCTTGTAGTAGGGATAATATAATATAAGGCATATCACCAGAATATGCGGACTTTCGAAAGAAGTGAAAGAGACCACAAAAACTTCCACCAATTCTTTAATCGAATTTCCGAAAAAGTAGCAGGATTGTCATAGAGCCCAATAGCCAATTTATAGCCATCCCTTACAGAGTATTGGCCTTTTGGATCGAAAAACCAGTACCTAATATCATCTCCTGCCAAGCCATTAAGAGGGATTGATAAGATTTCTGCCACAACATGAGGAGAGAACTGTTCCTTCACCACTTGTTCGTTCCATTTTCCTTGTCTGATAAGAGTACTCACCGTAGGGAAGATAAGATTGTTTTGTGTGGTGTTTTTCTGTACACCTACAATCGGAATCCATTTATCTGCAAATGTAGCGATCTTCTGTCCATTTCCCACACGCCAATGCAGCCCCTTCTCCAACAAAGGTCGGATCCACAATAATGATCTCCATATATAAGATGGATTACTTCCGAGATGGGCATCCATGATTATCTCGATGGCAGAAATATCTTGCTTTAAGGACTTTAGCAACCAACGAATGGGGGTTAGCAATAATACGCCAAATTTTTTTAGCCAACAGAGCCTTGTTAAAAGTCTCGAGGTGGCGAAAACCCATTCCACCCAAGCACTTAGGCCGGCAAAGCATCTTCCAAGATTTCCAGTGCATTCCCCTCGAGGCTTTATCCCCACCCCACCAAAAATTAGAGCACTCCCGTTCTATATCTTTGTAAATTGATGTTGGGATACGGAAGCAAGACATAACATAGGATGGGATGAATTGGATCACCGATTTTATCAATGTTTCTTTCCCTCCAATGGAGAACATTTTCCTTTTCCATCCCTGCATACGTTTAGTCACCCTCTCCACAAGATATCGAAACTGAAGTCTCTTCTTACGGGCTGAAAATACTGGTAAGCCTAGATATACCTCCTGGTTCTGCACCATCGGAATAGTTAGCTTTAGTTTTAATATATTCGACTACATCGTCACTAGTGTTTGGGCTAAAAGATAGAGATGACTTTTCAAAGTTAATTAATTGACCCGATGCTTTCTTATATAAAAACAGACACTGTTGAAGACCAGCACAATTTTCCATGGTTGCTTGAAAAAATAGTAAACTATCATCAGCAAAGAATAGATGAGTAATCGAAAGGTACGTAGGAGCAATACGCACCACTTTGATCAACTTTCGGGCTTCAAAGTATAGTATAGCCGATGACAAACCATGAGCACACAATACAAATAAGTATGGAGAAAGAGGATCACCCTGTCGTAGTCCCCTGCTATGTGTAATACTTCCATTGAGCACCCCATTCACACAAAAAGAATATTTAACCGATCGCACACATCTCGTCACCTTTTCAACCCAGATATGCGAAAAGTCTAGTTGGATCATGATGCCCTCCAAATAGCTCCATTCAACTCGATCATAAGCCTTACTCATATCAAATTTTAAAGCTACATAGCCTTTATGTCCTCCCTTCCAACTTCGAATCCAATGTGGGACGTACAGTTTCTTTTATCGAAGTTTGAAAACTCACGAGCTATTTAAGAAAATTTTTATTTTTCCGCAAAAAATTTAAGTAGTAAAAAGTACGGTACGTTACAGTTGGTATCAGAGCTGTGTTCTTGTAAAAGGTTACGCCTACTGCCAGTTGCGAGAAGCTCACGAAGTCACACCTCAAGTCTGTAAGTTTTAAGGTTTTAAATTATTTCATGTATTAAGTATCCAATCACTATTTTAGCATGTGCATATTTAAATCCAAATTACGTGCATCTTATGTCATTAATATCATGTTCATGCATGTTGGGTTTACGTGTTGGGTAAATTTTGGAACAGTATGCCTCCTAGACGTATGGTTAACCGTGAAGTAAGAGATGACGACAGAGAGCATCGAGATGAGGAGAGGGCTACTCCTCCTCGTCCACCCCCAGACATGCAGGCACAGATGCTTGCAGGTATGATGCAGTTCTTCGCACAGTTTGCGGGGAAATAGGCTGCAGCAAATGCAGAGGCGAGGCAGGCCCCAACCAGAGGCATTGTATGAAAGATTTCGGAGGATGAACCCGAAAGAGTTCTCGGGGACGACTGACTCGATGGTAGCTGAAGGATGGATTAAGTCCATCGAAGTAATATTTGATTTTATGGAGCTGTCAGATGCAGACAGAGTGAGGTGCGCCACCTTCTTGTTGACCGGAGACGCTAGGCTGTGGTGGGAAAGTGCGTCTGTGTCGATTAATTTGCAGACGTTGTCTTGGAATGACTTTAAAGAAGTTTTCTATACTAAGTACTTCACTGAGGAAGTACGCTCCCGACCGACCAGGGAGTTCATGGTGCTGCGGCAGGGAGACAACAGCGTAGCAGAGTTTGTGCGAAAATTTGAGAGGGGGTGTTACTTTGTGCCCCTGATATCTAATGATGCCCGAGAAAAGTTGAGGCATTTCATGGATGGGTTGTGGCCGATCTTGCGCCGAGATGTCCGAGTAGCTGGTCCTACTACATATGCAGTTGCCGTGTCTAGAGCTTTGGCGGCCGAATAGGATCAGAGGGATATTGAGGTGGACAGGCAGAGCAAGAGGCCCTATCTAGCTCCACAGCAGCAGTAGCAACAGCGACCTCAGTTTAAGAGGCCATTCCAAGGGCAGCCAGGGAAGAAGCCATATCAGGGACCGCCCAAGGGCAAGGGTCCAATTCAGCAGCAGAGGGCGCCTCAGAAGCCCGGTGATTTCCCAGTGTGTCCTAAGTGCAACCGCCAGCACCCGGGGAAGTGTTTACATGGGACACGCAAATTTTTCAAGTGCGGGTCATGTGATCCACTGCCACATACATGAGATCCCCGTTCATGCTTTAACGGGTGGATTGGTCCCCGGTCATGATTTACCGCTTTTCAATCCTTATCTAAACACGTTCATGATTTAACGGGGTGGATTGGTCCCTGGTCATGCTTTACAGCTTCCCAATCCCATACATAAATTTGGTCACAAGACATTTAGCATACCTCAAAAACTTGAAATATTTTCCTTCCACGTCAGAAATACTTACTTGGCATTGAGGGATTCATTAGATCTCGCTTGGGCCACTACTGCAACATACTAACATGAATTCCAACACTTAACTTGCATAACTTAGACTTAGGTATTCGTGCTCACCACCGAATCAATTAAATAGCTTATGATATTCTAGATCCCTTGGGACTTGATCTCGTTTAATCATACTAACCATGACATCAAACCCCAAAACAAAATCTAAAATGACGTGTTAACATTTCCCAAACAATAAAAGATATGAACTCACTATTTGAACTTGAAATAAGTGGAAACCAAATATTCTCACAGATGGGGCCGCGCTCGGGCGGTAATATATTAACGCTCGAGCGCCGTGTCTTCTGGAAACCTACACTCGGACAGAAAGAGTGGCGCTCGGGCGGTAAAACATTACCGCTCGGGCGCTGAGCTTACAAAAATAAAACTCTCGACAGTGAAGGTGGCGCTCGGGCGGTAAGAAATTACCGCTCGGACATCGAGTCTTCTGGACTCCGCGACTTGGAAGCTTATATTCTCCAAATTCGATTACACAGACAATGAACGACGCCTCGAGACTCATCCCAGGACACCATGGCACTAACTCGACTCCACAAAACGTCCCAATGTCTCCAAAACGACGTATCATAAACAACGCAACAAAACCTTTATTTCGACACCATTATTTTTCCTAAGGTTTCTATTATTTCCCAAGCCATTCCCGACTCAAAACGAAACCTCAAACGGTACCTGAACACCTCTCGGATAATGTCTAAACGCAGTAGTGATGGCCTAGCGATGTCCAACGAAGCCTGCAACTCAAACACTTCAAGAATTCATCAATAACATATTTTTCGGAAAAATGCAGTTTGAGCAGTCCCAGGAAAACGGTCATAACTCACTCAATTTTTATCAAAATAATTGGAATTTTAAATCAAATAGAAGGTATCAAAAATTTCTACGTTTCATATGTTGTAAGTTTTCCCAAATTCTTGACCAAAAATCTCTGTTTTTAAAAGAAAAGCAAAAACATGATTTTTAGATCCAAAAACGTTAAAAATGCGATCTAAACAATTTATGCTCAAACTTTACACATCACACATGTAGTTTTACGCATAATAAATAACACAACGCATAATATGACGAGATCGATGCATAAACAAAAGAATATACGTGCTTTTTGACGTTTAAAACTCACGATACGACGATACCGAAGCAGAAACGTTGCGAGCCTTGATCCGAAACGATTAGTGGCTCGTTTTCTCTTGAAGAAAACTTACGAAAATTGCTGGAAAAGATGAAGAGAAGGGGCGTTTGCTCTCTAGACCAAGAACCCTAGGTTTTTTCTTTAAAAAAAATTTGATTGAAACTTGTGTGTGTGTTGTGTGCCATGTATTTGTGTGCGTGAGTGTGTGCGTGCGTGTGTTTGGTTAATTAGGGAGAGAAAAATTTGCTTAATTATATAATTAACAAGGTAATTAAAATATTAACTCCCCACTAACCTCTAATAAAATTCTCTAATTAACGCAACAAAATACGCAATGCCAACTTTAAAAGGTTTAAAATTCTAAAATCACTAAATACATAAATTAGGTTTTAAATTACTAAAAATAAATAAATTATTTAAAAATGCCCCAACCCTAACTTAAAATAAGTTACCACATTTTAAAATTGACAAAATCGTCACCGCTCTCTTTTCCTCGATCCCGCATCGAATAATCGCCTGAAACATGAAACTCGAGAAAATATTTTAACGTGCTTCACGTAAACATCTGTAATTTAAAATAATGCAATTTCATAAAACACGCATCGCTAAAATCATTTTAAAAATTAAATAAATGATTTAACAATTAAATAAATGCATGGGTTTTACGCGTACTGATTTTGGGCTCTACAGTTCCTCCCCCACTTATATAAATTTCGTCCTCGAAATTAAATCTTACCAAACAGTTCTGGATAGCGACTCCTAATATCTTCCTCGGTCTCCCAAGTGGCCTCTCCCACTTATTGGTTTAGCCACCAGACTTTGACTAGTTTGGTCACTTTGTTCCGAAGCCTACGCTCCTGTCTGTCTAGTATTTGGACTGGTCTTTTCTCATATGACAGGTCTGGAGCCAACTGCAACAGCTCGTAGCTCAGAACATGCGAAGGATTAGCTAGATACTTACTCAGCATCGAGACATGGAACACATTGTGTACACCGGCCAGATTCGGCGATAATGCTACACGATAAGCTAGTGTCCCAACTCTGTCAAAAATCTCAAACGGCCCAATAAACCTCAGACTGAGCTTGCCTGTCTTTCCAAATCTCATAACACCCTTCATGGGTGCTATCTTCATGAAAACGTGATCACCTACGACAAACTCTAGCTCTCTCCTTCTCTTATCAGCATAGCTCTTCTGACGACTATGGGCGGTCTTCATTCTGTCTCGTATCCTGACCACCACATCTGCAGTCTGCTGAACTATATCTGATCCAAGTTCTGCTCTCTCACCAACCTCATCCCAATGAATTGGTGATTTGCACTTCTTTCCATACAGTGCCTCATAGGGAGTCATACCTATAGATGCTTGGAAGTTGTTGTTGTAGGTAAACTCCACTAGAGGTAGCTTCAATTCCCAAGTCCCCTGGAAATCGATCATACAAGCTCGCAACAAATCCTCCAATATCTGAATCACACGCTCAGACTGCTATCTGTCTGTGGGTGAAAAGCTGTACTGAATAGCAACTTCGTCCCCATGGCTGCATGTAAGCTCTTCCAAAAGAACGATGTGAATCTAGGGTCCCTGTCGGACACAATAGATACTGGGATCCCGTGCAATTGGACTATCTCCCTGATATAAAGCTCCGCATACTGCGTCATGGAGAAAGTCATCTTCACTGGAAAGAAGTGCGCTGATTTAGTGAGTCGATCCACTATGACCCAAATAGCATTGAATCCTCTGACTTACTTTGGCAAGCCAACCTAATATTCTCCCATTTCCACTCGGGAATATGGAGTGGCTTAAGCACCCCTGCTGGCCTCTGATACTCTGCCTTCACATGCTGACAAGTGAGACATTCAGACACAAACCGATGGATGTCTCTCTTCATACCTGGCCACCAGTACAAAATCTGCAAGTCCTTGTAAATCTTGGTACCTCCAGGATTGATGGAATATGGAGATGCATGTGCCTCCGACAGAATGTCTTCCTTGATGGAATCAACATTAGGCACCCACTTTCTATCTCTGTATCTCACAATATCATCTGACACTGTGTAGAGTACACTGCCCTTAGCTTCATCCTTCAGTCTCCATTTCTGCAACTGCTCATCTGAAGACTGAAATGCTCGGATACGGTCTAGTAAAGAAGATTGGACTGTCAGATTAGACAGCCTCAGAGCTCTGCTCTTACGATAAACTTTATACCAAACCTTTGAATCTCCGACTGAAGGGGTCTCTACACTGACAACTGTACTACAACTGCCATTTTTCTGCTCAAGGCGTCTGCGACAACATTAGCCTTTCTCGGATGGTAGCTAATTTCGCAGTCGTAGTCTT
Organism: Primulina huaijiensis; assembly: GCF_012295235.1. Classification (NCBI taxonomy): domain Eukaryota; kingdom Viridiplantae; phylum Streptophyta; class Magnoliopsida; order Lamiales; family Gesneriaceae; genus Primulina; species Primulina huaijiensis. The sequence continues at coordinate 7,639,520 of NC_133314.1, forward strand.
TTACCAGCTCTAACCACTGTCTCTGTCTTATATTTAATTCTTTCTGCGTGAAGAAATACTTGAGACTATTGTGATCCGTAAATATCTGACATTTCTCGCCGTACAAGTAATGTCTCCAAATCTTCAATGCAAAGACAACGGCGGCCAACTCAAGATCATGAGTCGGGTAGTTCTTCTCATACACCTTCAACGGCCTGGAAACATAAGCTATAACCCGACCATGCTGCATCAACACTGCGCCTAACCCGAGCGCAGACGCATCGGTGTATAGCACAAAGTTTCCTTGTCCTGATGGCATGGCTAACACTGACGCTGAAATGAGAGCTTGCTTCAAAGTGTCAAAGCTCTTTTGACATTCATCACTCCACAAAAATTTAGCAATCTTCTTAGTTGGTGAAGTGAGCGGCACTGTTATCGACGAAAACCCCTGAATAAACTTACGGTAGTAACCGGCTAAACTCAGAAAACTGCGGATCTCTGAAGCACTCTTTGGCTCAACCCATTCCTTAACAGCTGCCACCTTTGCTGGATCCACCTCAATACCCCTGCTAGACACTATGTGACCCAAAAACGCTACCCTCTCTAACCAGAATTCACACTTACTGAACTTCGCAAATAACTTGCGACTCTGTAGGATTTGTAAAACTGTTCTCAAGTGCTGACTGTGCTCCTCATGGCTCTTCGAGTAAATAAGAATATCGTCAATGAACACTATGACGAACTGGTCTAGGTAAGGCTGAAATACTCGGTTCATGAGGTCTATGAAAATTGCTGGAGCATTCGTCAGTCCAAATGGCATCACTAAAAACTCGTAATGCCCATACCTGGTTCTGAAAGCTGTCTTGTGAACATCTGCATCTTTCACCTTCAGCTGGTGATACCCCGATCGAAGGTCTATCTTAGAGAACACTGTAGCTCCCTGCAACTGATCAAACAAGTCTTCGATTCTTTGAAGTGGGTATTTATTCTTGATCGTTACCTTGTTTAGTTCTCGGTAATCGATACACAGCCTCATGCTCCCATCTTTCTTTTTTACAAAAAGCACTGGCGCGCCCCATGGCGAAAAACTAGGGAGAATAAATTCCTTGTCAAGAAGCTCTTGAATATGTTGTTTGAGTTCTAGCATCTCAGCTGGAGCTAATCGGTACGGTGCCTTGGAGATTGGCACTGTGCCTGGAATCAGATCAATGGAAAACTCCACCTCTCTATCTGGTGGAAGGCCTGTCACGTCGTCCAGAAAGACGTCCGGGAAGTCTCTGACTACTGGCACATCTGATATAGACGGAGCGGGTACGTCAGGTGCGGAAATGGCGCTGGCCAAGAAAGCCTGACATCCCTTGGAAATGAGTCTCCGCGCCTGCATGCAAGAAATCATGCGAGGGAAACTTCTCCATCTATATGGCTTAAAGAGAAACTGCACCATACCCAAAGGTCTTATTAACACTGACCTTTTCTAGAAATCAATCAAAACTCTGTTCCTCGTCAGCCAGTCCATTCCCAAGATAATATCAAATTCTGGCATCGGCAACACGATCAGATCGGCATACACTAGGTGGCCTTGCAGTTCTAGATCAATATCTCTGATCACACTGGTAGCTAACAGTTCTTCCCCTGATGGGACTGACACCGAGTAGTTCACGTCAAGGCCGATAGACTTGATGTCTAACAGATTAGCGAATGTCTCCGATATAAAGGAGTGAGTGGCTCCCGAATCTATCAGGGCCTTTGTGGATAACCTCTTTATGAAAATATTTCCTGAGAGACGTTGGCACAACACACAAAACTTATTCCAAATACTCTAATATTAACCTTAAGGAGACAATTCTATCCCAAGTCACCAAAATATTAACTAACACACTAATAATCCCAATTAAATTCAAAAAATGCATGGCAAAATTGAACACTGCTGAATTAAATACGTTACCAGTCAACAATGTCGTGTCTGGGTTTGCCTCCTAAGCATGCATGGCAAACACCCTGCCCTGGGTTGGCTGCTTCCACTGTGGGCACTCCTTCAACATGTGATCACTTGACCCGCACTTGAAACATTTGCCTGACCCATATAAACACTGCCCAAGGTGCTGGCGGTTGCACTTAGGACACACTGGGAAATCACCGGACTTCTAAAGCGCCCTTTGCTGCTGAATTGGACCCTTGCCCTTGGGCGGTCCCTGATATGGCTTCTTCTCTGGCTGCCCTTGGAACGGCCTCTTAAACTGAGGTCGCTATTGCTGCTGCTGTAGTGGAGCCTGATAGGGCCTCTTGCCCTGCCTGTCCACCTCAATATCCCTCTGATCCTGTTCTGCCACCAAAGCTCTAGACACTGCAACTGCATATGTAGTAGGACCAGCTACTCGGACATCTCGGCGCAAGATCGGCCACAACCCATCCATGAAATGCCTCAACTTTTCTCGGGCATCATTAGATATCAGGGGCACAAAGTAACACCCCCTCTCAAATTTTCGCACAAACTCTGCTACGCTGTTGTCTCCCTGCCGCAGCACCATGAACTCCCTGGTCGGTCGGGAGCGTACTTCCTCAGTGAAGTACTTAGTATAGAAAACTTCTTTAAAGTCATTCCAAGACAACGTCTGCAAATTAATCGACACAGACGCACTTTCCCACCACAGCCTAGCGTCTCCGGTCAACAAGAAGGTGGCGCACCTCACTCTGTCTGCATCTGACAGCTCCATAAAATCAAATATTACTTCGATGGACTTAATCCATCCTTCAGCTACCATCGAGTCAGTCGTCCCCGAGAACTCTTTCGGGTTCATCCTCCGAAATCTTTCATACAATGCCTCTGGTTGGGGCCTGCCTCGCCTCTGCATTCGCTGCAGCCTATTTCCCCGCAAACTGTGCGAAGAACTGCATCATACCTGCAAGCATCTGTGCCTGCATGTCTGGGGGTGGACGAGGAGGAGTGGCCCTCTCCTCATCTCGATGCTCTCTGTCGTCATCTCTTACTTCACGGTTAACCATACGTCTAGGAGGCATACTGTTCCAAAATTTACCCAAAACGTAAACCCAACATGTATGAACATGATATTAATGACATAAGATGCACGTAATTTGGATTTAAATATGCACATGCTAAAATAGTGATTGGATACTTAATACATGAAATAATTTAAAACCTTAAAACTTACAGACTTGAGGTGTGACTTCGTGAGCTTCTCGCAACTGACAGTAGACGTAATTTACAAGAACACCGCTCTGATACCAACTGTAACGTACCGTACATTTTACTACTTAAATTTTTTGCGGAAAAATAAAAATTTTCTTAAATAGCTCGTGAATTTTCAAACTTCGATAAAATAAACTGTACGTCCCACAAGTGGTTGCAACAAAAGATCTAAGAATAAAGTTTGCCAAAAGCATTTGATTAAAAGTTCATAACCATTAACATAAATAAGAGTATTTGACATTTCATAAATTCTTAAAATATGGCGATCCTCGGGTTTAGCCTCCCGCTCAGTCCAAGCCAGCTCACTGGTCCACATCTCTTGTCTCCTCAAATGCATCCTCACCTGCATCGATCAAGTCTTGTGAGTCTAAAGACTCAACACGTATAAACTGGAAGTAACAAATAATACGTAATAAAATCACAACGAACTTTAAAATAGGACGTACATACTGAAACTTGAACTTGCATATCAAAAGCTTGAACATACGTACATACATACATAGACGTGCCATAAACATAAAACTTTTCTTAAACATGCTTGCATACTTGAACATACATAACTTCATCATTTTGCGTAGAGGCGTGTTTCAAAGCAAGTGACACATACATAAATACGCCTGATCAGACTAAACCACAGTACTGGGCTGACAGGGAAGATCCACTGCCACATACATGAGATCCCCGTTCATACTTTAACGGGTGGATTGGTCACCGGTCATGATTTATCGCTTTCCAATCCTCATCTAAACCCGTTCATTATTTAACGAGGTGGATTGGTCCCTGGTCATGCTTTACCGCTTCCCAATACCATACATAAATTTGGTCATAAGACATTTAGCATACCTCGAAAACTTGAAATATTTTCCTTGCATGTCAGACATACTTACTTGGCGTTGAGGGATTCGTTGGATCTCGCTTGGGCCACTACTGCAACATACTAACATTAATTCCAACACTTAACTTGCATAACTTAGACTTAGGTATTCGTGCTCACCACCGAATAAATTAAATAGCTTATGATATTCTAGATCTCTCGAGACTTGACCTCGTTTAATCATACTAACCATGATATCAAACCTCGAAACAAACTCTAAAATGACATGTGAACATTTCCAAAAAAATAAAAGATATGAACTCACTATTTGAACTTGAAAATAAGTGGAAACCAAACATTCTCACAGATGGGTCCGCGCTCTGGCGGTAACATATAACCGCTCGAGCGCCAGGTCTTCTGGAAACCTACACTGTAAGGACCGTGTATCGTATTATCGATAATCTATGAAATTGTCATGTGATTATGTAGTTGGTGTATATCCTGACAAGGGAAATTGAGAAAATGAATATTGAATTTGAATTGACGTGGTAAGAGATCGAGTGGAAAAGCCGGACGCCAATATAATACCAAAACTAATATTTTGGTACAGAACGTGTGGCGCCCGAGCGGTAGAAGATTACGGCCCGAGCGCCAGTGTAGAGAATGTTAGCAGTCGGGCAGAACGTTCCTCGTCCGAGCGGTAGTTTTTGACCGCCCGAGCGCGGTACAAATAAAAACTCGGGGGCAGAATGTCTCGCGCTCGGGCGCGAGAATTCTACCGCCCGAGCGCGAGAGCGGTGGGGATAAGAATCAGTTTTTCTTCTTTCCTTCGTCGTTTCTTTTCAACAACTTCGAGGGGTAAGTGAGAAATTCGATTTTCTTCGCCTGAATCGACTTTGAAACGCTGTCTAAACGCGAAACAAATTATATATTCGGAATCTTCGCGTCAAGAGCTTTCTATTGAGGTAAGTTTCTTCCAGTTCCAGCAACTCTAAATATCAAAGCGCTGGAATAGCGTGTATTTGAAGTTGAATTTCTTATATGTAGTAGAATAACCGACAAGAAACTCATATTCGAAGTCGGAATTGAATTATATTATGATTTGAATTTGATATGAATTTTTGAAGTTTCAAATAATATTTGAAACTCATATTAATGATTTTTGATTAGGTTATTGATTGGAATGAGTATGTTATTGATGTAGATAAAGTATTATACCGATATCTTCAGGCTACATCAACTGGAACGAAGAATTGAGGTATGTTGCGACCGAGTAACATACGACAGGTATCTGTATTATATGATATATGATTAATTGATTTGATTGATTGGATTGAGAATACATGTCTATATGCCTTATTTGTTGAGTTTATGTGGCATACATGACATGCACGTTGAGCTATGATCCTTGGATACCCTGATATGATTTGATTTGATTCTGGGGTTTGTGAACACAATGCTATGTTTGGTATTAAATGACCCTTAAAGCATAGACATTTGTGGCCCCGATGATTGGATATGAGATTTGGGATTTGATGGCGCTTCGTCGATGCTATCATACGAGTATCCCTTATTGAGGCCGGTGTGCCAGCTTGAGCATTGATTTGATAGCGATTCGATTGACTCTGACATGTGCTCAGTGGATGGGCATTTGACCTGATACCTCCACAACATACATGCATTGCATATCATATATCTTTGTTTAGATATCTGTGGTATATATTGTGGTTGCTTCAGACTGAGCTTTGCTCACCTCAGATGGGGCTGTTGTTGTCTTTGTATGTTGACAATGACATGTAATCCAGGATATCAGGAGACCGGAGAGGGTGCTTCTGGACGGAGTTATAGTCTGATTTGAGGTTTAGTGGTTGTTTCCCAGTATATATGTATATGTATTATATACCGGGGTATGTCCCGAGGATATGATTTATTGTTGTATGAGTTGTTTTGATTATGTGTGGGAATGTTTTATGTTGTGAGATGAAATACTATTTTTAGTATTCAAATAGCATATTTTGGGCTCATTGTAAAGAAATTTTAAACTCGTTTTCTGCTGTGATTAATTAAACCTAATCAAATTGTATTGTAATAACGATTAGGAGCTAAGGGCCCCACACGGAGTGGTATAAGAGCATAGCTGGGAATGCTTGATTGAGTCTTGTGTACACTTGAATAGGCACGAATGAATTTTGCGCATGTGTTTGAATTATTTGTATTACTTGCTCTTACTTGATTTGATTTGAGTAAGTATCTGATGAGATTGATGATACGAGATGATGAGATTATGAAATTGATATGAAATTGTGATATTCATCATCTGATTTGTAGATGGATCCCACAAATGAAACTGCGAGTAGCAGTTTTGAGAGGATTGCTGGACAATTTGAAGGATTGTCCATAGATGTAGTGATGGCTCGATTCCAGGATTTGAAACCACCAAGGTTCTTTGGCACTGAGAGTGCGGAAAGAGCTGAAGCTTGGTTGAAGGATATTGAGCATCTGTTTAATATTGTTGAGTATTCCAAGGCTCGGAGACTGAAACTTGCTTTGTATCAGTTGAAAGACCGAGCTAAATCTTGGTGGGAAGCCGCTGAGATTGGATTGAAAGAGGCCGGGATAGAAGTCACATGGGATGTCTTCAAGGCCCAGTTTTTGGAGCAGTATTCTCCTCCTTCTTATTATACTGCTCAGGAGAATGAATTCAATAATCTGCAGCAGGGAATGATGTCTGTTGCAGAATATGCTTCAAAATTTTCTACTCTGTTGAAGTATGCACCTCACGTAGCTGGGAATGCGAGGGCAAAATATAACAGGTTTGTAAATGGTTTACATCCTGCGATATATACTTATGTTGTTTCTGGTTTGCCTACCAACTACGCAGAGGCAGTGGAACGAGCCAAGGCAGCTGAGGCTGGACTCAGGCGAGGAGGTCCACAGTATACTCCTCCACCACCAGTGTCAGCTCAGCAGCCTGCATTGCGTCCAAGGGGTAAGAAGTTCAAGAAGACTGGTTCTGTTTCTTCGTCTTCTTCGAGTTCGAGTGGATCCCAGAGAGGGAGTCCTGTGATTGCTCCTTACTGTAGTCATTGTGGAGGTAAACATACTATCGAGCAGTGTCGAGGTATGTTTGGTACTTGTTATCATTGTGGACAGGAAGGCCATTTTTCTCGTGTATGTCCGAACAGGGGTACGACTTCTTCTCAACCCCAGCCAGGATTTAGAGGTGGCCCTAGCATGATGAGACCTGCTGTTCCTGTTCCATCTTTTCAGCAGTCGAGTGTCCCACGATATCGAGGACCAGGTGGTCAGACTGCCCAGGTTCCTCCTCAAGTTCGAGTGTATGCTATGACTGAGGATCAGGCGAAAGAAGCTCCTGGTGGTGTGATTGCAGGTATCTGCATGCTTTGCGATTATCCTGCACGTGTTTTATTTGATACAGGAGCATCTCACTCATTCATATCGCATGCATTTGTTGCATCTCATGATATTGAGTGTACCCCATTGTATGATGTTTTGTCGATAGCCACGCCAGCAGGAAAGATTATTTTGTCTGAGCAAGTTGTGCATAATTGTGTATTGATATATGAGGATAATGTGATGTTCTTGAATTTGATTGTCCTCCCAATGCACGACTTTGATTGTATTGTTGGCATGGATATCTTGACGACAAATCGAGCTACTGTTAATTGTTTTCATGGAGTGGTTCGATTTCGACCGGTTGATGGACCCAAGTGGAATTTTTATGGCAAGGGTTCCCAAGCCAAAATTCCATTGGTATCCTCTTTGGAAATGTCTCGACTTTTGACTAGTGGAGATGAAGGTTTTCTTATCTACGCTATTGATGTCTCTAAGAAGGAGCCTTCTTTATCTGATATTTCTGTTGCGAACGAATTCCCAGATGTATTTTCCGATGAGATTCCTGATTTTCCGCCTCATCGAGAAGTTGAGTTTCGTATTGATCTTGTGCCGGGGACTGCACCTATATCGAAAGCTCCTTATCGCATGGCACCTCTGGAATTGAAAGAATTGAAAGAACAATTACAGGATCTTCTCGACCAGGGATATATTCGACAGAGTGTATCACCTTGGGGGGCTCCAGTTTTATTTGTTCGAAAGAAAGACGGTACTATGCGAATGTGTATCGATTATAGGCAACTGAATCGGGCTACTGTGAAAAATAAGTACCCAGTTCCTCGTATTGATGATCTCTTTGATCAGCTTCAGGGTACTTCTGTATACTCGAAGATTGATCTTCGTTCTGGATATCATCAAGTACATGTTCGAGAAGAAGATGTGCCTAAAACTGCTTTTCGTACCAGGTATGTCCACTATGAATTCTTGGTTTTGCCATTCGGTCTCACGAATGCTCCTGCTGTATTTATGGATCTAATGAATCGTGTCTTTCGAGATTATCTTGACCGATTCGTTATTGTTTTTATCGATGATATTCTCGTGTATTCAAAATCGAACAAGGAGCATACTGAACATCTGAGACTGGTACTTCAAACTCTTCGTACTAGCCATTTATATGCTAAATTGTCAAAATGCGAATTCTGGATGGACAAAGTGGTATTTTTAGGCCACGTCATTTCGAGACATGGCATATCTGTTGATCCTGCTAAGGTTGAAGCTGTATTGAATTGGCCGAGACCTACGAATGTTCCTGAGATTCGTAGCTTCATGGGTTTGGCTGGTTATTATCGTCGTTTCATTGAAAGATATTCGAAAATAGCTAAACCTATTACTCAACTGACACAGAAGAATCAGCGATTCATTTGGTCAGATGAATGTGAAGCTAGTTTTCTTGAATTGAAGACGAGATTGACCACAGCACCTGTGCATACTATTCCATCAGGTACCGGAGGATTTGTAGTGTGTACAGATGCGTCTGGTAAAGGTTTGGGCTGTGTTTTGATGCAACATGGCAAAGTGATTGCTTATGCGTCTCGTCAATTGAAATCTCATGAAGTACGTTATCCTGTTCATGATCTTGAATTGGCTACCATTGTGTTTGCTTTAAAGATTTGGCGCCATTATTTGTACGGAGAAAAGTTTATTATTTATTCGGACAATAAGAGTCTGAAATATCTCTTTTCTCAATCGGATTTGAACATGAGGCAACGCAGGTGGATGGATCTCCTGAAAGATTTTGATTGTGAGATTCAATATCACCCTAGATCGGTGAATGTTACTGCGGATGCCCTTAGTCGTAGGGTGCATGATTCTGTGTTAGCATCTGTTTGTGTTGCCAAAGTACACGAGGATATATGTACTTCTGGTTGGACTTTTCACTCGAATTGGAATTCTGTCACTGTTTCAATATTGCAAATTGAGCCGAACTTGATATTTAAAATCCGAAAGGCCCAACGAAGCGATGCTCAGATTCAGAAGTCGAAAGAACTTGTATCTGCAGGACATTAGTCTGGATTTCAGATTTCTTCTGATGGTTCTTTACGACTTAATGGTCGGCTGGTAGTTCCTGATAATTCTGATTTGAAATCTTCCCTTCTTCGAGAAGCACATTGTAGCAAATACAGTATTCACCCTGGAGGTCGAAAGATGTATTTGGCATTGAGACCCCAATTCTGGTGGAGACGTATGAAGAAGGACATTGCTGAGTTTATTTCGAAATGCTTGGTCTGCCAGCAAGTGAAAGCCGAGAGAATGAAACCGGGAGGATTACTCCATAGTCTCGAAATCCCGAAATGGAATTGGGAACATATTGCTATGGAATTTGTGACTCATTTACCTCGTTCGCCCAAGGGCTCTGATGCTATTTGGGTAATTATTGATCAGATTTCGAAATCTGCACACTTTATTCCGTATGAACGGACTTATCCTTATAAGAGAATGGCCCGTTTATACATTGAGAATGTTGTGAGACTGCCCGGTGTGCCAGTCTCAATTGTATCTGATCGTGATCCCAGGTTTGCTTCTAAATTCTGGGGTAGTTTTCAGGAAGCGATGGGTACGCGTTTGGCTATGAGTACTGCTTATCATCCTCAAACTGATGGCCAGACTGAGCATACAATTCAAACGTTAGAGGATATGTTGCGTGCGATTGTGATGGATTTCAGAATGGGAAGGCAAGATGCTTTACCATTGGTGGAATTTTCTTATAATAATAGCTTTCAAACGAGCATTGGTATGGCACCTTTTGAAGCCTTATACGGGAGACGATGTAGATCACCATTATTCTGGGATGAAATTGGTGAAAGACAATTGACTGGACCTGAAGTGATACAGGAAATGAATGATAAGGTTCAGTTGATTCGACAGCGGATGAAAGCCGCTCAGGATCGTCAAACGAGTTATGCGAACATATGAAGACGACCCTTGAAATTCCAGAAAGGTGATAAAGTATTCTTGAAAATATCTCCCTTTAGAGGCACTGTTCGATTTGGTATGCGAGGAAAATTGTCTCCTCGTTATGTTGGACCATACGAGATTCTGGATCGAGTTGGTGATCTTGCGTATCGACTAGCATTGCCACCAACATTATCTGCCATTCACGATGTATTTCATGTTTCTATGTTGAGAAAGTATGAACCAGATCCATCACATGTACTTGCACCTGATGAGGTTGAACTTGATCCTTCTCTTTCCTATGTTGAACAACCTGTTCGTATTATGGATCGAAAGGAGAAGATATTGCGCAACAAATCGATTCCGTTGGTTCGAGTACAATGGACACGACATGGTGTGGAAGAGTCAACGTGGGAATTGGAAAGCAAGATGTGAGAATCATATCCGCACTTGTTTGATTCTATTCCACCTGTTCCATTGTATTCAATGTACAATAATCCATTTACTGATTTTAGTTTTGATATGTACTATAATTGGTGACGTATTATATGTTTGCCAATGTTATGTATAAAGAGATGTTTGAGATTTCGAGGACGAAATCATTTAAGAGGGGGAGAAATGTAAGGACCGTGTATCGTATTATCGTAAATCCTGGGTGATTATCGATAATCTATGAAATTGTCATGTGATTATGTAGTTGGTGTATATCCTGACAAGGGAAATTGAGAAAATGAATATTGAATACGAATTGACGTGGTAAGAGATCGAGTGGAAAAGCCGGACGCCAATATAATACCAAAACCAATATTTTGGTACAGAACGTGTGGCGCCCGAGCGGTAGAAGATTACGGCCCGAGCGCCAGTGTAGAGAATGTTAGCAGTCGGGCAGAACGTTCCGCGCCCGAGCGGTAGTTTTTGACCGCCCGAGCGCGGTACAAATAAAAACTCGGGGGCAGAATGTCTCGCGCTCGGGCGCGAGAATTCTACCGCCCGAGCGCGAGAGCGGTGGGGATAAGAATCAGTTTTTCTTCTTTCCTTCGTCGTTTTTTTTCAACAACTTCGAGGGGTAAGTGAGAAATTCGATTTTCTTCGCCTGAATCGACTTCGAAACGCTGTCTAAACGCGAAACAAATTATATATTCGGAATCTTCGCGTCAAGAGCTTTCTATTGAGGTAAGTTTCTTCCAGTTCCAGCAACTCTAAATATCAAAGCGCTGGAATAGCGTGTATTTGAAGTTGAATTTCTTATATGTAGTAGAATAACCGACAAGAAACTCATATTCGAAGTTGGAATTGAATTATATTATGATTTGAATTTGATATGAATTTTTGAAGTTTCAAATAATATTTGAAACTCATATTAATGATTTTTGATTAGGTTATTGATTGGAATGAGTATGTTATTGATGTAGATAAAGTATTATACCGATATCTTCAGGCTACATCAACTGGAATGAAGAATTGAGGTATGTTGCGACCGGGTAACATACGACATGTATCTGTATTATATGATATATGATTAATTGATTTGATTGATTGGATTGAGAATACATGTCTATATGCCTTATTTGTTGAGTTTATGTGGCATACATGACATGCACGTTGAGCTATGATCCTTGGATACCCTGATATGATTTGATTTGATTCTGGGGTTTGTGAACACAATGCTATGTTTGGTATTAAATGACCCTTAAAGCATAGACATTTGTGGCCCCGATGATTGGATATGAGATTTGGGATTTGATGGCGCTTCGTCGACGCTATCATACGAGTATCCCTTATTGAGGCCGGTGTGCCAGCTCGAGCATTGATTTGATAGCGATTCGATTGACTCTGACATGTGCTCAGTGGATGGGCATTTGACCTGATACCTCCACGACATACATGCATTGCATATCATATATCTTTGTTTAGATATCTGTGGTATATATTGTGGTTGCTTCAGACTGAGCTTTGCTCACCCCAGATGGGGCTGTTGTTGTCTTTGTATGTGGACAATGACAGGTACTCCAGGATATCAGGAGACCGGAGATGGTACTTCTGGAGNGATTGTATTGTAATAATGATTAGGAGCTAAGGGCCCCACATACACTCGGACAGAAAGAGTGGTGCTTGAGCGGTAATGTTTTACCGCTCGGGCGCCGAGCTTACAAAAATAAAACTCTCGACAGTGAAGGCGGTAAGAAATTACCGCTTGGGCGCCGAGTCTTCTGGACTCCGCGACTTAGAAGCTTATATTCTCCAAATTCGATTACACAGACAATGAACGACGCCTCGAGACTCATCCTAGGACACCATGGCACTGATTCTTCTCCACAAAACGTCCCAACATCTCCAAAACGACGCATCATAAACAACACAACAAAACCGTGATTTCGACACCATTATTCTTCCTAAGGTTTCTATTATTTCTCAAGCCATTCCCGACTCAAAACGAAACCTCAAACGGTACCTGAACACCTCCCGCATCATTTCTAAATGTAGTAGTGATGGCCTAGCCATGTCCAATGAATTCTGCAACTCAAACACTTCAAGAATTCATCAATAACCTATTTTTAAGAAAAACACAGTTTGAGCAGTCTCACAGAAACGATCATAACTCACTCAATTTTTATCCAAATAATTCGAATTTTATATCAAATCGAAGGTATCAAAAAGTTCTACGTTTCATTGTTCGAAAGTTTTCCCAAATTCTCGATCAAAAAGTCATAGTTTTTAAATGAACAGCAAAAACGTGATTTTTAAATTCAAAAACATTAAAAATGCTATCTAAACAATTTCTGCTCAAACTTTACACATCACACAGTAGTTTTACGCATAATAAATAACACAACGCATAATATGACGAGATCGATGCATAAACAAAAGAATATACGTGCCTTCTGACGTTTAAAACTCACGATACATTGATACCGAAGTGGAAACGTTGCGAAGCTTGATCCGGAACGATTAGTGGCTCGTTTTCTCTTGAAGAAAACTCACGAAAATTGCTGGAAAAGATGAAGAGAAGGGGCGGCTGCTCTCTAGACCAAGAACCCTAGGTTTTCTCTTAAAAAAAATCTGAATTGAAACTTGTGTGTGTGTTGTGTGCCATGTATTTGTGTGCGTGAGTGTGTGCGTGCGTGTGTTTGGTTAATTAGGGAGAGAAAAATTTGCTTAATTATATAATTAACAAGGTAATTAAAATATTAACTCCCCACTAACTTCTAATAAAATTCTCTAATTAACGCAACAAAATACACAATGCCAACTTTAAAAGGTTTAAAATTCTAAAATCACTAATTACATAAATTAGGTTTTAAATTGCTAAAACTTATGAATTATTTAAAAATGCCCCAACCCTAACTTAAAATAAGTTATCACATTTTAAAATTGTCAAAATCGTCACCGGTCGCTTTTCCTCGATCCCGCATCGAATAATCGCCTGAAACATGAAACTCGAGAAAATATTTTAACGTGCATCACGTAAACATCAATAATTTAAAATAATGCAATTTCATAAAACACGCATCGCTAAAATTATTTTAACAATTAAATAAATGATTTAACAATTAAATAAATGCATGGATTTTACGCGTACTGATTTTGGGCTCTACAAATATTGTCCGAGATGAGCCGATCCTGAATGAAGGCACTCTGAAAAGCATCCACTGTCTGCTTTAAGATCGGCCTAAGCCTGTTTTTAAGAGCTCGAGCAACAATCTTATAGCAAACATTACACAGGCTGATATGACCAAAATCTTTCATAGTCATGGGAGACTTAATTTTTAGGATCAAAGTGACTATGATATCATTCCATGCATCAAGTGGTTGCCCATCATTTAGAATCCTTTGGACTGCCTCAATTACTTCCCCAACAACCGAATTCCAGAACTTTTGATAAAAGAAAAAAGACATACCATCACTCCACGGAGCTTTATCAGGATGCATATCAAATAAAGCCGTCTTAATCTCTGCTGCTGAAAAGGAGGCATTCAGTATAGAATTCATGTGCTCGTCAATAACCGGCTCCTCACAATCAAGGATATGTCTTCTATCTTCCAGAGTAGGATTATTCGACGCAAACAAATTGGTGAAATAATCTTCAATAATTGCATTCATTTGAGCTTTCTCAGTACACCAATCCCCATGGCTTGAGACCAAACCCCAAATATGGCTCTTGTCCTTTCGAATTGATGCACAAGAATGAAAATATTTCGAGTTCCTGTCACCATGGGCCAACCAACTGATTCTACTACATTGCCTCCAGTACATCTCTTCTTTATGTGCTAGTATTTCAATCTCTTTCTCTAGAGAATTTATTTGTTGCACATTGTCCATCCACTTATCTCTAGTTTTCAAGTTATGAAGCTGCATCCTCTTGTGTTTTAGTTGCCGAGGGAGATTTCGAAATCTGTTACCAGCCCATGTTTGAAGGGCTTGTTTACAGCTCAAGATATGATCTTGTAAGGTCAAAGAAATGTTTAATTTTTGCCACCCAAGCTCCACTATATCCTTGCATTCTTCTTCAGTGACCCAATGAGGCTCAAAGCAAAACACATGGCCCCTATGCACTAACTGGTCATTTGTCTTCCCCAACTCAAGCAAGATCGGCCTATGATCCGCGTGATAAAAATCAAGGGATTGAGCTTTTGCCACTGGATACAACAGTCGCCATTCAAAAGTAGCAACAAAGCGGTCTAGTCTTTCAAATAATATAATATGTTCCGGGGATCGGCGATTTACCCATGTAAAAAGGTCCCCACTCCCGTGAAGATTTTGCAGGCCACAATCACGAGTATCCCGGAAGGCTCTAGTTTGAGCAGCAGGCCTTCTATTACCCCCGAATTTCTCGTTATCGAAACTTATTTCATTAAAATCTCCTCTGACCAACCAAGGAATACCATGCAATTCTGGGACCCTACTTAGCCGACGAAGGAGAGCACAAGAAGAATGTCTAAGTTGCGTTTCTGGGTGACCATAAAAACCCGTAAATCTCCATCGTTTCTCGTCATGTTGTACCAAACAATCTATGTGTCCCAATGTATAAGAATATATAGTAACGTCAAAAGGCGATTTCCACAGTAATGCCAATCCTTCGCTTCTACCAACACAATTAACCACGAACATACCAGAGTATATCCCAATACATCTTTCCACCATGTGAAATTTGAGTCCCTCCTTTTTGTTTCACATAAGAACATAAGGGTTGGGTTTCTTTCTGCGACAAGTCGCTTGAGTTCACGGAATGCTCGTTGGTTTCCAAGAGATGCAACTCATTGGTTTCGGCGGGGTTGCTTGGCAGCCGCCGCCGCTTGTTCTGGTATATGATAGTCATTGAAGACTCCAACCTTTCGTTTGTTAATGGTGCTATCCAAGTCTGCCAACCTCAACTGCTGCTGATTGCCCCGTTCCAACCCACCAGGGAGAAACGACTCTGACAAATAATGTCCTTTCTCCCTAGCCCGTCTCTTCCATTTCCTCTCGGCCTTAGATCCTGTATGCCCCAGTTCAATCTCACTTTGAGCGCTGATAGATGTTTCCGATACAATGGCACGAACACCTGGTACAGATACATCACAGATAGGAACGGTATTTAGTTCATCACTGTCCTTGTAAATTGCTGAAGGTGAGATGTCCGCATAAGCATTCGTGTTTCGAGTTGAACTTGTGGTTGGAGAACTAGTATGGCTTCTATATGATTTAGTAGGAGATGTGCCTCGCTTTTTCTCCCCACCACTTATGTAATTATCTAAATACATAACCACATATTAATTAATAGCACGTTCTTAAAATAGAGTAGATAAATATTAAATATTTATAAAATACTTAATTATTTATAAAAATCTAATTCTGTCATAGAATTGATTAGTAATAATACAATCCTATAAAAAAATATGTTTGGTACTAGATTTGCATTATATTATTTATTTTAATCACTGATTCCAAAGAAAATGTAATTTATGCACTCTATTTCCTATTTTTAAAATTTTAATTAAGAATTAGAGGTTTTCTTTTTGCCTCTAATGTGAAGGACATTGCTGTAAAATATGATAAACAATAACTTATTGTATTACATTAAACTATACTCAATCGTTCTACTTAACATTCAGTAGATACACGTTGAATCGATCTCAAGGCTATGTTTAATTTGTCACATAATGTGGATCCATCCAACTGCTGTATTTATTTTTCTCCAATTGACCGGTCGAAAGCATATAAAATAGTGCACAAAGTTCAAACCATATTCCCAATAGCATCGAACAATGAAGAAGAAATTTTAAAATAGAAATATTGCATAAAGATCCTACCATTAATGTCCATATTGTCGGAACATCACTCTAAATAATTACGTATTGATATGGGAATATATCAGTGACACAAAATGAAATAATTACGTATTGATATGGGAATATATCAGTGACACAAAATGAAGTTGAATAGGGACGGAATCCTATGCTACATTTGATGCTCTAAACCGTGCTACATTTTACTCAAAAAAATCTCATTTGTACAAATTAATAAAAAATAAACGCAATATTAAACATGTATGAAAAATTACAATAAGTGATTTGATAAAACATTCAATTCATATATTAGT
The DNA here is from genome assembly GCF_012295235.1 of Primulina huaijiensis. Taxonomy (NCBI): domain Eukaryota; kingdom Viridiplantae; phylum Streptophyta; class Magnoliopsida; order Lamiales; family Gesneriaceae; genus Primulina; species Primulina huaijiensis. The sequence goes on from NC_133314.1 coordinate 7,656,407, forward strand.
TTTAAATAAATCGACAATAAATTATATTCAAGACATGATAAATGATTAAAACAATATATTGATGATTTTTTAAATTAAAAAATAGATAAATCGGACGTTTTGTTTCTCATCCACAATGTTTAATGAATTTAAATTTTAATGATTTTTACATAAAAAAAACATTTGTTTGAGTAAAATGTATTACGTTTTGGACATTCATGACCGCCGAATGACCTAAAGCATGACCATCGTGTCAAATGACGAAGATACTCCCTACGGCATATCCCCGTTTGAAACAAGAAATATAAATCGAAAAATTGAATGAGCCGCTTCGCATCACATTTCTGCCATTTCCATTTGGGTGAATTCTTCCCCTCCGCATGTCTTCCCTATTGTGATATTTGTTACTTGAACACTCACAAATCGCACAAAATTTTTGTGGAGCAGGAATGACTTTCGACAGCTCCACCGACAAGAACCAATTTTTTCGCAAACTCATGTCGAAATCCGAAAATAAGGTGGATTTTGTGGTTTTATGCTAGTTTTTCTTGATTAATTGATGTGCATGATATCGATTTTTGTGATGATGTGATCTGATCAAGATCCGCGAGATTACGTTTTCTGATTTCAGATGTGTTTCGATTGCAACGCGAAGAATCCGACATGGGCGTCGGTGACGTATGGGATCTTCTTGTGCATTGATTGCTCGGCGGTTCATCGCAGTCTGGGTGTTCACATAAGCTTCGTTAGGTAATTTTTTTCCCCCGATTTGAGTTTCCGTTATATTGTTTTGCGTCGTGGATCACTTGGCTTGCAGGTAGATTTTGATTTAGCTTCGTTTGTAGTTTATGATTTTCATTCTTTATGTTATATAATATACGTAGTGCCTTTGAAAGATTTCTCAGGTCGTACAACGTTTTGCTTGTCAAAAGGTGAAATCTTACGAGATTAATTGTATTATGCGAAAATTCAATTTCTAGTCTCTAGCTAGTATATCTGTAATTTCATTAATATCTGACTTCACTGGAAAAGAAAAACTGAGGCCTTATTTGGTTGGGCCTGGAGTTAAATTCCGAGGTCAATCACCCTTCGGAACTTCGGATTAAATTGTTATACTATTTTTTCTTCCTCATATTATCATTAAACTACATCTCTTTCTGCACATCACATCAGCTTTCAAAAATTATACCCGAATAACATCTCAAAAGTTATTTTCTAACATTTTTCTGAAATTATTTTAGTTGAGTTGATCGGAAATCTAATCAAACGCTACCTGGGTGTAGACTTTGAATTTTTGACCTTTGTGCTGGACATGTTCTTCAGAACTATGAACTTGTTTTTTGATCGGTGTCCTTTGGTCGAATTCAGAAGCTTCTGTTAGTATTTATTTTGAGAAGTCCATGAGATGAGTAGCTTGTATTTGATTGTAATTTATAGTGTTGTTCTTTTTGAGAAAATTATGTGGATTCTGCTAGAGCTATTAATCTAATTTTGTTTTAAGTTCAGTGCCATGAATGAAGGCTGGAAATTATATTGCATCAGGTTTGCTAAATTAAATGATTGAAACCTAAGTGACTTCATGCTGTTTGTGAGTTTTAGACGAACATTGTGAATTACAAAAATACTATACTGCACTATCAGAAAGTTTTGGAAAGTTTATCTTGACTTTTACTAGATAGTGGAACTTTCTTTGCAACAATTTAACATACATTCTAGATGATTCCTTGTTGATTTGGTTTACTTCAGGCGTCCTTGTTGATTTGGTTGACTTCAGGCGTATTTCTTTACGTATTTTCCAAACAGACCAATAAAGTTTTTCATAATTAATTTGTGATCCACATTGATCAGCTTATCACGATTGGGAGTTTTTTAGTTGGCCTGGTAGCTTCAGTCATCCTGTGACGGTGTTATCCACATTGGGTCTCACATATAAGTCCTGTTTTATGGTAGAGGTCTATCCCAGTTAAAGCTTGGAACTGCTAACATGATATCCTAAAATGCTTCTTTGCTAGATATTTTGTTATGAATTGTAAAAGACAGCTTAAGAACTCTCACATGAAGATCTCTCCTTGTTTGAGGGTATTCTTAATCTTACCATGAAACAGAATATGTTGATTTATCTAAATCAGTATATCTTACTAAGGGAAGTTTTGCTTTTGTTCGAGGGCTATGATAGCTTAGTGTTGCTAAATTTCCATATCACTATCAGCGGTGGAAATGATTTTGAACATAGGCTTTTGGTTGGCTGCTGTGTAGAGGGGATAACCTGAAGTCCTTTACGTATGCTTGCAGAGATGAATGATCGTGCCTCAATAGCATACACTTACTGTTGACACCATAGTTGTAAAAAGCGTGCGCCTAGGTGCAAGTCACAGCAGGAGCACCCTACGCGCCTGGGTAACCATCCAAGTGCAGACCTTGCAAGAGGCGAGCCCAGCAGGCTTGCTTGAGGCGAGAAAAAGCGCGCTTTTGTGAAAATTGTTTCTGAGCAATTTTTTTCCACGTTAACATAACCCAAGCTCAATTAGATTAAGCCCATAATGTTTGGATCTAAGTCTCCTAACACATTTAATTATGCAAATATTAAATAATAGAAAAGAAAGACAGATGTACTAATATGAAATATGAAATATAATCTGAAAAATATCACAACTAAGGATAGAATCCTTTTACGAGAAGAATGCACTCACTCTCCTTCCCCTAGCACAAGCTAGTAAGAACTCTAGCACAAGCTAGTAAGAACAAAACACAATAAACATGATTGAATCCTCTTTTCTTCCATCTTCGTAATTTATATTCTCATCTCCTAATCTCTTTCCTCTTCTCCAAGTTATCGGTTCTAGAATTCTCTTGATAAGTGGATAGGCCTAGTTTATCTAGGTCCATGACAATAACCCCATCATTACTTATCCGGCCCATTTATTCTTAAGTACCTAACAATACACTCCCCCTTGAACAAGAGACTTATCTTCAAGGCTGGTAATGTGAGGGGCCATGATTTTAAATGCTAACTTATACCATCCCCAATTCATCATAGCTCTATACCCTCCTCCATCAAAGACTCTTGTTTGGCTTGTACCCTAGATTGAATGGCTAAATCCCTTCTTTTCAGCCTTACCAACAGCCTAGTAGCTTATTACGTTGGCACAATCCAAATTTGAGTTATGACACCCTTCAATAAAACCAAAATCCGTTGATTTTCTTGCCATCGTGAGATCTTCAACGACTCTTGTGTAATAAGCAATGACATCACCACCCCTTTTTTTTACCGACGCCTTCCTAATCATATTCAAACTAAGTTGCTTCTCTTGTCTACATCGATTTCTTCACAATCTGGTTTAACATTGTTATCTGAAGACCAATGAGGACCATGATGTAGCCCAATTATTCCGTTAACAACATTCATGTCTCTAGTCCAATGGGCCAAGCAAACAATTGCTTTCTGCAAGCTGTTGTGAAAATTTTCATCGGCTTGGCTGTTTCCATTATACTCCCCTAATTCCATCCGCATTATAAATCGTTCATTTTCACCCCAATCAACTCCTGAGTTCTTAAGGATCCAGAGGCTTCCATTATCAACCCTACGACCAATAGCGAGAATAGCATGGTTACCATTGAATATTATGTGCCCACGGCTTTGAGAACGAAAACCTCGCCTACCTCCAAAACTGATGAAGTCCCCTGCAAAATCCACCCATTGTTGTTTGGACCAAGAAATACGATCTCCACAATCTGCTAAGCACCTACTGGGATTGATTGTCGATGGGTTAGTGAACTTCCGGACGGCTGAAGTTTCTCCACTTCCTTTTATTGCTTCGATGTCTAGTAGTTCTGTCGATCTCCTCATTGTTACGCCTCAACATCACTGCCCCTACTTTGATTATATTGGGTCAGGGGCTTTTGCCATCTTCCCATCCTCATTTTTGGGCATACAAATTAAAAAGCCCATGTATTGTTTATAATCCCTGGCGCAATTCCAAGTCAATCCTGAAACGTCTGCCTTTCTTTTTCTCAAAATGTGCTAGAATTTTATTATTATTATTTTTTTTTAAAACCTCACATAGCATTCGGCCGAACCATAAAATTTCATAAAATATTTTTGACATCATTTTAAAATAAACAACCAACTAACATTTTTCTAAATCTAAAAATAACATTTGAAAAGTATAGCCCATATTGTAACCTCTCAAAAACCACTCGTGATCATGATAAAAGTCATAAAATCTTTTAAAATAAATCATAACATATATGCGGAAACTAGCGTCGGTCCTCGGGTCATGTGCACCATCCGTCCAGTCGGATCAACCATCAAGACCTCCATTAGCATTATCATGATAACCTGCATCCATCACACCTAGTGAGTCTAAAGACTCAACACACCATAATCTTTATAACAAATAATACATATAAAATCACATGCAACAGTGAAAAATACTTGTACTTAAAATATCGTTTTCATGAAGATGCATAAACTTAAAACATTAACATTTTCGTAAACCTTTTTATGATGCATGAACTTTAAATAAAAACATTTTCATAATGATGCATCAACTTTAAACATAAACATTTTCATGACATGAATAACATAAACCTTAACCTTTTACTTTTTCCTCAACATAACATAACATAAAACATTTTTCATGATCATAAACATTTTTCCTTTTTCCTTTGTTGAATTCAGATCGTTAATTGTGACTTTCCTGACATGACATGACATGATCGATGGATCCATCTACATATAACCACAGTACTGGGCGGCGGGGACATCAGCGACGCTCTCACCGGTCAACTGAGCCTTGGCCTAACATGATCGAATAGAAATACGATCGTCGGGGCTCCCTCTGGGGCCTTCTCCCATAAATGGGCTCCCTCTGGGGCCTTCTCCCCTCACGATATTCCCATTCTTCCTCAAACCTCATAACCTCATATTCGCAATAATGGAAACACGATCGTCGGGCTCCCACTGGGACCATCACCCTCACGACATCGCCATTATTAACGAATTAGTCACAATCACTTCACCTCCTTCAACATTTTACATTTTCATCACTTATAAAAATCATCCATATAATATCATTTTTATTTTTGAAACCAAACATACAACATGTCTTTTAAATGTCAACCTTAAATCATAAAAATCCTATAGACATTTAAAAATCATAATTTAATCATGAACATTTCATAAACATTTAAAAATAATCATTTTAACCTCAAAATATTTAAAATAACATTTTGACATTTTAAATCATAAACATATAAAATCCATGTCAGAAAAATTCATAAACATTTGAAATAATCATATTAGCACATAAAACAGCATTCTGGGCACTGCCATGACGTTTACTAATTTCTAGGTGTGAAAAGACCGTTTTACCCCTGGACGTAAAATTTCACGTTTTTGACATTTTCTTAATTTATTTGACTCTAACATGTCCGAACTAATTATCTAAGCCTACATGAATTTTCTCATATTTTTATTTAGCTTACATCGATGACTTTTAAATTAATCTTCAAATGTAACATATTAATGCGTTTTAATCCCGAATTAAACCAAACCTTAATATAAAATTTCCAAATTCAAAACTTAGACTTATAATAATTATTTAAGCTTAAACCTAATTTTTCATAATTTTATGAAGCTTAAAACTATGCGTTTTAATTAACTCGTTAATTAACGTTTCGTGCGGCGATTAAATCCCGAATAAATCCAAAACTCGTTATTTTGATCCCAAATTTTTAAAATAATATTTTTAAGATTTATTCTACCCTTCCAAGTCATGAGCCACCCCCGTGGACCCTTGGATCTATTTATCCTTCTTAAATTTTCGTTTTTTACACCCTAACGTTCACACCGAGCCATCTCCTAATTTACTCGAGCCACGCCCAAGCCACCTTGAACCAAAACCTAGCCAACTCACCTAGGGACCCTACTGTGCAAGCCCAGCCCGTAAAACAACCCCTGGCCCGCTCAAAACCTTCCTGAAACTTGACCCAAATCTGTACATGTGTGTGTGAGTTTCATAGTTGCTCTAGGACTCCTAGTTATCCTAGGACTCTACCAGCTGAGCCACTACCGACCCCATCACACCCTAACCTTCCCTAGACCACGCCCAGACCAACCCCAGACCAACCCCAAGCCCTGGACACGAGCACCAACCCATCTGCACAAGACAGCAGCCTCGCGTCCACTTTGATTCCTCACGGTTCCCTCCTTTTTCTTCGAGCCAGCAGCAAGCCAGCCGCACCAGGCCCTAGCCCAACCCATGATCATGACCCTAGGACCCTGATGAACCTACCCTGAGCCACCTAGCCCCAGCAGCAACCCCCCCTGGCTGCTGTCACAGATCACGCACACAATTTTGGGGGAGAGTCCCGCATCACGTGGACTCTTCCCCAGCCCATGGCTCGAGCCACCCTCGAGTCCCAACCTTCCTTACCCCTCTGGAACAGCCTGAACCACAGCCTAGACGTCCTAGTCCAGCCCTCTCTCGAGCCACCCTCACAAATCTCTCGGTCACCCTCAAGTATGCCTCGGAAGAGCCCTTTCACGTGGGGACTCTTCCCCAGCCCCTTAGCGCAAGCCCTGGCCATGCAAGGGACCTTTCTAGGACCTAACCACATCCCAACCGAACTCTCCTCAAGACCAGGTCGAGCCCCTAAGCCCCATGCAAGGAAATCGAACCCATGAAGACAACACAACTCTCGGCCCTTCTTTCTGGTTTCAGCCCACGATTCCAGCTTGATCTAATCTTGTGTGCAGCTTATTTGTGTGATTAGGACTCTTTAAAACATGTAGAAACCACCCTTAAACCTTACCTAATCATGGCAGCCCCTTAGGATCATGTTAAACATAGATTTTGGATCAACATGCATGATTTAAAAACCCTTCTTGATGCAAAAACGAAATTATTACCAAGGTTCCCTTAATTTTCATGCAAAACACAATTAATTAAATACTATGGTGTGATAGATGAGTAAAGGAAGAATTATGGCGTGCCTTTGCGTTTTAAACACACGAAAAACTGTTGACGACGAAGAACGGGACGGAACCTAGGCTATCTTCTCCTTGAGCCCCTTCGAATTTTCTTCCCAAAGCTTGGATGTGTAGTGCCGTGTGTGTGGTGTCTTGGGAGAGAGTTTATGAATTTTAAAAGTGGGTGGCCGTGAGTTTCAATTGCAAAAGTGAAGGGTTTTTGGGTGATTAACACTTTTAAATAGCTAATTAATTTGCTAACTAGGCTTAGGCCTATCAAGCCATTAAATTAAGCCCATTAGTCTAATTAGGATTTAAATAAAAAATTAAAATAGTTTTTGGTAAAATAGTTTGTAGATTAAATAGCCGGGTTGCTAAAAAGTTCATATTTTTGTTGAAAAACCAACACCGATAAAATTTATATCCCGGCGTATAAAATCACCTCGAAACCCCTTATTTTCAAAAATAAGAAAAAGCATCTCCCTTATTTTAAATAATTAAAAACAATTATTTATTAAAAACATTTTCTATTTTTCAGCCCTCGGTCTCCGTTCCTCGATCGCAACTCGAATATCCTTTTAAAAATACATTTTAATGCAACCATGTAGAAAAATATATTTTAAACATGCAAATATGCACAACATAATTAATTCATGCAATTAAAACAATTAATTAAAATACACAAGAAAATTAATAATTTGCGCATGTGGTTCGCGTGGACTTTTAAATTTTCGGGGCGTTACAAATCCAAACTCAAACTCATGTAGCAGCACTTCCTTTGACCACTGGACTGTCATCCATCACGCAGAAACCTGGCTGGCTTCCGTCGCTCCCTACTCCGATTTCTACCAGCAACCCAACACCGCCCGATTCAGCGCCAATTACCGGCGGCACTTCTCCCTTTTCCTTCGGATAAAATTGCTTTCCAAACAATTGCAATTGCAGTCACTGTTTCCTTCATATTTTGGATACTTCCCACGGGTGATATATCTTGGTATGGTTGGCCCAGAATAGGTCTCTGGGCCCAATATTGCATGGAAATGCCTGCCCAACCCTCTAGGCTCCTTTGGTCTTCCTTATCCAATTCATGAGCACAAACTCCACCCCGAATAATTGCAATTGGGTCCTGAAAACGATGACCTCCACCTATCGTAACTTTGGCCCTCTCAACTCCTCTGTAGCCTGCACAACGGTGATGTCTCTCGGATTCACGACCTTTTGACCACTATATCGAGCAATTAGCTCTTGGGTATTGTTATCCTGGTATTTCTCAATCCTATGAATCCAACCTGTGGAATTTCTCTCATCGAGCTTCATCCTGAGCATTCTACCACTCTGTTTCTGGTCATCAGGAAATAATGATGACCGTGCTAAACCCTCTATGACCAACTTCTGGTTTTTATGATCTTCTAAACCTCGTGTTCCATAGCCTTAGTTTTCAGTTCACCTGGTGTCATATCATGCCCTTATAAGCATCATCAGCAGCATCTAACACCTTCAATGCCTGTGTTTGGAATAGTTTCAGCCCCTCTGTACCTTTTTGGATTATTTTCTCCAGCACCACACCATTCTCTTTTAACTGAATCAAGACAGACTTGAGTAATTCTGGTGGCATATCCTCATTCTCCTCTAAAATAAGAGACATCATTGTCTCAATTGAATTAAGGACAGATTCTGGGTGTTGTGCGCTTAAATCTCTAAGTACTGAAACATCTTAATGATCAACTCAGTGCATTCTAGGTCCAGCATGATAACACTTAACTTCAGCCATAATTTTCAAAATAGAACTAACCATGTGATGAGATCTATGAGATGTGTCTGCCAATTCTTCAAAAGTGGATACGGTCAATTCAAAAACTTCCATCATTTTATCATCATCATAAAGAACATTGGGTGCAGAAATCGTGATGATCTCACTACTTATGCACGTTAGCAACCCTTGCCCTTACCTCAGCTTCATAATGCTTCAGAAACTGCTCGCAGCTAAAGGCATCCATCAGTGGTGAAAGTGCAATTATCATGGCTCTGGTAGGTGACTACTCCACCATCGACAGAAGATCCTCATCTCGATCGAGCAGGAAGATGAATTTATCAACAGAAAATGGAGGCTGGTACAACGCCAAAACCACAACCATAAGCTGTTCTTCAACGTCTTTCTCTACAGACAGCAGCATTGTTGATGATCACTGAGTTGGCAGCTAGAAATCTCTTCTTCAATTCGAATCCGGCAGGTTGGGCCAATTGTTAGGATCTAAATCTCCCGACACATTTAATTATGCAAATATTAACTAATAGAAAAGGAAGACAGATTTACTAATATGAAATATGGAATATAGTCTGAGAAATATCCCAGCCAAGGATAGAATGCTTTTACAATAAGAATGCACTCACGCTCCTTGCCCTTAGCACAAGCTAGTAAGAACCGTAGCTTAAGCTAGTAAGAACAAAACACAATAAATATGAATGAATCCCCTTTCCTTTCATCTTCCTAATTTATATTCTCGCTTCCTAATCTCTTTCCTCTTCTCCAAGTTATCGGTTCTAGAATTCTCTTGGTAAGTGGATAGGCCCAATTTATCTAGGCCCATGACAATAACCCCATCATTACTTATCCGACCCATTATTCTGAAGTACCTAACACATAACCTTTTAATTATTAGAAATCCATATATGTATCGACGGACTTTTATTCCATCAAAACTCTTGAGCACAAGGCACCATCTTTCTCTTAATTTTAATCTGTGGAGCCTTATTTTTTTCTTCTCTTTGCAATTTCAATTATTATGCTTCTATAATACTTCTTTATTTTGGTTTTTTTTTATAGGAACTTAAATTTATTAGCAGTCACTTTTTTTTCTTTCAGTTCTTTTTTACTGCAATTTAATTGCAAGACCTAATTAGCTTTTTATATAATGTTTTCTTTAAGAAGACAGAGGGTTAACAATTAGGTAATTGATTTTGTAAAACAAATTATACTATATATTTGTTAATGAATTTTTTATTTTAATCATTGTTTAGTATTTTGTGAAATTTGTTTCTATGTATATAAATTTTAGTTAAATTGACCTTAAATATGTGAATTCTAACCATTTATACTTAGTGCGCCTTACTTCGATAAGGCGTGCGCCTCGCCTCGCCTTTTGCCTTGAGCCTCAGGCTCCATGACGCTTATGCGCCTTAGTGCGCTTTGCACTTTAAATAACTATGGTTGACATGGTGAAATGTTGAATTCGATATAAATATTGACTATAATAAGAACTGCACACTTGAATTTGGTAGATCAGGACTATTGACAAATAATTGCAAGATAATAGATTCAAATATGATTTTTTTTTAGTCTTATTCTAGGGGGTGAGAGGACTTGAACCGAGTCATTACAAGGGGGAAACAAGGTGAGACCATTGGAGCTAAAGCTCGGTCTCTCAAATATGATTTAGGCATTCACAGTTTTTATTTAGCTTTAGTGTTTCGAAGGGTGGAAAAGTTGATGAATTTATCTTAAGGCTTAAGCATTCTTCAGTTTATTAATATTTTCAAATGTGCTCAACATCTTCGAGACCTTATAAGAGCGAACGGTGAACATGCACCCAGCCTCACTAGGATGAGGATAAAGAACAGTAAAAAATAGCATCAGTATGACTGTGTGTGAGTAAAAACAAATTAAATCAAGGAGAAAAATGCTCGAAACTGTGTGAGTAAAAACAAATTAAATCAAGGAGAAAAATGCTCGAAAGTAAGAAAATAATTGAGCTAGAGTTAGAAACATGTGTTTCAACAATGTAATTTTCTGGTTCGAGTTCCTGTAATCTATCATAATTTTGGCTCCTAAGACATAATATTTTTTTGAAGGCGAATGGAAAGGAAAATGCTGAACATAACTGGCACATGGGAATCTTTAAAGCACCTTCTCAAAATATTTTGTGTTCTATCGTCACGGAAGCTGACTTTAACTTGCAGGTCAACAAATTTGGATTCTTGGACTCCCGAGCAGTTGAAGATGATGTCCTTCGGTGGAAATACACGAGCTCAAGTTTTCTTCAAGCAGCATGGATGGACTGATGGAGGCAAGATTGAGGCAAAATATACATCAAGGGCTGCCGAATTATATAAGCAATTACTTTCAAAAGAAGTTGCTAAAAGCAACTCAGAAGAGGCCGGTTTACCTTCATCTCCTGTTGCTTCTCAGTCACCTAAGGCTTCTAATGGATTTTCTGATGTCAACAGCAACCTCATCGAAGACCAAAAAAAAAGGCTTCCGAAGACACCCTGAAGGAAAGTTCTTCACTTAAAAATGGTTCTGCAGACTTTTCTGCTTCTCCAAGAGCCTCTCATACTGTTTCGATGACAACTGTTAAAAAGCCTCTTGGTGCAAAGAAAACTGGGAAAACCACAGGGCTTGGTGCTCGAAAGCTTAGTACCAAGGTAATATGGTTTCTGTTGTAAATGAAATGTTTTGAAGTGAGTGATAGCATGAAATTTTCATAATTTGGTCTTTTGCAACATTATAATCAATTTCTCAATCTATTAAGTGGCCAAATGTTTTATCCATTGCAGCCTAGCGAAAGCCTTTATGAACAGAAACCGGAAGAACCACCGACACATGTTTCTTCGGCCACCTCTTCAAATAGTAGCACCCCAGCAGTTGGTTCATCGTTTACATCTCGATTTGAGTATAATGACAATGCCCAACCTACAGATGGGACATTTGGAAGTGCTCGACTTATTAACCATGTAGCACCGCCAAAATCATCCAACTTTTTTACTGAATTTGGCATGGATAGTGGGTTCCCAAAGAAGGGCACCTTGAACACAACAAAAGTGCAAGTAAGGGAGATATTCTCATTGACGATATGAGAAACTATTTATCTTCTCGCCAATTACTTTGTAGTGTTAGAAATGCAGAATTTCATAATGTGAAGCACGTCCTCATTAGACATGATTATAATCAATTAATTAAAGAACATAAAGTTATTGTTGAAAGGAAGGAGTGAGAAGTGGCTCTTTGCATTTTTATGTTTCCGAAAATAATTTTTTATTGAGATTTGTCTCACATTTTTTGGAAAAACTCAGTATCTTTAATGATCTTATTTTTATATTTTCTCCAAATATATCATACTCCTTAAAATTCCGTGTAATTGATCGCTGGATGTTATTTTGTTCATTTCTTTGTCTTGCTATCCATATAAGTACTTGTGCAACCATGATATGATTGGAGGTCGGTAATTCATCTTTTTCTATCAAGCATGATATTTTTGAGTAAAATTCCTATCTCGATACCTATCAGGTTGAGGAAACCGATGATGCAAGGAAAAAGTTCTCCAATGCAAAATCTATTTCATCAGCCCAGTATTTTGGTGATCAAAATAAAGACAAGGAGGCAGATGCTTCAATTTCGCTGCAGAAGTTCTCTGTATGTATTAATGTTTATCTTATTTTTCACCTTCCCTTCATCACTCTCTTTTGGTGTTGGGGAAGTTGTTGATTATTGTCTTATTCTTAGTCATTCTTTTTCATCCTTTTTCTTATATATATATATATATATATATCGAGGAAATAAAACCTTAGATTCACTACTTTGGTATGGAACTGTTTAAGATGAGAAATAACTTGCATTCTCTTTTTGATTACTAATATCCAAGTGCATTTTACCGTCATTATTTTGAAATGTATAGTTCAGTTGCTTTTTGTAAACTAATTTAAATATGAGGATAACTTAGTCCATTTCAACTTTTAAGAAATCCTAATAAATTTGAAAGATTCTTTTCATTTCAATGGCCCTTGCTCGTTCCTGTTGGTTAATTTGTGATGGTTGAGCAATGTGGCGTTGTAAAATTTTCAAGAGAATACATTTACATAATATACAAATATTTGTCCTCATGTATGCAGGGTTCAACTTCAATCTCTAGCGCTGATTTCTTTGGCCGTGATGCTAGTGGTTCTCTGGATGTTACTGCCAGTGATCTCATTAATCGGCTGTCTTTCCAGGTACACACACAGCCTTATATTTCTTTCGATTATCCTTGATATCTTTTGTTTCGAAATTATTGATATTTTTTTCTTCTGCCGTCGGTTTATCCCATTCAAAACATGTGGATGCTGGCACATTAGACATTGCTGCTAGAGGATATCAAATTTTTACCAATATATTTAGATTCAAGGGGATTAGATGTTTTTTTCCTTGTTTTCTAATAACAGTGGGATAAGATGTGCTTCACCATTTTGTTATTTGAAAGCGTACGTGATATTTAAATTTTAAAAATGTGTTCGTTCTTGGATATTTTTCGAGAGTCGTTAATGATAGACAAAGAATTTTGATTGCTTATCTGCGTGAAGCCCCAAACAGATGCTACCATCGTTTCTTTCCTTGTTGAATCGTATGTATTATCTTGGTCGTCAGGCACAACAAGACATCTCCTCACTGAAAAATATTGCTGGAGAAACCGGGAAGAAACTGAGCTCCATTGCGTCGGCGTTGCTAACAGATATTCAGGACCGAATCCTCTGATAAAATGCTTCATAGTTTGATAGAGAGCATGTTTGTCATGGTGTGCGACCTCTTAATGATTTGAGATTATGTAGTTTGTGTAAGAAAAAAGTTCACAAGTTTTTGTTTGAAGAGATTGAAATAGGATTTTAGATATATATTCTGCTGTTGCAAGATATAATTCTTTTCCGATTCGCACCCACATATATACCCAATCTCACTTGCATGATGTTCTTTTTATGCTACACAAGGTCACTTGTGAATTGTGGCCCAAACAATGATCCCTGGGATAAATTTCATCCAGTAAAATCTTTTCTGTTATGTTTAATTGGTGATTTTGAAAGTTAAAAGTGATGAGAAATATGAATCTATGTTTTTGAACCTTAAGTTTCGAGGCAAATCCGAAAAAGGTTAATCTTGAGCAATGTTTGATATAAGTAAGAGAAGTGTTAGAGAGACTTGTTATTTTTAGAGAGCTGTGCTCTCCCCTCTCTCTAGGGAAAATGACTTGTTTCGCTTCTTGAGCTCTTCGCTGGTTTCGTGATTTTGATTTTAATCACTCTAGTGTTTTGCTTTGTTTTCTTCGCTGATCTCGGAGCTATTTTCATTATCTTTTTATCTCATCTGTTTTAAGTTAATGGCCTTGCTGATTTTCGCTCTTTTTGGCACTTAATTCTCGCTGCTGTTAGGATCGCGTGGGGATTTAGGTTCTTGTTCTTTCTTGCTTTGTGATTCAATTCTGCTGCTTCTCTATTTGGGTGTTCTTTGTTTCTGTTTTTGAGCTTTGGTGGTAGTTGGTATCTCTTTCTTCTTATTATTTTCGCTACTGAGTGTTGTAGTGCAGACCAAGTGTTTGATTAATTGCCACAATGACTAAACGTGGTAATGATGCAAGCTCTTCTTCGCTTGGTCAGTTGGTAAACAACGAAGGCACAGATTCTACTATGCTTCCTGCTGTTTCTGAATCTCAGAATGATAAGGTGCAAGGTAAAACTTCAGCAGTGCTTGAAAATAATTCTGGTCAGCACAATAATACATCGGCTACTCCAATTGATCCAACGAACAATATCAAATCTACTGATTTAAAGACCCATGGAGTGCACAACAAAGATAATCGTGTGCCATATGCAAGCTTATTCAAGAAAAATCGTATGGCTAATGCTAGCTATAAGCTGGAATTTATGGAAACAGGTACTGGTGATCTGAAATTCGAAATGGAGGATATTGATTCTATTGAAAAGACTCACGGCATTTGTTTGTTGGGATATATCATCAGTGGTAAACCTCCGACAGCCGCTTTATTTGATTTGGTTCGTCGATGGGGATCGGATATTCGCTTTCAAACTCATGATAGTGGATGGATTGTGTTCACTTTTCCAAACACTGAAATGAGAGATCGTATTCTGAACGGAGGACCATATTTGGTGTTTGGTTTTCACTTGTTTCTTAAAGAAATGCCAAGATGCTTTAGGTTTCGAGAAGAGGATATCAACTACATACCGTCTTGGGTTCAAATTCATGGCCTTCCCCCGGATTGCTGGAATTTTAATATTCTTAGTAAGCTAACATCTAGGGTTGGACACCCAATTCATATGGACATGCTTACTCACGATCGTAAAAGAGTCATGTATGCGAGAGTACTAGTTGAAGTGGAAGCATCAAAGCCTAAAGTCACTGAAGTTAATGTTGATTTGCCTATAGGTAAAGTGGCAGTGAAGTTTTTCTATGAACATGAAGTCAAATTCTGTGCTAAATGCAAGATGGCAGGGCATGCAACAGATGATTGTAAGAGTGCTATTAACATTGATGATTATCATGTGGAAGTGTATCCAAAAAATACTCATACCAAACAAAGATCTCGAAGTGTTGCTTGGAACAACAGAAATTCTAGGGGAAGATCGAGATATGGGAAACGTTACTCTCATGCACCAGCCCGAAACAAGTCTGCTGCTACTGTCATTGAAGAGCATACGAAAGATACGTATATGGCAGAAACATCAATTATCAAGGTAACTCCCCAAGAAAATGTTTCTAATGAAGTTATTGAAGAAATTGATGTGACACAGGTAAGAGATAATGGAAAAAAAATCATGGATAACAATGATAATCAAGACAAGTGCTTGACTGAAGTCATTGAGGAGGACTTGGATGGATTTCAAATAGTGGCTAATAAGAATAAAAATAAGAAAAAGAAGAAAGGGAAAGGTACAGTAGCGAAGAACCAAGGAAATAATAAAGAACTGACAGAATTTTTCGAGGACTTGGAAGGGGATAGTTCGTGGGACACTGAATTGGTTAATTTGAAAAACAAAAATAAGAACAGCAGATATTTTGGGACTATGGAGAAGGGGCGGCAACCCGTAATTGCCTCCGGTTCTCAATGATTTTCGCTTGTTGGAATATTAGAGGCTTGAATAAGCCTCTAAAACAAAAGAGTGTTCAAAACTTAATACACTCTAGTAGGTTGGATGTAATGGGTATTCTAGAATCGAAGTTTGACGAAAAAGCTCTCCATAATATGATGAGAATTCGCTTTCCAGGTATGCAAGCTGTACATAATTTCCAATTAAGCAATAAAGGTCGGATTTTTGTGATTTGGAATCCGTGATCAGTGGTTTTAACCACTCTTAGCATGACTGATCAATTGATACATGTTCATATTGCTTGCGTGAAATCTAATATCAATCTGAATATGTCTTTTGTCTATGGCATGAATTCGATTGTGCATAGGAGACCTCTTTGGGATGATTTGAAATTGTTTAGTAACTCTTGCTTACTGCCTTGGATTACTTTGGGTGATTTTAATACAGTGTTATCTCCGGATGATAAATTGCGTGGATTGGTAGTGAGAAATTATGACACGAAAGATTTCGTTGATTGTGTTACTTCTATTGATTTGGTGGATATGCAACAAATTGGGTGTTTGTTTACGTGGAGCAGTCTCATAGTTTGTAGTAAACTTGATCATGTCCTTATTAATCAGAGCTGGTTATCTTCGAATCTTAATGGTATTGCTGAATTTGTTGCTCCGGGTTGTATATCGGACCATACTATTTCTGTTGTGTCTTTACTAAATTCCAGAGATACGAGACAGAAACCGTTTAAATTTCTCAATATGTGGGCAACCAGCGATCGGTTCTTGGAAATTGTGAGGGAAAATTGGAGATTCTCGGGCCATGGTACAGCTCAGTTTAGACTTAAAGAGAAGCTCAAGAATTTGAAGCAGCCTCTTAAAAAGTTAAACAAAAGACACTTTAGCCATATTTCTTCTCGGGCTGCTAATGCGAAACAGAAGCTTGATTTATTACAAGATGATATGTTACGAACAGGCAATATTCCACAAGGCTATAAAGAATGCAAGAGACAAGCAGAATTATTACTTGAGGCGGAAATATCATTCATTGCACAAAAAGCAAAGCTCACTTACCTACAACAAGGTGATAGGTGCACAAAATTCTTTCACGATCTAATTAAAAAGAATAACAAAAAGAATGCTATTGTTGCTATCAAGAATGCAGGTGTTGTCACGGCCGATCCAATGGAAATTGCGAAGTTATTTGTTGCGCATTACAAAAGCTTACTCGGGCAGAAAGTTCATAGACATCATATTGACAAGGAAACGTTGCTTGATGGCCCTCTCATTTCTCCTGATAAATGGGACTCGATGACTACGAAAGTGTCTTGTGAAGAGATCAAAGCTGCTGTGTTCGACATAGACAATGAAAAATCCCCGGGTGCTGATGGTTTTGGTTCTTTTTTCTTCAAGAAATCTTGGGATATCATTAAGGAAGATGTTATTGGCGCTACTTCTGAATTTTTTAGCATGGGCAGATTATTAAAACAGTGGAATCACGCTATAATCGCATTGATACCTAAGTCTAATGAAGCATCTTCGGTGAACGACTATCGGCCGATCTCTTGTTGCACTGTGTTCTACAAAGTGATTGCAAAAATACTATCCAATAGACTAGCTGCTGTTGTGGGGGACTTGTTGATGGTGCTCAGGCTGCATTCATTCGAGGTCGTTCTATTGTTGACAACATTCATTTGGCACAAGAGCTATTGAGGAAATATGCACGCAAGCTAATTTCACCTAGATGCATCCTCAAAGTAGATGTTTGAAAAGCATATGACACGGTGGATTGGTCGTTCTTGGAAGAGGCTTTAGTGGGCTTCAATTTTCCGCCAAAATTTGTGTGCTGGATCATGGAGTGTGTCTTAATAACCTCTTATTCGGTTGCAATCAATGGTAATTACCACGGTCATTTCAAGGGTAAACGGGGATTAAGTCAAGGTGATCCTTTACCCCCTTTCTTATTTACTCTTTGTATTGAAGTGCTTTCTCGCTCGATCAAACGAATGTCCGGATCCTTGAGCTACGGCTTCCACCCGAAATGCATAGATCTTCGCATAACACATTTGGCTTACGCCGATGACTTGTTGCTACTTTCACGTGGTGATATTACTAGTGTCACGAGGATGGTTAATTGCTTGAACAATTTTGGGGACAGCTGGATTGCGAGTAAATTTGTTAAAGTCTAATATTTACATGGCAGGGATTGATGAAAGCACAAAACATGATATTGTACGTATTTCTGGATTCACACAAGGTACGTTACCTTTTCGTTACCTTGGTATACCCCTAGCAGCGAAACAATTGAAATCATCAGATTATTGCAAGATTGTTGATGCTATTGCTGCTAAGATTAACTCATGGCCTAGAAATTCTCTTTCTTACGCTGGCAAGCTTGAGTTGATCAGATCTGTCATACAAGGTATTGAATGTTTTTGGCTTTCGATCCTTACGGTTCCAAACTGTGTCATTGACTCAATTCACTCATTGTGTCGTAAATTTGTTTGGCCATCGAAGCGCCCCCCTATAGCGTGGGAGACACTATGTAAACCTCTATCAGATGGTGGATTGGGATTGAAAAACTTGAGAGCGTGGAATCTGGCATTAATTGCTAAAACTCTTTGGAAGATACATTTGAGGAAGGACAGTTTATGGATCAAATGGGTTAATTATTTTTATAGTTCTTTCGGAGATATTTGGAAGTGGAGATGGCATAAAGATGATTCACCTCTGATCAAGCAAATCTTATCTATAAGGGATGTTTTGATACAGAGAATGTGCTCAGTTGAAGATGCTACTGGCATCTTGCATTCTTGGTTTCATGATATGAAAGGGCTAAATCGCGCTTACATCTGGTTCGCAAATTCTGTTGGAAGATGGCCATGGAAACCACTGATTAATCGCCCATTCATTCTACCGAAACACAAAGTTACTCTCTGGCTTATGGCACATTCAAAGCTCCTCACTAGAGATCGACTGCCATTCGCTACAGATAATTCATGTGTTCTTTGCAATTCCCATCTCGAGTCCATTAATCACCTGTTCTTTGAATGTTCTTTCTCGGCGGCAATTTGGATAGAAGTGAGAGAATGGTTGGGTATGCGCAAAATTATGGGATCACCTGCGGCAATTCTGAGAGCTTTCCGAACCTGCTACAGAGGTAATTCAATGCTATCGAGGATGAGGATTACGGCCCTTGCTTCTACGATTTACTGCATATGGAATGCACGAAACAAGAAGATGTTCGATGATGACACACAACAAACGGACGACTTAGTTCGTAGGGTTAAGATTAATGTTTTCCGTTGTATTCCTAGCTCTATTGATGTATTTCAGTGTGTAATGTACTAGTGGTTTTCTCTTGTCTCTTTTAGGGTCTCTACTGGGATGCCAATCTTGTTGTAACCAAACTTTTTTTACCCTAGTTTTTAATGATATAGTTCATTTTAAAAAAAAAAGAGAAGTGTTAGAGATGTCTTTTACTTTTAATTTTAAAATTTACATAAACACTAGGTATCATCTTGAGCAGTGTTTGATGTAAGTAAGAGAAGTGAGAGATGTCTTTTATTTTTAATTTTAAAATTTACATAAATACTAGGTATTTTTTTATAAACATTTTCTTCTAACTTCAAAACCATCCAAATAAAAACTAATATTTAAAAATCTTAAATGCATAAAAATTTATAAATTGTCAAAAGCTAAATCGTATGTCAATTTAAAATAATCTAAAAATTAAACTTCAAAATAAAGTATAGAATTTTTAAATAAATATCTTCAAAATCTTTTCTTCAAAATTTTAAATGCTAAGCTAATGGGGAAAATAAAAGTCTTACGGGAGTGTACTGTCGGACCCAATCTACTAAAGCGTCAACGCCTCCCTCAAAATCATCATCGTCTGCTTCCATCCAAACCTAGTGAGTCTAATGATTCTGCACGTTCTAAACATACGTAACAAATAATACATATACAAGCACATGCAACTTTAAAATAAATCTTTTAACAAAATAAAATGCCGTAGAAGCTCGTAATCATACATCATATAATAAATCATTAAATCATAAAACTTTTCATCATCGTATGTGATTTTTTGGGTGAAGTTTGATCCTTGAAATTGACTATTATATATCATATCATCATGGTCTATTGATCAATCTAACTATACCAAGTACTTGGGGTGGGCCATCAACAACTCTCGTCATTGGGCCGTGGTCAAATATGAAAATACGATCGTCGGGCCTCTTCTGAGGTTTTTTCTCGTAAACGGGCTGCCTCTGAGGCATTTTCCCTCATGATATCCCCATTAAAGCTTTTGTGTCACAGTCAATTCACATCATTCAAAATATTTTTCTTTTCCTTTTATTTATAAAATATCGTGTCTTTAAAAATCGTAAAATAGCATTTTTTGGGGAAAAATCGTACAACATTTGCATATATCATAAAATATCATATTTTCATCATAAGCGTTTTAAAATATCATTTAGCATGAATTATGATTATTCGGGACAATGTCAGACCTTTCGAACTACCCGAGCCGTAAAATGATCATTTTATCCCTGGACCTCGTACTTCCCAATTTTGACTTTTTCTTACTTTTCTTGACTCGAGCCTATCCCATAGCATCATATAAGCTTAAATTTGACTTTTAATATTTTTCTTAAACGTAAACCTGAGCCTTTCGATTTATTGACTTAATAACTAAACGTGAAGCGTTTTAAACCTGAATAAATTCAAACTTTAATATTTTCTTTCCAAATTTTAATCATAAACTTGTCATCCCTAACTACCCCCGTGAACCACGAACTAACCCCCGTGAGCCACGGTTCGAGCCCCTTATTTTTCCCAAGCCAAAAATGAACCCTACCTCCCTCTACATGTCACGGCTCTACACCAACCCGAGCCACCTTGGACCACGGCTGCATTAGACCACGTCCCGCCCCTGAGCCATCATCTCTAAACCTTATTGGACCAGCCTAGCCACCCAACCCATTCGTGCGCCCAGCCTTGCAGCCGCCGCAATTAGCCTATCGTTCCAAGGCATGCGGCTGCCTCCTTCCGTCGCGCCACCAAGCATAGCCACCCTAGGACACTCTCAGCCTCTGGATGCAGCCAACACAGGGCCAGGAACAAGCCTTGTCGAGCCCTTGCACGACTGTGGTCCAGTCGAACTATGGAAGCCACAACAAACCCTAGAAAACCCTAGGTTCATCCTCCCTTAGCCAAGCATGGTTCTAGGCCTGGTTTTGTACCTAAGCGACCTCTTTCCCGTCCCTTAAGCAAACTCTAATGGCAGCGTACCCTTTGAAATTCATAACATGACTCATATATGCGTATAAAAGTCCAAACTTTGAAAAATATACGCCTAATCGTTAAATAATTTATCTAAACATTTTTCATGCCAGAAAACATAAATCATGCATAATATGATTTGAATGGTGCAAAAAAAAAGTTTAGAAGTGTGTCTTTGCATTTAGAACACTCGAATATTCAATCGTCGACGTAGGTTGCGAAGAGGAGCGAACGGGCGACGAACAACCTTGGATTCTTGCTCTCAAGTTTCGAAAATTGTGTGTTGTGTAATTTTCGGCCAAGGTGAGACTTTAGAAGCCTAGGATTTGATATTATAATTTATTGTTTTAGCCGATAAAATA
Source organism: Primulina huaijiensis (assembly GCF_012295235.1). Classification (NCBI taxonomy): domain Eukaryota; kingdom Viridiplantae; phylum Streptophyta; class Magnoliopsida; order Lamiales; family Gesneriaceae; genus Primulina; species Primulina huaijiensis. The sequence continues at coordinate 7,677,844 of NC_133314.1, forward strand.
GTCTAGAGTTTAGAGTTTTTAGGACTCTATCTTTTAAACATAATTAGGCCTATTAATTCTAGGTAAATTAGATCCATTAAGACCCAATTAAATATAAAATAAAAGTTCACAAAAAATCATTTTCAAAAATAATAACTTTCGGATTCATAAAAGTCATTTGTTTGACTAAAACCGGCTTCCTGGATAAAATAAGGTTTGACTCGTCAAACAACTTAGACTCCAACATTTTTAGAAAATTTTCATCTTATTGGTCGTCTCCGGTCTTCTTTTCCCAGCCTAATATCAAATATTCGGAAAAAATTCTTAATTTCTTGAAATCATACAATTTAAACATTTAATCATATAACATATACCATTTAAGAATTTAAAATCAATTAAGTAATTTAAATAATTTACATGTGTACAATTTATGTGGATTGATTTTGGACGTTACAAGTGTGAACGCTTCTAATGGGGTATCTAAATTGGTAGAGTATGTGAATGTTTGATCAATTGTCACAAGTCTAAATTTTTTTTTACTGACATTTTCTTGGGCGAGTGTTGCACTTGGTTTGCTCAATACTGTTTACCCGAATAACGTGTTTTGTAGGCTTCATGCACCAAAAAATAGTGGATGCGGGTTTCTATGTTAAAAAAGTAAGTGTGACAACCTTAATTTTTTTATATTCGGGTTCTATATATTATGACATTTCGAAATTTGATTATAGTAACAATAGTTTTTCAATTATCGGCGACTAAAGTAATTAAGTATAACCATCAATATTCTTTAACTTCTAAACAAAGGTTGGAAAGAATTAATTAAAGTATATTTTTTGTGAGATAGTCTCACATATCTATATTCGTAAGACGTATCGATTAGATCTATCTTTGTAGTGAAAATTAATATTTTTGATATAAAAAATAATATTTTTTCATGTATTGAGTTGGATCGGGTCGGAAGGGTCGGAAGTTGTCTCACAAAATTGACTTGTTAAATAGTCTTATACGAGTTTTTGTAATTAACTAAATATTTGTTGATTAGTTCTTTCTTTTTTATTCTTAAATATGATGGAAAGCCTGATTCAGTCTCATATATTTGGCTCTTTCTTGGTTTGTTTCCAAATGTTTTGATGTTCCCGGTTTAATCTTAAATTTTACAAATACTGACCGAGTTGATCCTTCCATCAATTTAATGGTTAAAACTAACGGAATACATGACATGTTACAGTCATGTTCCTATTATTTCAAAAATCCAAATCAGATGCCCTAATTTGGAGTCCAAGTCGACCAGGTACACATTTTTTCTTTCTCGCCACCATCACAATCGAAAATTTCGCTCAACCTTGAGAATAAAATCGACGATGCTACACAAAACTGACCTCTAGCAGGTAACTCTGATTTCTTCTATCGCACAATAACTACATTTTCTTCTTCTCGGATTTCGACATTCCTGTATAACTTTAAAATTAGGTTTTTTTAAAAAATCAATTATTCTGGATATGTGTTGTTATTTGGTTGGATTTTGTGTTATTTTTTATTGATTACGTTTTGCCTTTGCTGAGAATTTTTAGAATATGGGTATAAATTTTGTCAATTAAGGTTTTTATTTTTTTAAAATAAAAGTTCAGCATTAAATTATATAAAAATTTGTGGTAGCTGATGTTGATTAAAATTCTCCAATTTTTTGTTTCAGGTGTAATATAATGTTTTATTCCATTATTTGATGATCTTTTTTATTTGAATAGTAAATTAACCACGTTATATTTATAATATTTTTAATTGTTTCACTTTATTGTCTAATATTAAAGAAAAAAAACGTTGTATTGTTGGGTGCAAACCAGGTATTTATGAGTGTTGGGATAAAGCACTTACTCTATATATACCTCCTTAGCATAGACATATAGAAATGTTGTGCACTCATACCGGATTTGGCGGTAGAGTTACATGATAAGCTTTTTTTCCCACTCTTTCAAGGATTTCAAACGCTCCTAATCTTTACAAAGACATGTTCTCTCATAGCAAATTCGAGGTCCCTCCTTCTGATATCAGCGTAACTCTTTTGACGACTCTGAGCAGTTTTCATCTTGTCTCGAATTTTGACTACTATGCCTACAGTTTGCTGACAATCTCTTGACCAATTTCTGATCTCTCGCCATCCTCGTCCAGATGAATAGGCGATCTAAACTTTCTTTCATATAATGCCTCATAAAGAGCCATACCTGTTGAAGACTGAAAGTTGTTATTATAGGTGAACTCCACTAGAGGTTGCTTCGATTCCCAACTCCCATGGAAATCGATCACATATGCACGTAGTATATCCTCTAAAATGTGTATCACCATCTCAGACTGGACGTCTGTCTAAGGATAGAAAGCTGTACTGAATAGCAACTTCTTTCCTATTGCGGAATGCAAACTCTTCTAAAAGGACGATGTGAATCTCGTGTCACTGTCAGACACGATTGAAACTGGGATCCCGTGCAATCTGACTATTTCCCGAATATAAAGTTCTGCTTACTGCGTCATAGAGAATGTCATATTTATGGGCAAGAAGTGCGCCGACTTGGAAAGATGATCAACGATGACCCAAATGGCGTTAGGGACTCTTATTGACCTCGGTAATCCAACTACAAAATCCATAGTAATATTCTCTCATTTCCACTCAAAAATAAGAAGCATTTTGAGCATCTTTGCTGAACTTTGATGATCTGCTTTCACCTACTGGCAACTTAGACATTCAGATATAAAACGTCGAATGTCTCGCTTCATACCTGGCCACCAATAAAGCATCTATTTGGATCGAATACAAATTTCCCTATACCAGCAGTCTAACCAATACCGTCCTCGCTGATATTTGATTAATATCCCATTCTTCGACAACCAATCCATTCCCATAACAATGTAAAACTATGGCATCGACAATACAATAAGAATTACATAGGCTGTGTGGCTCTGTAGCTAGAGATTCATGTCTCTGACCACACTGGAAGCTGACAATTCTTCTCGAGATGGAACTGTCACATAATAATTACCTCAAGTCTAGTGGACTTGACGTCCAAATAATTCATAAAATTGTCTGATATAAATGAATGAGTAGCCCCGTAATCTAACAGAGCATTCATGGCTACTCCCGATATAAAGATTCTTCTTGAGACAACAGTAACATAACACTGAACTCAACAATTCTCAAAAGGACTAGACTTACTCACATGCATAGATTGAATCCACTATCCAAAACAAAAAAATTTCCTATAACAATTCGAAATCAGCTTACTAATATCCCAAAAATTCGAACCATGCAACCCAAATTCAAATAAACTATAATGTGCTGAATTAATTATAATACTTATAAGAAGAGTAGTGTCTGAATTTGCCTTCTTGGTATGCATAACAATGACTCTGGCCTGAGTCGGCTACTTCCACAATGGGCAATCTTTAAGCATAAGTTCAAGAGCTCCACACTTGAAGCATTTGCCTGAACCTCATAAGCAAGCTCCTTCATGCTAGCGGTTGCGCTTTGGGCTCACAGGATAGTCATTAGGCTTCTGAGTATCCTTTTTCTTGGGTTGCTGTCCCTTGCCTTTGAATGGTCCCTGAAATGACTTCTAATTCTAGTATTGAGGCTGATGCAGAGGCACCTAATAAGGCCTCTGTCGTTTTCAATGTCCCTTTGATCCTTCTCAGCCGCTAAGGCTCTAGTCACTGCAACAGAGAAAGCCATACTTAGCACCAGCCACACAAAAATTACGGCGCAAGATCGGCCGCAAACTATCTAGAAAATGCCTCAGCTTCTTTTTTGGATTATTAGCAATCATGGGCACAAAGTGACACCCCTTCTCAAAATTCCTCACAAACTCCGTCACAATGTGGTCTTCCTACCTTAGAGTCATAAAATCCCTAGTAAATCGGGAGCATACATCATCTGTGAAAAACTTCTAGTAGAACACTTCCTTGAAGCCTTCCCAAGTAAGGGTCTCAAGGTTTACCGTCACTGACACTCCTTCCCATTACAGTCTAGCATCATCTTTTAGCAAATAGGTGGCACATCTGACTCTATCAGCATCCTGCAATTTCATAAAGGTAAAGATCACCTCTATGGACTTAATCCATCCCTTTGCCACCATAGGACCAATCGTCCCCACAAAGTCCTTGGCCATCTTGTGAAAGCGTTCATAAACCGCTTTCGACCTCATCCTCCTTCCCACTTCGGCATTGTTCCCTGCGAACTGTGCATAGAACTGGGTCATGCCAGCAATCATATGTGCCTGAAGATCTGGTGGTGGACGTGGAGGGGAAACCCTCTCCTCCTCACGATCCCCACGATCCTTACGATCAACCATACTTCTGGGAGTAAAAACTTCTAGACTTGAGGAGTGACTTCCTAAGCTTCTCGCAACCGCCAGTAAACACAACCCTTGATCAAGATCTTGCGCTGATACGAATTGTAACGACCTGTAATTACTTTACTACTTAAAATATGAGGAAAATAATTTTTTTCTTATTATATAATTCCATGATTCTTAACTTTTAAACTTAATAAATACTTAACTAATATTTTCAAAAATTTCGATTAATAAACTTTGCAGGAGCACTTCTGCATCTGAAAATCAATAATACAAGTTTTTCTCCATCAACAACCTCAAATGTCCCCCAAGTTGAAAAGTTAACAATGAAGCTCTTGGATTTGTTGTATGTGGCATCTAGTTTCTTTTCCTTCTGTTAACTCACTTGTCCACCCAATAGATGATTCGCGTTGTTGGTGCATCATTTTCATTATTTTGATTCGAATATGATCAACAATTACAACAATTAGCAAGCTTCTGGCAGGTTTCACCCAATTTTTCCATGACTCACCAATGTTATTGTTCATCACACAATGCTCACTAGGAAAGAATTTGCCCAATAGGTTGGTTGTGAAGCCTTGATGAATCCTTCAGCAAAGGTTATGAATTTAAAGATAGATTGGAAATGTTCGTTGTAGTATCTCATCGTCAAGGCATAAGATGCCTTCTTAAAAACAGAGGTCCACTGTAAAGGCCCGTATGTCGTATTTGTAAATTTGCGGAATTATTTAAAATTTTTCTCTTTAAATAAATAATATTCATCATTCATAAAGTAAAATGGTCAAAAGATTTAATGTTTAAAGTAACAGCGGAAGTAATTATTGTTTTCAAAATCACAACTTAAAAATAATTCATCAAAGTGAAACTGAGTTTGAACATAAATAGTAAATGATAAAAAAATGAGGTCCTCGGGTTCCTACTACTATTGACCCAAGCTAGCTCACTGGTCCCCGCCCTCGGTCTCGACTTCGTCAGTACCTACAACAATCAAGTCTAGTGAGTCTAAAGACTCAGCATGCATATATCGTGAATAGCAAGTAAATATATCATAAAATCGTATGCAACGTAAAAATATCGTATCGTAAAGCGTAAGGTGAAAATCGTGTCATGAGTAATTATAAATACGTGCATATCTAAAAAAAATCGAACGTAAAAGAGTTGCTCGATAGAGTCCTGTCATAAATTATCATATCGTAATTTTTTTTTGTAGAGATAATGTTTCTACGCAAGTGGCCCGTAACATAACATGAACGTAAGCGCCTGATCAGACTAAACCACAGTATATTGGGCGGTAGAGATCATCACAGCCCTTGGACTGGATATCCGTACCCATACATAATCATAAACAGGTCGTGAGTCACCGGGTGAAGTAATCTCATAAGCGTAAGGTGGCCACAAGACATATCACATATATCTAAAAAATAAACATTTTATATTTTATGCATGTAATATAATTATAACCCTGTTTTTACCGAATGAGTTGGATCGTTCCCAGGCTCGCTGCGACTTAATTCTAACATGAGGAACATGCAAATAAACTCAACTTGACCAACACCCATAGCCGAACAAAAAAACGAGACAATTACGCCCAACAAACTTAGTATTCAACCATGGCTTCGTACCAACACGAACCGACATTGAACCATCGTTTAGCCATGATTAAAATACACCTAAAATACTGGAAAACATAACTCTAGGACTGTAATACACGAAAAATGTGAATGGAGGCCAAAATCATGAAACGCTCTTTCGAGAGTCACTTTGGCACATTGCACCGTAAATTCTCGTACAACTTTTAAACTTAACCAAATCACAAACGGCCAAAAACATGACCTTCCTAACTCATTGAGGTACTGTACAGTCCAAGGCCATTGGCTAAAAGCCAACCAAGAACTCAAACACCACCTCTGAACCGAAGCCATGTTGCTGTCAAATGCGCGATGGCAGCAGCTGCGCTTACTGCGTTCGTTTAAGAGACTAATGATCATTGGGGCTTGAACCACCGACCAGAGCCTCTTCTCAACATCCTAAGGTGTGGTGTGAACCATTGCTAAGGGCCCTAGGCCAACCACAATCCAAGCAACCACCTAGGAACAACCGAAGTCCAAGCCGAGAACTCGAAAATCTGTAGTGTGATGTATCGAACTCGAAGGTGAAGGTAACAAGGTGATAAATGAGTCAAGAATGCTTTAAGATGGAAGTTTCATGTGAGGGGTTGCATGGCAATAGGAAATGATTCTTTTCCTTCTAGCTGTATGAATTTCATGGGGGAAATGGTGGATGTGATTACCGAAATTGTTGTCTAAATGCAAGGTAAAGATAATGCCTAATCTTGTATTTTAAATTATTAAAGCTTTAAGCACTCAATATGTGTTTTAGTAAGTTAATAAACTAAATTAGGATAATAATCTTCTACCACTCTATGTTGCTCAAAATTAATGGATTGGCTAGGCTAATTTTAGTGGTTGATTAGGTGCAAAAGTGCTTAATTATTAATTATTGATGATTTAAATTGAAGGAATTAATCATACCAAGAAAGGATTAAGAAATGATATCAAAATGGAGAGTGGCTAAACATGATTAAATTGATTCTAAGGGGGCCGAAAATTTGCTTAATAAATGGAGGTAAAATATTGCTTATTTATTGAATTTTAACTCCTTAAAGTTTTAAACACTTATTATGTATTTTAGTGCATTAATAAATTAATTTAGGATAACTATTTTCTTGCATGGCATGACTTGATCTTAAAATTAATTACTAACATGTTAGGTTATAATTTCTTGAATATACTAGGCCTAGATTAATTTATCCCAATTGGTTACACATTTTAATTTAGGCTTTTAATTAATTATTGGACATAAAAGAATTTATTTACTAACTTACTCCCATTAATTAAATAAGTCCTAAAAACATCATTTAACATCAAAATAAATTATTACTTGGCTAAAATTAAATTTAGGAATATTTTCTTATTATAAATTTTATCTCAATACTCCAACTCTAGTCCGGCCTAGCTTATTTAACCGAAAAGATAAAACTAAAATTCTGCGTAAAATAAATGATCATGACTTAACAAAAATAAAAAAAATGAATTTAAACCATCATGCATAACTCCACTATTTGTTATTATGATTCGGATATCTCCATATCACCAAACCTAAAAAAACAAACAAGAGATAAAAAAAAACACACTAACATGCATACTTGCTAAAGTATTAATTTTTTTTAGTAAAAATACAAAAACAAAAATACAACACCAAATGCGTTCCTAATAAACAAATTTATTGAGTAAATATCTCATGAAAGAAGGATGACGACTGCTTGGCAACATCACTTCAAAGGCCTTTATGATCCCATGATTTCTATAAGGAAAAAAATTATACTGATCAAACATTGTCAAATGTTGCGATAGAAGAACATTTCTCAAATTCCTACAAAATCACATCCAATTATCATCATTTTCCGCATCCATCATCGCGTAGGACACAGAAAACATATCATCATTATCATCTTTCGATATGACCTCCAATATGATACTTTTAAACTTATTCTTAATATGAGTATCATCCAAGAAAAGTAAAGGTTGACAACCACTTACAAAACCAACAACCTCTGAAATTTATTTGTCCCACTATCTATTTCATAATCCACTAGGCCACCTGGATTTGTTTGTAAAACCTCTCTACAATACCATCGCAATTTATCGTATGAACCACTATCCGTACCGTGCACATGATGAATTGCTAGCTCCTTACCCATCCAAGCTCTGTGATATTGGACTTAAATTTCATAATCTCTATGGATATCTTTTATTATTGTGGAAGGCCGATAGAGTGGTTCTTCTCTCAATTTATCCTTCACATGATTAGCTACTTATGCACCATCAGCTCTAGGATGACCTCTAGTACGAAGGTTATCCTCGCCACAAGTGTGATTTAGATTGCAAGATTGAATGACAATGTTTTTGTTTGCTTTTTGCAGCGAAGCATAAACTCTCCACTCATATTTTTTCTCCCTACAAATAATCTTATGCCTTTCATTTTTCATAAACATGAAAGATCTTCTTGTCGCAACAGCTTAATTTTTCAAACAGATCCTAAACTTATTGGCATCATTAAAATTATGGCCCTACCCACGTACACAATCTCGCAAATTCTCAACGGAGTTTGAAAATGGAATCAGTTCCATATTGTTGTAATTTGCATAGTACATTGCAGACCTACAAATTAATCAATGCAAAACAACCCAAAATCAGTATTAAAATCGGTGCATTATTTCAAAAAATCAAAATAAGAACGAAATCAAAAAATTAATACCTTTCAGCCTATATGTTACTTCGCATTTAATCACTTCGTCTCAAACCCCGTATCTCTATTATTATCAATTTCAAAGGCACGTACAGTTAATCATGTTTGAGACATCATAGTCATTATTCAGAGAAACATAAATTTTCTCATGAAGAGTTGCAGATTGCAAAAAAAAAAAATAAAAAAAAATAATCTCTCGTCTCATCACACTTTGTTGAAAAACACAAAAATAAGTCCAGAAAATCCAAAAAGAAGCATTCTAAACATGAAATAGTAAATCGTCAATTAACCCTAAATTAAAAATTTTTCAAAATAAGCATAAAACATCCTAATCACTCAAAAGCAAAAAAGTCATAAACGTCATAAAATCCTTAAAGTATCTTAAATCATAAACTTCATTTTATTTGCGAAAACTAGCGACTGTCCTCAGGTTGTGTGCACCTTCAGTCCAGCTAGTTTAACCATCAAGTCCTCCATTAATATCATGCTCACCTGCATCGATCACACCTAGTGAGTCTATTGACTCAGAAAACCTTAATCATGATAGCAAGTAATACATATACGTTCACAAGCAACAGTGAAAATACTTTAAAAAAAATATCATTTCAGGAACGTTAACTTTAAACACTTTTCTTTTCATCATATACTTTTTCCTTTTCATCATATACGAATACGTTTCCTTTTTATTGAATTAAAATCCTCAATTATGGCTTTCGTATTAGCTGTAGGTCGATTGATCCATCTACGTATTACCACGGTACCGGGCGGCGGGGACATCAGCGACACTCTCAACCGTCAACTGAGCCTTGATCTTACATATCATCATATCATTTAGATAAAAATACGACCGTCGGGCTCCTTCTGGGGTCTTTTCCCTCACGATATCTCCAATCATATCATCGTATCATCATATTAGTCACAATCAATTCACCTCCTTCAAAATTTCATATTTCCATCTCTTATACAAATTCATGCATATATAAATCATTTTTCTTTTAAACCAAGCATTCAACATGTCTTTTAGCATTAACGTTTCATCATAAAATTCCATAAACAATTGAAATAAACATTTTAACATTTATTACAGAATTCAGGGCACTGCCAGGACGTCTAACTTTTTCAGGTGTAAAACGACCGTTTTGCCCCTGAAACTATAACTTTTCCAATTTATCCTTAGACCATTAAACGACTACCCAAATCCATCCAAACTTAACGTGACTGCTTAAAATACACTAATAAATATTTCTTAGACGTAAAATTTAGCTCCTCGACAAATTTCTCAATTTGTATTTAAACTTAGACGTACAACCTGGTTTTGACTCGTACTGCCTCGAAACTTAACCAAACTTGACACAAAGCTTATTAACTCCTAACTATACCATATACAACCCTAAACCAAGCCAATTAAGACCCTTGAACTGAACCTAGGGCCCCTACTGAATTTTCCCCACAAAATTCAAAACCCTAGTCCGATAGACCACGGTTCCCTTCGATCCCAGCCCCAAGCTAGCCACCCTAGGACCTAAACCGAGCCCATAACATGTTGCTGGACAGAACCTAACAACCCTACGTGTAAGGTCTAAGAAATTCGAACTACGTAACTTGAATGCATGAAATCTAGAGTCTTAATTAAAATATGTGGTTAATGATTTTTATGCATTTTATTTCATGATTTATGAATGGATAGGGGTTATTTCATGATTATTTTTAAGTTTCATGCATTAAGGTTTTAAGTTGCGTTTTGCGCTCGAACGGGTAACGGAGACCGTGGATAATCAGGAAAAATGTTTTTATTGGATAATTAATTTTAATTAATTAATTAATATATGGTGTATTAAAGCATGATTTTTGAAAATGGGCCTTGATTGAGTATTTTTACTCGTCAGGTTATATATTTTACCGGTACACAAATTTTATCGATTCGGAGGACTTTTTTAGGGTTCGGGCAATATTTTTCAAAACGTATTAAAACGAAATATTTTCGGGAGTGTTATTGGGCTTGTTGGGTTTGTTTTAATTTTTAATGGGCTCAAAACCATTTTAATCCTTTTAAAATTCAATTTAGGTCCCATTAATGCTTTGTATTTTATTTAAACACTACCCTAAACTAACCCTAAACCTAATAATACCATAGCAGCCGTCCCTCCTCTCCATCAGCAGCCTACCTTTGAGTTTTCAGCCGCAAAACAACAGCAAACCTTTGGCCCCTTCAGTTTTCAAAGAAAGCTTCCTCCCTTCCTCTCCGGTTTACTTCCCGAACGTAGTTTTTCAAGTTTTTGATCACATAATCGCTAAGGCACGCATGTATCTTTTTTTTTCTCTTCATTCACCCAATATTTTGTCGAAATATATGTAAATGCATGAGAATTCATTTATATATCTTTAGGTGTCGTTTTATGCAAGGTTTTGACATGATAGTGCATCATTTGGCTTCATTCTCACGTTTTCTTGCGTTTGTGCAAGAGGCTGCCGATTTTTATGTTGCTAAGGGGATGTACACATTGAGTAAGAGGAGAAATTAATTCTGGAGTCGAGACATGGTCGGCTTGAGGGAAGGCCGATTGGTTTTGGGTGAAGGACCTAAAGTTTTCTTGGCTAGCTCGAGGGAAAAGGTTGGTGCAGCCGTGCATGACTTGATTCCAGCCGTGTATAAGACCTTATTGGGTCCGTGACTAGGCTGGGAAATGGCCGTGGGTAGCTGGACGTTAAGGTAGAGGGAATGGGTAGGGTTAAGGGCTAGTTGTGTCATTCCTTGGAAAGATCAGACAAGGCGTGTGCGTGGTGCTGTAGGTGAGGTTAAGGTCGGTTCAGTAGGGTGTCCTTGGCTTGATCTTGGTCCTAGATAACACTGGCTCAAAGTTTTTTGAGTTGGTTAAGTCTAGGGTCGAAAGTTTGAAGGCTTGGTGCAATAAGGTTTGTGGATTATCAAAGGGCCGAAAAATCCAGAAAATTGAAGGACTGTTTGAAGGGCTTAATTGGACTGGTATAGGTGGTTTAGGGGCTGATAGGAAGTGTATAAGGTGTGGTAAAAATTTGGGAGAAATTTGGTTAAGTTTCGGGTTGATTCGGGTTAAAAGTGGGACCCCGGTCCAAGTTTTAAAACGAATCGTATAAATTTTGAAACGGGCTCGAGTTTACGTCTAAGAATTTCTCATAAATATGTTTTTGGAGGTTTTAAGAGCTTCAGGTCGAAGTTTAGAGGTTCAAGTTTAAAACTGTCATCTTGGGTTTCGAGGGGCAAAATCCCAGTCGAGTTTTTAGTCCTGGCAGCGCCCTAAACATGATTTTACATGTTTTTAAATGTTTATGTGCCACGTATTTTATTTTTTATGGAATTATGAAAAATATGTTGCATGCTTGATTTTAGGGAAAATTACGTATATGTATGATTTTGATAAGTGATGAAAATAATGATGTTTTTGGAGGATGTGAATTGGTTGTGACTGACGATATATGTATACGATGAGCTATATAGCCAAGGCTCAGTGGATGAGTAATGCAATCTGTAATGTACCATGCTTTCAACTATTTAAAATTTGCGGAAAAATTAAAAATTTTCTTAAACAAGTCGTGAACCTTCAAAATTCGATAAAATAAACTGTACGTCTCAAAAGTGGTTTCAACAAAAGATCTAAAATAAAGTTTGCCAAAAGTATCTGATTAAAATCTCGTAACCAGTAAAATAAATCAGAGTATTTTGATCATTTCATAAAACTTAAAACATGGCGGTCCTCGGGTTTAGCCTCCTGCTCAGTCCAAGCCAGCTCCTTGGTCCCCACCCCTAGTCTCCTCAAAATAATACTCACCAGCATCGATCAAGTCTAGTGAGTCTAGAGACTCAGCACGTATAAACTCGAAGTAACGAGTAGTACATAATAAAACCACATGCAATTTCAAAATAGAGCGTACATACGTGAAACTTGAATTTGCAATTAAACTTGAACATACATACATAACATAGATGTGAAAACTTTTCGTAAACATGCTTGTATACTTATATATACTTAACTTCATCATTTTACGTAGAGGCATGTTTCAAAGCAAGTGACCCATAACATAAATCGCCTGATCAGACTAAACCACAGTACTGGGCTGACAGGGAAGATCCACTGCGACATACATGAGATCTCCGTTCATGATTTAACGGATGGATTGGTCCCCGTTCATGCTTTAACGCTTTCCAATCCTGATCTAAACCCGTTCATGCTTTAACGGGGTGGATTGGTCCCTGGTCATTCTTTACCGCTTTCCAATCCCATACATAATTGGTCACAAGACATTTAGCATACCTCAAAAACTTAAAGCATTTTCTTTGCACGTCAAACATACTTACTTGGCGTTGAGGGATTGTTGGATCTCGCTTGTGGCCAATGCTGCAACATACTAGCATGAGTTTAAATACTTAACTTGCATAACTTAGACGTAGGTACTCGAGCTCACCGCCGAAGTAATCAAATAACTTATGACATTCTAGATCGCTCGAGTCTTGACCTCGTTTAATCATTGTACAAAACCAAGACATCAACCCCGAAACAAATCCTAAAATGATGTGTGAACATTTTCTAAAACATAGAAGACACGAGCTTAAAATAGTGTTTAAAAAAAAGTCATGGACGAGCGCCTAGGCGCTGGACAGCGCTGCGGCACTGCCTAGCGCCTAGGCGCTAGGGACTAGCGCGGCGGCGCTAGCAATGCCACAGGCCTAGCGCTGCGGCGCCAGGATTGCGCTGAACGGGCGGCGCTCCTTGACGAGCGCTACGGCGCTAATCCTGCGCACAACCAACCCAAAATAACACATTTTGATGCAATTTTAAAAACCACGCACAAACGACTCGAACCGATGCAACAAGACTCATCTTAGGACGCTTTGACGAAGCTTCAACCTAAACAAATGTCCCCAAAACAACGACGCACAACAACTACGCAAAATAAACCATAAACATGAATTTTTGACACCAAAATGCTTCCTCCGACTTCTAATGCAACCAAGTGCCTATCGACACGAATCGAAGCACCAAAACTCATCCCAACATCATACTCACAATACTTAAACGCAGCAGCAATCACCCAACAGTTCCCAACGAAGCCTGCAACAAATAAAACTTCAAGAACACAAATTTTCAGAAAAACGCAGTTTTTTGCAGTCCCACGAATTTTATGTAAAACTTCAAGAACACAAACTTCAAGAACACAAACTCGATTTAATTAATTAAATCGAAGCCTGCCTTCAGTTTAGACAGTAGTGTAAGTCCTAGCTGAGTGTGTTTGTACAAAATATTGTATAAATCAAAGTCTTCTAGTGGATCCTACCAGTGGTGGTAGAATGGGTGACGTAGGAGCAGTTGAATTCTCCGAACATCCATAAACATAGTTTGTATATTTAACTGATTAACTGCTGTTTTCAAATTTTTTTGATTAGTTAGAGTATTCATTAGTTCAGTTGTCACCATAACTGAACTGAAGAATGAAAAAACTAATCTAGTCTTTCTCAGTTATTCAGTTTACATAAGTTAAAATGTTTTCTAATAACAGTTTTCTTCACGAAAGATTACTCCGAGTTTCTTCCTCTGGGTTTTAAACCAAACTCGATTTAATTCATCATTGTTAATATTCTTAGAACACAAGCTATTGCAGCTCATTGGAGTATAGAGTGTTCGAAATGCCTTCGAAGGCACTAGCACACTTGATCCTTCAGCCAGGTTTCTGTTTAGGGTTGTGCCATCGCTAGCTTCTGCAGCTCAGTCTTCAAGCCTCAAGTCTGTAAGATTTTATGTTTTAAATGTTTTATTGCTATCACCTGCATGATCGCATGATTTAGGTTTTACAGCAATTTACAGGACATGTTTAGCTGCTTTCATAATTAAATTTTTTAAAAACTAGATTAAATCGCATGATGTGTTACATTTAGAATTTGGACTGTATTTTGATATCATGCCTCCCAGACGTGCCTCCAGTACAGACCTACATGATGATACTTCAGGAGACGGCAGAGGCCCACCTCCACCACCACCATGGCCATTGGATGCAGCTACCCATGTATTGGAGGGTATGGCAAGACTTTTGGAACAGGCGCAGTGGGCTCCTCGACCTCAGACAGACATTTTTGAGCAGTTTCAATGGCTCAACTTGAAGGAGTTAGGGGGGGGGGGACTATTAACCCTTTCGTAGTGGAGGGTTGGATTCGATCCTTGGAGCTACACTTCCAGTACTTGCAGATGATGGATGGGGAGCAGGTCAGGTGCGCTACTTATATGTTGAGAGATGACACATCCTTTTGGTGGGAGAGAGTAGCTCATGGGTTGAACCTGGCTACCCTCACTTGGGATCAGTTCAAGGAGGTGTTCTATCGCAAGTATTTTCTAGTAGACTTCAGGAGCCTCCTGACGAGGGAGTTTATGAATCTCCGCCAAGGGGACTCGTCTGTGGCCGACTTTATGAGGAAGTTTGACAAGGGCTGTCATTTTGTGCCCCTTATTGCGAGAGATGCCGCCCAGAAGCTTAGGCATTTCATGGAGGGCTTGAGACCCATGTTACGCCTGGATGTTATGCTGATGAGATTGGCGAGCTATGGTGAAGCCACCGCTTGTGCCTTTTAGGCAGAGCATACCCTGAAGGACATTGATTTTGAGATGCAGAGGAAGAGATCTCAGGTCTAGCCCAGCTCCTAGCCACAGAAAAAAAAGTTCACGGGGCAGCAGAAGCCCCAAGGACATATTAAGAGGCCTGGTCAGCAGAGGCCACCACATGTACCAAGGGCTCTGAAGTCGGCAGAGGGGCAGCCATGCAAGCAGTGCAACCGGTTCCACATCAGCAAATGTTTATGGGGAACATGCAGATGCTTCATTTGCGATCAGGAGGGTCATAAGGCAGCAGATTGCCCAAGGAACAAGGGTCCCATGACAGGCAGAGCATATGTGATGTACACAGAGGAGGCAGAGGCAGAGCCAGGCTCTACACTGATCACCAGTAACCTTTATGTTTAATATTTTAATTTACCTCTTTGATTGCATGGGTTATATGTTTGTTGTGGGTATTAATTTATGGGATTGAGAACATAGAGTAAATTATGATGCATGCTCTACCTAGTTTGATTTAAGGATTGAATTGCTTAAATTGAGAATTTTAAGGACCTAATTGTAATAACCGATAACATGAAAACCTAATTGCAAAAATCAAAATTTTGAGGACTCTTTTCGAATTTTTGGAATTTTTGGGATCACATTATTAATTTTTGAGAATTATATGATTTATTGGAGCAAAGATTAGAAAATTTTATGGGAACAAAAGAGCTAATTTCGAGAAAATGTAGGGCCAAAGGTAATTTTCAAAAACTTTAATGTCCAAAATGTAATTTTTGAGGACTAAATTCGAAACTTTTGAGGAACACTTGGGTTAAATCAGTAATTTTTTTCTGGAATACTGGGTTAATTGCTGGTAGGGAACTTCTTAAGTTTCAACGCGATCAGATTTGTTGGTATGTTTTGCCGCAGGGAGGATATATATTTCAGGTGTAGCCACGTATGCATTACTAGATTCCGGAGCTATACATTTATTTATATCTGAATCTTTCGTCAAGCGACTAGAAATCATACCGCGTGATATGGATTTGGGATTCCGAGTCTCGATTCCATCCGGAGATCAGATGTTTACCTCCCATTTAGTGAAAAAATCGGAGCTTCGGTTACAGAAAAATGTGGTGCAGGCAGACTTGATTGTGCTACCATTATCGGAGTTTGATATTATTCTGGGTATGGACTGCCTATCTTCTAATGGGACTGTCATAGATTTTCGACGGAGGTCAGTATCTGTCCGACCGCCCAACGGTAAGCCGTGTGGGTTTGAGGCAACCAGACATCAGCAGATGTCGCACATCATTTCTTGCATCTATGTGAGGAAGCTCCTGAGGAGAGTCTGTCAAGCGTTTTTTGCCAGTATTGTGACAGTGTAAGAGCCAGTCAGTCAGAGGCTAGAGGAAGTCGAAGTGGTCAGAGACTTCCCCAGTGTTTTTCCAGACGACGTTTCAGGCATCCCACCAGACCGAGAGGTGGATTTTTCTGTCGAGCTTATACCAGGTACCATGCCTATTTATAAGGTGCCCTATCGTCTAGCACCTGCAGAGATGAAAAAACTGAAGGATCAAATTCAAGATTTGCTAGATAAGGGTTTCATTTGCCTTAACTTTTCTCCATGGGGCGCATCGGTACTTTTTGTGAAGAAGAAAAATGGCAGCATGCGGCTTTGTGTTGACTACAGGGAGCTGAATCGTGTCACGGTCAAGAACAAGTATCCACTGCCCAGGTTCGAGGATCTATTTGATCAGCTTTAGGGAGCATCAATATTATCGAAGATAGATCTCCGATCTGGATACCATCAGCAGAAAGTAAGAGAATATGACGTGCATAAGATGACATTCAGGACGAGTTATGGCCACTATGAGTTTACGGTGATGCCCTTCGATTTGACGAATGCGACATCGATATCATGGATGTTATCACGTGTTTCAGCCGTATTTGGATCAGTTCATCATAGTTTTCATAGATGACATCCTGATCTATTCGAGGAGCAGAGAGGAGCATTGTCAGCACCTAAGGACCGTACTGCAGATTTTATGGGATAGACGGCTGTATGTCAAGTTCAGTAAGTACGAGTTCTAGCTAGACAGAGTGACATTCTTGGGCCACATTGTATTTTGGGATGGTATATAAGTCGACCTTAGTAAAGTTGAGGCAATTAGAGATTGGCCAATGACTAAGAGCGTGACAGAGATCCGTAGCTTCTTGAGATTGGGTGCTTATTACATGAATTTTATTCGGGGTTTTTCTTTTATTGCGGTGCCTATGACCGCCTTGACGAAGAAGAATGCCAAGTTTATCTGGGGATCAGAGTACCAAGAGAGCTTTGACAGGTTGAAGTAGGCGTTGACCACTGCACCAGTTCTAGCTATGCCATCAGGGCAAGGAGAGTTCGTGGTTTATACAGATGCTTCGAAGCTCGGTTTGGGCGCAGTGCTGATGCTGCATGACAGATGTTGGAAACATAATTTTGGCTGTTTGACAAACCTTATATTTATTGGACTAACTAATTAAGAGATCGAACTACACAATTCAACTGAAAGTTTGCCTAACTGAAGAGTCTCACGTATATTATCAAAAGCAACTGGATCCAGCTGAACTGAACTGACGAAGAGAACCGACTGATCAGTTGGAAACTGATCAGTTGGAAACTGATCAGTTGAGCCTATCTGGACTTTTGAAGACAACTGTCTGATCAGTTGGAAACTAATCAGTTGATTCATTCAGTTGTGAGCTTATCAGCTACTGCTTGTCAGCTGATCATTCAGCTGTACACGTCATCAGTTGAAAAGGACACTCAATCGTTCAACCGACAACAGTACAAAGCAGACTGCAACTCGTAGTGGAATGCCGCATTTCAGAGACTACAGTATACGAATGTCAGAGAAATATTGACGTGGCAATCAACGAATATAAGATTCAAATATTATTTAAAGGTACCGTTGGAAGAGAAGCCTATAAATAGGCGAGAAGAACAGTCGAGAAAATAAGAGACGAACTATTTTCGAAAACCTTGTTGTTACTCTGCTGAGATTTATTCATACTCAAAGTATAAAAGCTCACGCTTAAAAGATTTATCTGTAGCAGTTGAGGCTACTTTTCGAGCTAACTAGCACAAGCTATTTTTTGTATTACATTCGATCTTTGACTAGATCAGTTGTGCTAAGATCAGTCGTAGAACTGTGAAAATTGTGGTTAACTAAGAGTTTCAGTTTTGGCAGTGTTAAGTTCAAGCTGAAGTGGGTCTGTACAATTTTTGTATCGATCAAAGTTTTTTAGTGCATATCCTATCCTTGTGATAGAAGGGGTGACGTAGGAGTATTTAATTCTCCAAACATCCATAAATCTCTGTGTGTTATCATTTCAGTTAGTTATTCTATCTTTCAATCAGTTTATTTTTCCGCAACTGTTATCAGTTAAACTGATTGTTATTGACCGACAAGATTCCTGTATTAGTTTGTCACCAAACTGATACTTTACTACGAAAATATTTCATAATCTCTAAGTGTTTATTTAACCCCCCCTTCTAAACACTTTCCATCCAACAAACCGATCATAACAACAGAGTTATAGCTTATGTGTCCAGACAATTGACGGTCAATGTTAAGAATTATCCAACTCATGCTAGCAGCGGTGGTTTTTGCCTTGAAGATTTGGAGGAATTATCTGTATGGAGAGAGGTGCAGAATTTTCACAGATAATAAGAGCCTGAAGTACTTTTTCACACAGAAAGAGCTGAACATGAGACAACGGAGGTTGCTAGAGCTAGTGAAAGATTATGACTGTGACAATAGCAATCATCCGGGTAAGGCTAATGTAGTCGCAGATGCCCTGACAGGAAGACTGCAGTGATCACTCAGTTGTCAGTACAGAGATAGTTGCAGGTAGAGATTCAGCGGTTTGAGCTCCCAGTTTATGCCAGGGGCAGTGCCTCTAGCTTTATACCCTGATAGTGCAGTCGACACTGAGAGACAGAATTCGGGCAGGGCAGACTACCGACGAGCAGCTATTGAAGTGGAGATAGAGGGATGATGCTAAGAGCTGGAGACTGTATACAGTTGTGGACGGCATAGTCAGATATCGTGACCAACTATGGGTTCCTAGCAGTGATTCCCTGAGAGAAGATATCTTGAGCGAAGCCCACAGCACCCCGTACTCCATCCATCCAGGGAATACGAAGATATATAAGGATCTTCAGTCTCTTTATTGGTGGCCGGGCATGAAGAGAGATATTTTGAGTTTTGTCTCCGAGTGTTTGACATGTCAACAGGTTAGGGCCGAGCATCAGATACCTGCAGCGAAGCTGAGACCACTCCCTATTGCCGAGTGGAAATGAGAGAACATTACCATGGATTTCGTGACAGGGCTTCTGAGGACGACTGGTGGGTATAATGTCATTTGGGTGATAGTTGATCGTCTCACTAAATCAACATACTTTTTATCGATCAAGAAGACTTTCACCATGACTAAGTACGCAGAGCTGTACATCAGAGAGATATTCAGACTGCATGGGATTCCAATGTCCATCGTGTCTGACAGGGATTCGAGATTCATGTCTGCATCCTGGAAGAGTCTGCATCAGGCATTTGGTACTAAGCTGCTATTCAATACTACATTCCATCCTCAGATTGATGGACAGTCAGAGAGGGTTATTCAGATTTTGTAGGACCTACTTAGAGCTTGCATGATCGACTTCAAGGGCAGCTAGGAGCCGAAGTTACCTCTTGTGGAGTTCACGTAAAACAATATCTACCAGGCATTTATCGGTATGGCTCCATATGATCCATTGATGGGAGGAAGTACAGGTCCCCAGTGTATTGGGACGATGTAGGAGAGAGGGCAGAGTTAGGGCCAAATATTATCAATCAGACTACAGAGTTAGTGGTCCAGATCCGAGACAGGATAAAGACCGCTCAAAGCTGGCAGAAGAGTTACGCAGATCAGCGGCACCGAGATCTTGAGTTTGCCGTAGGGGACCATGTGTATGTGAAGGTCGCATTGATGAAGGGTGTGATGAGATTTGGGAAGAAGGAAAAGCTCAGTCCTAGATATATAGGGCCGTTTGAGATCATAGAGAGAGTTGGGACACTCGCTTACACAGTAGCATTATCGTCGAATCTGGCGGGAGTTCATAATTTGTTCCATGTCTCCATGCTGCGGAAATACATGTCGAATCCTTCGCATGTGCTGAACTATGAACCACTTCAGCTGACACCGAACCTATCTTTTGAGGAGAGACCCACTCAGATGTTTGACAGTCAGGACAGGAGGCTCCGGAACAAGGTGATCCACATGATCAAAGTCAAGTGGCTGAATCACTCCGAGGAGGAGGAACTACATAACCTTAATGCATGCAGTCTAGGGTTTTATTTAAAATATGTGGCTAATGATTTTTATGCATCTTATTTCACAATTTACGCATGGATAGGGGTTATTTCATGAATATTTTTAAATTTTATTCATTAGGGTTTTAAGTTGTGTTGCGCACTCGAACGGGTAACGGAGACCGGGGATAATCAGGAAAAATGTTTTTATTGGATAATTAATTTTAATTATTTAATATATGGTGTATTAAGGCATGATTTTTGAAAATGGGCCTTGGTTGAGTATTTTTACTCGCCGGGTTTTATATTTTAACAGTACGCAAATTTTATTGATTCGGTGGACTTTTTGAGGGTTCGAGCAATATTTTCCAAAGTTTATCAAAAAGAAATATTTTTCGTGAGTGTTTTTGGGCTTTTGGGTTTGTTTTAATGCTTAATGGGCTCAAAACCCTTTTAATCCTTTAAAAATTCAATTTAGGGCCCATTAGTGCTTTGTATTTTATTTAAACACTACCCTAAACTAACCCTAAACCTAATAATACCCTAGCAGTTGTCCCCGCCTCTCCAGTTCACATCCCGCGCGTAATTATTCAAGTTTTTGATCACATAATTTGTAAGGCACGTATGTATCTTTTCTTTCTCTTCATTCACGCTAATATTATGCTGAAATATATGTAAATGCATGAGAATTCATTTATATATCTTGAGGTTTCGTTTTATGCAGGGTTTTGACATGAAAGTGCATCAATTGGCTTCATTCTCACGTTTCTTGCGTTTGTGCAAGAGGCTGCCGATTTTATGTTTCTAAGGGGATGTACACGTCGAGTAAGAGGAGAACTTAAGGCTGGAGTCGAGACATGGTCGGCTTGACGGAAGGCCGATTGGTTTTGGGTGAAGGACCTAGGGTTTTCATGGCTAGATCAAGGGAAAGGGTTGGTGCAGCCGTGCATGACTTGATTCTAGCCGTGTATCAGACCTTATTGGGTCCGTGACTAGGCTTGGAAATGGCCTTGTGCAGCTGGACGTGAAGGTAGAAGGAATGGGTAGGGTTAAGGGCTAGTTGTGTCACTATTTGGCAAGATAGGACAAGGCGCGGGGCTGTAGGTGAGATTAAGGTCGGTTCTGTTGGGTGTCCTTGGCTTGATCTTGGTCCTAGATAACATTGGTTCAAGGTTGGTTCGAGTTGGTTAGGTCTAGGGTTGAAAGTTTGAAGGCTTGGTGCATTAGGGTTTGTGGATTATCAAAGGGCCGAAAATTTCAGCAACTTGCAGGGCTGTTCGAAGGGATTAAATTGAGTGGTATAGGTGGTTTAGGGGCTGGTAGGATGTGTATATACTGTGGTAAAAAGTTGGGAGAAATTTAGTTAAGTTTCGGGTTGATTCGGATTAAGACCGGGACCCTGGTCCAAGTTTTAATACGAATCATATAATTTTGGAAACGTGCTCGAGTTTACGTCTAAGAATTTCTCATAAATATGTTTTAGGAGGTTTTAATGAGTTTGATAAGCTTCGGGTCAAAATTTAGAGGTCCAGGGTTAAAACTGTCATTATGGGTTCCAGGGGCAAAATCGTCATTTTGCACCCGGGTAAAGTTTTTAGTCCTGGAAGCACCCTAAACACGATTTTACATGTATTTAAATGTTTATGTACCACGTATATGACTTTTTATGAAATTGTGAAAAATATGTTGCATGCTTGATTTTAAGGAAAATTACTTATATGCATGATTTTGAAAAGAGATGAAAATAATGATGTTTTTGAAGGATGAGAATTGGTTGTGACTGATGATATATGTATAAGATGAGTTGTATGACCAAGGCTCAGTGGATGGGTAATATTGTCGCTGATGTCCCCGCTATCGGGTACCACTGTTATATGTAGATGGATCGATCGAATAGAACTGATACGATTAGAGCTGATACGAAAGTCATAACTAATTAACTGAATTCAATTAAAGTAAATGTATAAGTATATGATGATATGATGAGATGTTTTTGACACGCTATGCCATGATATGAAATGTTTTGATTCATGTTTCTTTTCAAGTTCATTAGATGTATTTTTAGTACTGTACTTTTCACTGTTTCATGTTATGTATATGTATTTGCTATTAACATTACATGTGTTTTCAGTCTTTAGACTCACTAAGTCTGAATATTGCATGTGAGTTTGTTAATGAGGAGGCTGGAGGTGCCGAAGTCTGAGTATGCAAAGTTGGATGTGCGCACGCGAACCCGAGGACCTTATTTTCTTCCGCACATCGCGTTGTGAGTTAGGAGAGGACATGAATATTTTGTACTCTATGTTTTGACATGTTTTTGGTTGTGAGGATATTTACATGTTTCATATCTGCATTATTTTAAAACGTAGGTTGGGGTTCGATGATTTGTCTCTTTTTAAAATTGCATTATTTTTACCTGTTTGCTGATGGCTACTATTTTATTAAATGTAAAGCGGTACTGCATGCATGTAATTAGACACGATTTTTGAGTATTATTTTAAAAAAAAATTAGTAGCATTTTAAAAAGTAGACGTTTCACTAGGAGCCAACACCCTCAATCCGTCACTTTCCAAGGCTTGCACAGCCATGCCTTGCTTCCAGCCCCTTGCTCTTGAACCAGCCCTCGTACAGCCACCCTAGGACCATCCTCCAGCCCCTTTAGGTCTCCTCGACATCCCCTAACAGCAGTTAAGTGCCGTGCTTCTCAAGGACTCCTAGGTGAATCCCTAGCCTATTTTCAACCCAAATTTTCGTTCATCTTGGTTACCCTCCTTGTCCAGCCTTTAAACATGCACCTAAGGATGCTTAAACATGTTGAAAAACATCCCTTTTAGTAACCCTATCATGACAGCCCCTTTGTGCATCATAAGCAAGAGTTCTAAAATATGAAAACTCTAGTTTTATGCATATTTATCCATAAAAACGAAAATACATAGTGCATCTTATTTTTCCTGCAAACATAATTAAATATACAAAATATGGTGTGAAAGGAGTTTGAAGGAAGATTAAGGCGTGCCTTTTCGTATATTACGCTCGAAAAACGTCTTGTGATGCGAGAGACGTTGGTGGAGAGACGGAGGAAGAAGCTTGCTGAACTTTCTTCAAACTTTCCATGAATTCCTCTTGAAAATGTGTGGTGTGTGTGTGTTTATGTGCTGATGGAAGAGTCCTTGTGTTTGTAGGGTGAGGGGCGTGAGTTTGTGTGTGTATAGGTTAGGGTTTGTTAGCTTTAAAAATACGTGGTGCAAGGTTAGGTCCATTAACCTAGTATAATAGGCCCATTAGATAATATTTAAAATATTTTGTTTAGGTTGATTTTTGAAAATAATAAACGAGCCTCCAAAAATTCCTATTTTCGTCAAAAATTGATTGCCGGTTTAAAATACGACTCGGCTCGTAAAAATACCTCAAAATACCTCATTTTTGAAAATACTCCTTAAAATATACCATATATTTAACAATTAAAAATAATTTTTTAAAAATATTTTCCCTTATATAGTCATCGGTCTCTATTCTTTGATCGCGTCTCGAATCACCTTTAAAACACAATTTTATGCATTCTAATAGAAAATCATATTTTAAACATGTAAACATGCCTACTAAGTTTAATTAATGTAATTAAAATAAATTGATTAAAATACGTGGACCTTCAATTTTTCGGGACGTTACAAAATATTTCTTCCATCGACAAACTACGTCTGGATTCCATTTATGTTTTGCTTCACCAATTCCTTGAATTCAATACAATTCAAAATCGGACAATGAAATATAAAAAATCATACAATTAAATAAGAAATACCATATAATGGAGCTCAAATAAACCCAAAATCATATTCAACGAGCATTAATATGCACAAAAATAAACCTATAATATGCAGAAATCAACCTCAAATGACCTAAAATTGGAAAAATAAAGCTCAAAGACACAACTTAAATAACAAAAAAAATATGGAGCCGAAAGATGAGATTTCCTGCATCGTAAAAAGGTCTATGAGGGAGGAATGTCTCCGGACAACAAGGCGACCAAAATAAGAGAAAGATATGGACGACAATGATTGTCGAATCAGAAAGGCAACAGATGGGAGAGGGAACTTCAAACTGAATCTTTAATTTGTGAAAAACAAGAACAAACCAGCTCAAATATGAAAATAATTGAACTTAAATAAAGATAAAAAATCTACATTACCATTGGAAAATAGATCGAAAAAAGCATATCGACGTGTTCTTCTACTCTCGGTGTTGGAATATTTTTAACAAAGAAAGGTGCTCTCAGTTTAATTATGGAACTTTTACAACACACATAATACATAAAAAAAATGGATTTAAGTGCATTGGGGAGCTAGAAGTAAAAACATATGACAATGGGGAGTCCTTAATATACAATTCTAACATGGGGACTAATTTCTAAAATGAAAATTTGGGTGGAGATTTTAGGCATAATTACCCTATAGATGGCCAAGAACTTTAGTACAAGGGGATTCAGATTTTGAAGATTGAGAACTGAATTTCCATTCTTTCGGCCGAATCAAAGAACATAAAATTTTATTCTTTCGTGTATTCATAAAATCTATATATCGTTACAACTATAGTTACGTTACGATATTAAAATCTACATATCGTTACAACTATGGTTACATTGTGTTAGGATCGGTTGGATGAGTAGAAAGTGTTTAGAAGGGGGGGTCGAATAAACATTTTATTATTTTCCAATCTTTTCGAAAGAATGAATCAGTTTAGTGAAAAACTGAATTCAATAATCTTGTTGTTAATGTTGATCAGTTAACTTTAAAGTGCGAAAACAAACTGAAAAACATATTGAATACTTGAAAATAAGGAACACAAAGATTTGTGGGTGTTCGGAGACTTCAAATACTCCTACGTCACCCCTTCTATCTCAAGGATATGATATTTACTAAAAGACTTTGATTAATTACAACAGCTGTAATAACCCACTTCAGTTCGGACTTAACACTGCCAAACTAAAACTGTTAGTGCCAATACAATATTATCAGTACGCAACTGATGTGTTTTTCTAAGCACAACTGATTTAAAATAGATCGAATATAATAACAATGAATGTTTGTGCTAATTTTCAAGATATAGCATGAAAGCTATGAATAAATTTGATAAGCGTGAGTTTCTTGTAATTGATTTTGGAAAGCTTTTAACTCAAGAATGAATGTGCGCGCGCAAAAGTCTTCTTCTCAGCTAATCTTTTCGGGTATTTATAGGCTTTGTTTCCCAACGGTATCATTGAATGTGTTCAAATAATTATATCCTTTAATTTGTCCTTAGTATACACGTCATCATTCTTCTGACAATCGTACAATGTGGCATTCTAATATGTGGTGTTCCCACTACAGGTTGCAGTCTGCTATTGTACAAATTGTCGCTTGATAGATACGCTCCTTAACTGATGACGTGTCAAGCTGATTTATTAGCTGACCTATATAGCTGATTGATGAACTAATTGTGTAACTGATAGTTCAGTTTGCTACGCAACTTTTCGATAAACTGACTGTATAACTGATAGTTCAGTTTGCTACGCAGCTTTTCGATAAATTGACTGTGTAACTGATCAGTCTTAACTGATTGTCCAGTTAACTATACAGTTTCAGTTAGCTTTTATCAATTCAGTTGCCTTCGATTTTTAAAGCATTAATAATCAGTTCGGGCAACTTCAGTTACGTAATTTCAGTAACGATATGTTCGATTGTGTTGATCAATTCGGTAGTCTTTAAACGATCAATTTGTCAAACTCCAAAATTCCGATTCCAACAATTTCTCCTTTTTGGTATTTGACAAAACTTAGAATTCAATAGCTGATAACAACTGAACTTTGTAGATAAAATAATATTTCATTGGGAATAATCTTTCACACTACATATTCGTACAAAGAATGAAAGAATGAACGGATGAAAGAATAGTCTTCTATCTTCTAACGATACTCTGCCAAATCAAATAACTGAATAAAGACTGTCTTCCAAATGATCTTCATTTCTTGGCTCGTTTATCAGCCGATTGTTGATCAGTTGGTTGACTTGGTCTCTTCTTGGATTGTTGCTGCTGCTCTTTTTCCCATTTTTTGTCAACACCACCATTTTTATTGGATAGAGTATGGACTTCCGAAGTGACTTGAGATATAGCATGTAACTGTCACTCGGTCCTTCTTCAATTGATCTATTTGGAGAAATAAGGAAGTGACATCCTTAGTAACCTGTTGGAGGCTCTTCATGATATTCTCCTTCATAGAATCAATCTTCAAAGTATGCAGTAGTTGGGTTGAATTCATATCAGAAACAATTGAAATAATATTGTTCAAAACAAACTGAATTTCTTCAAGCATAAGATCAGCGACCATAGGTATTTGAGGAGACAGGGCTTCAGGTGTATCTGGATTTTCATCCTTGTCTTCTTCATTGAAAATAACCATGTCCAGTTGTGGTGCTTCAGTTTCGGCTTGAGCTAATTCTGTCATAATTTCTTCAACTGCTTCCTGAGGAGGTTGTTGAGCTGAGGGATAGGGCTGATCAGCAGTGGAGCTAGTTGGCTCTTCAGTCTGCATTTGCACATCTTCAATTTGTTTTGAGTGCAACTGATGCATTTCAGCTTTATTTTGTTGTTCAGTCGTGGCAGACAACTGAACTAATTCTTCAGCTTCTTCTAATATAGCCTCTGAGGCTATCTGTTCTGCTGTGCTCTTGTCTTCAGCTGGTTGCTCAGTTGTAAGATTCAGCTGGATGTCAGTGGCAACTGACTGGATAACTTCATCAATATTTGCCAATGACAACTTAGCTTCTGTATACAGCTGAAGACTCACTGGACGAGATTTTGGAGGAGCATGAGATGATTTTTCAGCATCCTCGGAAGTAGAAGGAGCAATAACTTGCTCTTAACTTTGTTCAGCAACTACTTCTTTGGATGGCTCTGACTGAGTTGTAGAAGGTTCAGCCTGCTCCGTTGATGTTGGACTTTGGGAATCACTTGGAATATATAATTTTTTGATTCAATTCCCAATTTAAGAATCTAGGTACTTATGCCTGGAGGTCCTGGGATCAAGTGTTGGGGAGGCGAAAGAAATCACTTTCCTGGGGTGGGATATTCTATGAGTGGCGGTGCATGAGCATGGGCTAGGTCTCTAGGTGGACCATCATAACGACCCATGATCAGTAGTGGTGCGTGGGTATGGGCCGAGGCCCATGTTGGTTCAGCCTAATGGCCTATGATGATTTTTGTTAATTTTGAAAATAACGAGTTTAGAGGTGATTTGATACGCCGAGACGTAATTTTTATCGGTATTCAATTTTCAACAAAATAAGAACTTTTTGACAACTCGTCTAATAATTTCACGAACTTTCCTAAACGAAATAATTTTTAAAAGCGCTTTTGGGCTTATTGGGCCTAGTATAGCTTACTATTGGGTCCAAGCTTTCACACAAGTTTAATTTATCAAATATTAAGCCGAAACCCTACACCCTTTAATTATATATGCACGCCCACCTTCCCTCAACACACACAACTCTTTTCCCCCATCATACAACTCACGCACACATGAAGCATCACCAAGAAAGGGTCTTCCGTTCGTCATCGTTGCTCGCAATTCAACGTGTTTCCGTGCGTTATATATGCAAAGACACGTCATAATTCTTCTTTTTCTCATCTATCACACCCTAATAAGTATCTGATTATGATTTGCATGAGAAAGAAGTATCCCCTTTATTTATTTCGTTTTTATGCATATACATGAGTTTAAAGTGTGATTTTTTGCACCAAAACATGATATATGCTTACATGAAGGGCCTGCCATTATTAGATATTGTTTGTGGAACGTTTGTACACGAGTTAAGGGTCCTATAATGCATGTTGACAGGCTGCACACAAATTTGAAACAAGTTGGAACTAAAGCTGTTAGAGTAGGTGCACGTCGAACCAAGTGTTGGCCGAGTGTTCACAATGAAAATCTTTGTATAAACAATCTTTATTTTAATAATATTTGAAATTATTGTTTTGGCGCATCTTTATCTGTATACCCATGCTAGTTGCATAGATAAAGTTCTTGAATATACAAATAGTAGAAAGAATATGAGATGCTCATATGATGAGTATCATGAAACTCATATTTGGAATACTGTATATTCTAAACAGTTCCTAGTCGATTCAGCCGTCGCTAAGAAGGATATAGGCCGCTAGATTTCGAGACTAGTATCTGCGATGTGAGTACCATGTTTCATTGGTAGGTGACATTGTGATGTCCAAACATGCAGATAGGTGCTCCTTGTAGAGTGCACTGAACAACCATCCATAAAGGACTTTCCAAGTGGTTCTCACTTATCGAGTGGAAAAGTCCTAGTTTGTGGTTGTACACCACTAGTCTTTATGACCCGGGAGAACATTGAGACTCTATGTGCTAGCATTACACTTTGACTTGTTTACCGACTCATAAGGGCTCATCAGGTGGCAAGGTTGGGTGTTTTGTCGAAGCATATAGGAGTAGATGCATTGTAGTAGGGGATTCACTGCTTACCTCCGGGTATGGATATCCTATGTGTATGTAGTATGAAATCTCTGATCAGAGTATGGTGGTAAGTATGAAAGGGGTTTCATAGATTACACCATCGATGCAACTACGACAGGACACATAGTATCGATTCATTGACAACTCTCGATATACCAATGGTTGTCGAATCGATCGGGATATATGAGTTGAAGGGACCGTACTATACGCTAACCACAATTGAATGGTTCTTGCAGGCACTATCGTTTGATACCTAGGGAATCATGTAAGCGATGCTGCTAGGCGTTTAACATGATTGGTTGGTACTATCAGACTTGAGTTCTGACGTTCTTATTATCAAGGAATTGATAAGTAAAAATGGAGCAATTGGGGTATGCTCAAATAAGGACATGTTTAGTCCGAATCACATGGAGATGTGAACCCACGGCTAGTTGTATCAATGAACCATTGAGGGTCACACAAGTGCTAACTTTTTAGATCCCGTTGAGAAGTAAAATAGTTCAATGTGTTGAACGGCTTATAAAGTAGTCTATAAGTGCAAATAAAAATAGAAGAATGACTTCTATAAGGAGAATGTAACTTTTAATATGAGGAAGTGTTCCTAAAATAAAAGTTGGCCAAATAAATAATGTATTTGAAAATTGTGATTTTCATAAACATTATTTTGGACTAAAATAAATTAATTCAAGTGTTGAAGTAATTAAACACTAGTGGACCTAGTATAGTCCAAATAATTAAATTAATTCAAGTGTTGAATTAATTAAACAACATTGGGCCTTGTAGAGCCCAATTAGAAATTATTATTAAACTAGTGGGCTTGAGTAAAATCAAGTAAAGTTTAAATGGTCTCAAATATGTTTGAGACATTTAAATAAAACTCCATGGGCTTTGTAATTGTTACATACCCAAATAAAAATAATGTGCATGGGGAGGTGAATATTTGGGAGACCACTTTTTCATATTCAAGGCTTGACATGCTAAAAAGGGTTTTAGTTTTTTACACAACCAAGACAACTCATTCTCCCCTACACCCCACACAGTAGTGGCCGAAACTTGAAGCATTTTTCTCTTCAATTTTTGTTCTTCAATTGTTGAGGAAATCCTACACTTCTCAAAGATAAATGCTCTAATTTTTGTAGTGCAAAATTAGAGTGGATCTACCTTGTTAGTGGTGGACCATATTTTGAAGGAAAGAAGGAGGCTTGTAGATTGTCTACCTTCAAGTGGTATCAGAGCTAAGGATACTATTTTGTGTACCATATACATAATATTATAATGAGGTCAATTTCTAACCGCATGAGATGATTTTTTGCAACAAAAAACAAGGCTTTGTGAAGGGGATTTCGGGCAGCTCGAGCAGCAAGGGCAGCCCGAGGGGATGCCCGAACCCCTCTAATAAAAAAAAAAAAATTTTGTTGGCCGGAATCCGGCGACGGCGATGACAACTAGGGTTTCCAAAAGTGTTTTAGATTATCTAAGTGTCATGGGCCTTGAAGTTGTTGGGCCATAAGATGGCTAACATATTTGTGAAATTTAAATGAGCCAAAATTTTTTTGGTGAAAAATGATTTTTTGGGCCCTTAAGTTTAAATTTACAAAAGTTGCAAATCTCGTGAAATAAATAATTGAAATTGGACTTTAATTATTTATAGTAAATTGTGATTTACAAGAAATTCGGTTATAAATAAATTAATTAGAAAGTAGACAAAGGAGTTTGTATACTTTGTTAATTTAGTTTATAATCGTGGCGGTTAGTGAATGGATCAAGATATATAATATTGGATCAATTGATTATTGTGATAATTAATTGATGGTGTATGATATGTGATATTATGCATGAAGAATGATCAAAAGCCCAAGCCCAATTTGCTAGGTGTATGCTAGGATATTTTGTGTTGAATGATTGTAATAATTATCAACTTATAAAGTGGGCTTGGTTTATGGCCCGTTCCCACCCCATGAGATGTATCCCTATTTGCAATGAACATTTATTCGTAAATATTAGTATAATGGAAGATCAAGAGTGGAAGATGGTGACCTTGATGATTATGAAGATGGAAGACATGTAAATATTGGAGGCTAATGTAATAGTTGCATTTGTATCCCATGCATTTCCCTAGGATTGGACCTAGGCCCGTGTTTAGCTCACACGGGCCATTAGTTTTGGGCCGATTGATCATCCTTGTTTTGTTTACTGTTTATAATATATATGCATGATATGTTATAAATAATGAGTATGTGCGTTTTTATTATGATAATAACAAAGTTGCATGAATCCGACAAACATACGATCCTACATGGCGAGCTTTTAAATAAAATTAATGATGAGACCTTTCAAAATTAAAAAACCCTCATTTTGAATAAGATTCAAAATTAATATCAAGCCCGAAAAGGAGAATTATAAAGGTGTTTATAATTTCAATGTCTTCCATCGACAATGGGTGTATGATGAACGCTACCCGTGTTTGGGGCTCAGCTCATATTATTGGGGGGCCCTGGACACCGGAAAGCTGTGACATCCATTGACATGGTGATGTGAACTACGTGGAACTCCCATGATTTCGGCTCATATTATTGAGGGAACTCATGGCGACCGTCCATTAAGGTTCAACATCGATGGGTAAGGCTTGACCCGTAAAGATGAACGACGTCATATTATTAGGTCCTAATCAAACGTGAGACAAAAGTTTACGTAAAGGTTTGCATGGAGATGCAATTGGAAACTACCTTTTAAGAATTATGATTGGCTGATATTATTCGGGATCATAATTCGCTAATTGGACCTTACGTACCTACTGAGGAAAGGAGTTTCTCGTTTTCACTAGAGGGTAGTGAAAGATATCAAAACAGTGGGAGTAAATATTTATAAAGTAAAATTCCATACTTTATATCTTACCAAATATTTTAAAAAATTCAATAACATTTATCTGTTTTACTTTTAAGTACAAATTTGACAATGACTTCGATTCGCAATCCGTTATCTGCTATACTCGACAAACTTATTTTAACCGGACCTAATTACCTCAATTGGCTAAGGAATCTTAAAATCTTCTTGAATTCGGAAAGGATAGCATATACACTGACTGAGTCACCCCCTGTTGAGGCTCCGACTGACAGCACTCCTGAGGAATTGCAGACCTACAAAGAATGGTGTGACCATGACTTGAAAGCCAGATGTAATATGCAGGCTTCCATGAATGATGAGCTACGGAGGCATTTTGAGGATTCAAAGAGTGCTGCTGACATTCATTTGCATATCAAGGAGCTCTTTGGAGAGCAAACACGTCCTCTTAGGCGTGCTACCGTCAAGGAGCTGATCACTTTGCGCATGCGCGATGGGGCCTCGGTCCATGAGCATGGCCTAAAGGAGATTGGGCTCGTGGACAAGCTCGTTGGCATGGATCTGATGTTGCCTTCGGAGTTGACCACCGACGTGTTGCTCTTATCGCTGCCTAGCTCATTTGATCCTTTTGTGGTGAATTTCAATATGAACAAGATGGAGCCGACCCTTGAGAAGTTGGTGAATATGCTTGTTACCTTTGAGTCATCCATCAAGAAAGAGAAGTCGGTTCTTTATGTGGGCTCTTCATCTGGTACGAAGACTGGTCCACCTGGGAAGGGAAAGAAGCGTTCTTTCCAACGTCCCAAAAAGAACGTGCCCTTGAAGAGGCAAGCTCCGAGTCCCGCTGTGGCAGCCATGCTAGTGAAGGCTGACAAGACTGCTTATATTTGTCATCACTGCAAGAAGCCTGGACATTGGAGGCGTAATTGTAGAGAATATCTTGCCCAAAAGGGTTCTGGAAACGGTATGTTCTATATCAAAGTAAAGATTTCAATTAAATCTACTTCTTGGGTATTAGATACCGGCTGTGGCTCACATCTCTGTAATGAGTTGCAGGTGATGGGAAGAAGTAGGAGACTAAGGGATGGTGAGACCTTCTTAAGGCTGGGCAATGGAGTAAGAGTTGCTGCCAAGGCTATTGGAGATGTTTACTTGATTTTGAACAATGATTTTAAGTTAGTTTTGAGAGATGTTTTGTTTGTACCAGATTTGGTGAAAAACATTATTTCCATTTCTATGCTTGATAAAGATGGATATTCTTGTGTATTTAGCAAAGGTGTTTGCAACATTTACAAAAATGAATGTTTGATTGGTACTGGAGAACTTGAAAACGATCTCTATAACTTATAATTGAAAGATATTCCACTAAACAATGTCCAAGCAATAACAACAACAAACAAGCGAAAACAAGATACTCTAAATTTGACACAATTATGGGATGCTCGATTAGGACATATTTCCCTAAGAAGGATGAACAAGCTAGTGGGAGTAGGCATGTTTGATATGTCTGATATTAATGCTCTCAAGACTTGTGAATCCTGTCTAAAAGGAAAGATGACCAAAATTCCCTTCAAGGGCCATGTAGAGCGAGCCAAAGGTTTATTGGATTTGATCCATACCGATGTGTGCTGTCCGCTTAGAATCACCACTAAGCATGGACATGCCTACTTCATCACCTTTACCGATGACTTTTCGAGGTATGGGTACGTGTATTTGATGAAATACAAGTCTGAAGCCTTTGAAAGGTTCAAAGAATTTAGAAGTGAAGTAGAGAAACAGTTGGGACGAAGCATCAAGACACTTTGATCGAATCGAGGTGGTGAGTACTTGAGTGCCGAGTTCCAAAAGTATCTTAGGGAGAATGGGATTCTCTCGCAGTGGACTCTGCCCGCTACACCGCAGTTGAATGGTGTTTCGGAGCGTCGTAACCGAACTTTGATGGACATGGTTCGGTCAATGATGGGGTTCACGGAGTTGCCGCCATCCTTTTGGGGGTATGCGCTTGAGACAGCGGCACTGTTGTTGAACAATGTCCATTCAAAGGCAGTTGATAAGACACCATATGAGATATGGATGGGTAAGCCACCCAAATATTCTTATCTTAGAATATGGGGGTACCCTGTTTATGTGAAGCAGGTAGTGGGAGATAAATTGGATAGTCGATCCATTTTATGTTACTTTGTGGGATATCCAAAGAAATCAGTTGTATATTATTTCTATTATCGCCAAGAAACAAAGGTGTTTGTTTCTAGGAATGCAACCTTTTTAGGAAAGGAATTTCTATTGGATAGAAAAGGGGAGATGATAGAACGCGAAGAGGTTCGAGAGACACCCACAATTATAAAACCCACTCCCGAAGAGCCAAGAGAGGAGATACAAGCTCCTAGAAGATCCGAGAGAGTCTCGAGACCACCTATGAGGTATGGTCTGCTTCTTGAAGAGGGCCATGATGAGCCTATCCATGGATGTGATCCGAGGACCTTTAAGGAAGCATTATCTGATGCCGATTCATCCAAGTGGCTTGAAGCAATGGAATCTGAGATGAATTCCATGCATTCGAACCAAGTGTGGAATCTTGTGGATCCACATGTGGGAACTATTCCCATAAGGTATAAATGGATTTACAAGAGGAAACTTGGGGCGGATGGGAAGGTATTGATCTTCAAAGCGCGATTAGTGGTAAAATGATATGCTCAAAGACAATGAGTTGACTTTGAGGAAACCTTTTCTCCAGTTGCAATGTTCAAGTCGATAAGGATATTGCTAGCCATAGCTGCATGGTGTAACTATGAGATATGGCAGATGGATGTCAAGACAGCCTTTCTTAATGGGGAAATTAAAGAAGAGATTTACATGTCTCAACCTGAAGGGTTTACATCTATCGAAAGTGAGCATATGGTATGCAAACTTTAGAGATCTATTTATGGTCTAAAGAAGGCATCTAGGAGTTGGAACCTCAGATTCGACAGTACAATCAAAGAGTTTGGTTTTACTAAGAATCCTGAGGAACCCTGTGTGTATAATAAGGTCAGTGGGAGTGCTATGACATTCCTGGTGCTTTATGTTGATGACATTCTACTCATTGGGAATGATGTAGGAATGTTGCAATCAACTAAAATATGGTTAGCAAGTAAGTTCTTGATGCAGGACTTGGGTGAAGCATATTTTGTATTGGGGATACAGATCTATAGAGATAGATCAAGAAGATTGCTTGTTCTCACCCAGTCCACATACATTGAAACCATCGTGAAGCAGTTCTCGATGGATGAGTCCAAGAGAGGACATCTACCAATGTGTCATGGCGTGTCCCTATCCAAGTCTATGTCTCCCAAGACTGATGCAGAGATAGCGGCGATGACAAGCATTCCTTATGCATCTGCGATTGGTAGCATCATGTATGGGATGATATCTACACGTCCTGACGTGGCTTTCGCACTAAGTGTAGTGAGTAGATATCAATCGAACCCTGGTCTTCCACACTGGAAAGCTGTGAAAGACATCCTTAAGTATTTGAGAAGGACCAATAAGTTGTTCTTGGTCTATGGGGGTGGAGAACTGAAATTTGAAGGCTATACCGACTCTAGCTTCCAAAGCGATATCGATGACTCGAAGTTAACCTCTGGGTTTGTATTCATGCTCAATGGTGCTGTTGTCTCTTGGAAGAGCTCCAAGCAAGACAGTACTACGGATTCCACCACTGAGGCCGAATACATTGCTGTATCAGCTACAGCAAAGGAGGCTGTTTGGATAAGGAATTTCGTCCAAGAGTTGGGCGTCATTCCTAATGGAGTTGCTTCTGTCCCGGTGTTTTGTGACAACACGGGAGCTATAGCTCAAGCAAAGGAGCCAAGGTCTCATCAGAAGTCCGAACATGGATTGAGAAAGTACCACATCCTCCGAGAGATTGTGGAAAGAGGAGAAGTGTCGATTGACAAAGTCGGCTCCACAGATAATGTTGCTGATCCGCTAACTAAGCCTTACTTGGACCATTATTCGATAAGCATCGCGAATAGATGGGTTTAAAGCATATTGGTAGTTGGCTCTAGCGCAAGTGGGAGATTGTTAGAGTAGGTGCACGTCGAGCCAAGTGTTGTCCGAGTGTTCACAATGAAACTCTATGTATAAACAGTCTTTATTTTAATAATATTTGAAAATATTGTTTTGGCGCATCTTTATCTGTATACCAATGCTAGTTGCATAGATAAAGTCCTTGAATATACAAATAGTAGAAAGAATATGAGATGCTCATATGATGAGTATCATGAAACTCATATTTTGAATACTGTATATTCTAAACAGTTCCCAGTCGATTCAGCCGCCGCTAAGAAGGATATAGGCCACTCGAGTTCGAGACTAGTATCTGCGATGTGAGTACCATGTTTTATTGGTTGGGGACATTGTGATGTCCGAATATGCAGATAGGTGCTTCTTGTAGAGTACACTGAACAACCCTCCATAATGGACTTTCCAAGTGGTTCTCACTTATCGAGTGGAAACGTCCTAGTTTATAGTTGTATACCATTAGTCCTTATGACCCGGGACAAGATTGAGACTCTATGTGCTAGCATTACACTTTGACTTGTTTACCGACTCATATGGGGTCATCAAGTGGCAAGGTTGGGTGTTTTGTCGAAACATATAGGAGTCGATGCATTGTAGTCGGGGATTCACCGCTTCGGGAATGAATATCCTATGTGTATGTAGTATGAAAGCTCTGATCAGAGTATGATGGTAATTAGGAAAGGGGTTTCATAGATTACACCATCGATGCAACTACGACATGACACATAGCATCGATTCATTGACAACTCTCGATATACCAATGTTTGTCGAATCGGTTGGGATATATGAGTTGAAGGGATCGTACTGTACACTAACCATAATTGAATGGTTCTTGCAGGCACTATCATTTGATACCTAGGGAATCACGTAAGCGATGCTGCTAGGCGTTTAACATGATCAGTTGGGTACTATCAGACTTGAGTTCTGACGTTCTTATTATCCAGGCGTTGATAATTAAGAATGGAGCAATTGGGGTATGCTCAAATAAGGACATGTTTAGTCCGAATCACATGGAGATGTGAACCCACGGCTAGTTGTATCAATGAACCATTGAGGGTCACACAAGTGCTAACTTTTTAGATCCTGTTGAGAAGTAAAATAGTTCAATGTGTTGAACGGTTTCTAAAGGAGTTTATAAGTGCAAAGAAAAATAGAAGAATGACTTCTATAAGGAGAATGTAACTTTTAATTTGAGGAAGTGTTCCTAAAATAAAAGTTGGTCAAATAAATAATGTATTTGAAAATTGTGATTTTCATAAACATTATTATGGACTAAATTAAATTAATTCAAGTGTTGACGTAATTAAACACTAGTGGACCTAGTAGAGTCCAAATAATTAAATTAATTCAAGTGTTGAATTAATTAAACAACATTAGGACTTGTAGAGCCCAATTAGAAATTATTATTAAACTAGTGGGCTTGAGTAAAATCAAGTAAAGTTTAAATGGTCTCAAATGTGTTTGAGACATTTAAATAAAAGTCCATGGGCTTTGTAATTGTTACATTCTCAAATAAAAATAATGTGCATGGGGAGGTGAAGAGTTGGGAGACCACTTTTTCAATATTCAAGGCTTGGCATGCAAAAAGGGGTTTTAGCTTTTCACACAACCAAGACAACTCAT
The DNA here is from genome assembly GCF_012295235.1 of Primulina huaijiensis. NCBI lineage: Eukaryota > Viridiplantae > Streptophyta > Magnoliopsida > Lamiales > Gesneriaceae > Primulina > Primulina huaijiensis. The sequence goes on from NC_133314.1 coordinate 7,715,408, forward strand.
TCTCCCCTACACTACACACAATAGTGGCCGAAACTTGAAGCATTTTTCTCTTCAATTTTTGTTTTTCAATTGTTGAGGAAATCCTACACTTCTCAAAGATAAATGCTCTAATTTTTCTAGTGCAAAATTAGAGTGGATTCACCTTGTTAGTGGTGGAACTTATTTTGAAGGAAAGAAGGAAGCTTGTAGATTGTCTACCTTCAAGAGCCAAGTTGTTTACAACTTGGTTGGAGCCATCATCAATCTCTTGAGATTGATAGGTAAAATTCTAAATACACTATGTATGACATATTTTCGTGTTTTGTATTTGCTACACACTAGTACATGAGGTGCTCGATTTTTGCCTTGAAAACAAATTTTGAAACTTCCGTTGCGTATTCGGGCACCTTAATCGATCCTCTTTCAGAAGCCTCATGTTTTATTGTCAAATGCTCGGGTTAAGAGGAACAACCATGCATTGTTTGGCTTTGGCTTGACAAGGGCTTGGCTAGGATGGGACGTGGCTAGGCCAAGAGAGGAGTCTTAGATGCTAGGAATCGAGCACAGTGGCTGGGAATGAGTCCTAGAAATCTAGGACTCTACCCGCAGCTTGTCGAGGGATGCAGCTGTGCGTAGGGACTTGTGGCTCGGCCAGGGTGGTTAGGGCTGGGCTAGGCTAGGTCTACAGGGTCTTGAGAGGGTTCTTGAGGGGCTGCGTCAGGGCTGGCTCGATGGTTAGAGTTCGAGCTAAGTTCGAAGAGTCCTAGTGCACTTGGGAATCTCGGCCGCGACACTTGCTTCTGGTGTAGGTGGCTTTGGGCAAGTTAGGGTCGAGTCCTAGGGGTCTAATGGGTTCAGTATGGTTCAGGGGAGGTCTGGTCAGGAGTCGGCTCAAGGTGGCTCGGGCTTGGCTAGTGGAAACCGGGAGTTGGCTCATGGGTGTTAGCTTAGGGTTCGAAAATTTTATTTTAATGGTTAAGGTTTGAAACGTTGTTCAACGTGGTCGAATAGGGGTTCACGAGGGTAAATTAAATATAAAAAGTCTATGTTTAAAGTTTGGAAATTTTATAATAAAATTTGAATTTATTCGAGAATTAATCAGTCTGCGAATTAATAATTATGATATAATTAGAAAGCCTAGAAGTTAAGCTAAATAAAAATATTATTAATATAATTTTATCTTAAATAATTATTTGGGATGGTCTAGAGTCAACGGAAATAAGAAAAAGTCAAAATCGTGAAATTTTACTTCTAGGGGTAAAACGGTCATTTTACCCCTAAAAAATAGTAAACGTCATGGCAGTGCCCGAAATGCTGTAAAATATGTTAATATGATTATTTTAAATGTTTATGGAATTTTATGATGAAACGTTAAGGCTAAAAGATATGTTGAATGCTTGGTTTAAAAGAAAAATTATTATTATATGCATGAAGTTTATAAAGTGATGAAATTACGAAATGTTGAAGGAAGTAAAGTAATTGTGACTGATACGATGATACGATGATACGATAATACGTAAGGCCAAGACTCAGTTGACGGATGAGAGTGTCACTGATGTCCCCGCCGCCCAGTACTGTGGTTACACGTAGATGGATCTATCGACCTTTAATACGAATACGAAGGTCACAATTAACGATCTGAATTCAATGAAAGGAAAACTTATATGTATATGATGAAATTGATATGTTTATGATGATATGAAAAATGTTTATGTTTATGCATGATTATGAAATGTTATTTTACATAAAAATATTTTCACTATTGCATGTGATTGTATACTTATTATTTGTTATCAAGATTATGGTTTGCTGAGTCTTTATATTCACTAGGTGTGATCGATGCAGGTGAGTATGATGTTGATGCTAGTGGAGGTCTTGATGGTTGATCTTACTGGACTGAAGGTGCACAAAACACGATGACCAGCGCTAGTTTTTCCGCATTTATGATTTTAAGTTTATGATAAAGATTTTTACGGCTTTCATAATGCTATTGAGTGGTTTTTGAGAGGTTGTTAGTTTTAACTTTATTGCTAACTTAGGATTTGAAAGCGTTTGACGATGTTATGCTTTGAATTATTTCTTTTGGATTTTCAAATATGGTTGAATGTTTTATTTTCAAAATGTGTCAAAATATTTTAAGTATATATATGTATATCGGCCGAATTACTAGGGTAAAAAAAAATTTTTAGTACTTTTTAAGCAAAACAAGTAGTGGACGTTTCATAAATGCTCAGCCCTGGGGTGGTGGCATCCATCTTTTCTTGAATCACCACACCCTTCGATCTAGCAACTGGTAGAACAGTTGGTCAGGAAATAGTAATGAGTGGTGCTCAGACTCCAGTAAGTTTTAATTTGTCACTAGATTCAGTGACTCTCAGCATTGGAGGATAAGTTGGAGTCCGTTGCTGAATCTCTTTAGCTGTTGATGTATCTGGAACTGCCTTAATAGGTATGGCAATAAGAGGTAGTTCAGCTCCAGTTGGTATCTGCCTTTCAGCTAGGATAGTTTCAGCGACAGATGTTCTGGTCTTTTGGGACCTTGGCTTCTTCCTAATTTTCAGAGAAGGAGTCCTTTCCGATTCAGTTTCACTGACAATCAATTTCCTCTTGATTGTCTTCTTCTTAGCCAAGTCCTTTGTCTTTGCCTTCTTAACTAATTTGGGAGTTGCGAGCATCCCAATCTCCTTTTTCACCTTGACAAACTGCTCAAGAGAAATGTCCAGCTTAGTCTTTGCCTGTTGAACGTTATTGGAATTGAAGACTTCAAATTTGGATCACTTCTCAGTTGAGTCATCCACAAGACCATTATTTTCAGCAGGTAGTTGAGTGGTACAACATAACCGTTGGACTGGTTGGAGGACTGAACCATATTCTTCAGTATGTTAAATATGATTGTGGACCAGTTCAGTCTCCTTCCCTTCATGATAGCAGTCATCACTTGAAACTTCTCAAGGTTGAGGAAAACGAATGAGCCTGCCTTGGCGAGTAAACTCTTGGCCACTATATCTGCCAACAACTGAATTTCTGACTTCAGCTTTTTCTTCGTATCAGTTACTTTGATCTTCCTTCCATCAACAGACAAGAGAGTCTGCATTTCTTCAATATCAACAATTTTTATTTCAGAAAAATTAGATAAACCATCGGAAGGTAGCTGGAAGAGAGAACTGAGAATCTTCATCTATAGTTTGCATCTTGTTGTTGATGGTTGAGATAACTTTGCCGTCGTCAGATATTGTGCTGTAGGCATAAATTTGTTGAACTTCTTTTGGGTAAACATCCTGGGTTTCCAATCCAAGAAATTTCTTCAAACCATCTGCTTTGAGTTCAGAAAGACACCTCAAAATTCTTCACCTTTGACAGAAATAACCGATTCGAAGTCAATAGCCATCGCGTTGAAAATGTGATACGAAACTATAGGGCGTGGCGTACAAATGATTGGAAAGAGATTTAGGAAGCGTTGTTGTTTCGGACCTTCAAGCTCAATGATGAAGAATTAAGCATATTCAAGCAAGTGGTGAAGTTCAACAAAGATTATAATGAAGGAGTCCCGAGCAACCAAGCATGTGAGTGCAAAATGGCCCGAAAGGACAGTGGCGGCATGCACCCGTGCAACAAGACGCACAGCAGCGCACACGGGGCAGATCTGCGTGCGCTAAACAGAACATTGCACTCGGCTGCGAGTGATCCGCAGTGCAGAATTTTTCACGAACCCTAGTTACAATTTTTCTTGTTTTGTTTTGGTTATATATTCATTGTAAAACACTATGAACAATTAATTTTGAGTTTATTAAAAATATTTTGAGTTTTCTCTCAAACTTTTCAAGGCTTTTGCTTTGTTCTTAAAAAATCAAAATATTTTTAATAAACTCAAAATTAATTGTTCATAGTGTTTTACAATGAATATATAACCAAAACAAAGCAAGAAAAATCGCAACTAGGGTGTGTTCGCGAAAAATTCTGCCCTGTGGCTTGGGCGGCTGCGCGTGATCTCGCGCAGCTGCGCGAGATGTTCTGTTCTCGGTCAGCAAGCCCCGCGCGGCTGCGCCGGTTTTGGCACTGGTGCGTGCCAATGCGCCGGTGGCGCACGCTGTTCTACTCCATGCACGCGCTGCTGCACGTCTGGTTGCGTGGGTGCATGCCGATCGCTGTCCTCTCGGGCCATTTTGCACTCACATGCTTGGTTGCTCGGAACTCTTTTATTATATTCTTTGTTGAACTTCACCAGTTGCTTTAATATGCTTGATTCTTCATCATTGAGCTTGAATGTCCGAATCAACGATGCTTCCTAAATCTCCTTCCAATCATCTGTACGCCACACTCGGTCAGATTCGTATCAGAATGTATGCAAGTGTTTGGCTTGCCATTTTGCTTGATTTCTGAATTCCTGCAAAGAAAAATGCTTTGAGCGTTTGAATGCTCTGAAAGTTCGAAAGCTTTGAGATTTAGAAATGACGTAAAGAAAAAAAACTGAATAAGGGCGGCTGATTACTTATGTTGATGACTGTTCAAATTTTTGGACATGTGTCAGTCCAAGATTAATTTGAATAAAGTATGCTGTGTACGTGTAAATAAGTTGCTTGGACTATGTGGGTTCACGTTGTCAATTACTATTCAATGAATGGCATAATTAAATGTTGAATTTTAACAGTCACATCACTTAATGTAGAATTTGATCGATAATCAGTTAGCCTATTTTATATGAACAGTTGGGTCAATAACTGAATGACCAGTTGAAAACTGAATCAGTTCAGTTGAAGACCAACTACCAACTGTCTTATCAGTTAACCAATTTAATACTCGACATTCCCCCTAAATAAATGCATAAAATTATGATAGAGTTAGAAAATCTCATCAAATGAAGACGGTTGACTGAAGTCTCTTCATATTCTTCAGTTCGTTTCTTCAATTGGTTTGAATCTGTCTACAAATAAGATCAAACTTATTAGATTTAAAATAATTCAGCAGATAACATAAGTGCAGATGGACAAGGCTAGCAGTTTCAATCAGCCCATTCTTGCAGAGAGGCTGTCATTTGAAGAAGCTTGGAAGAATGATATCGAAGACTTTGTCTTCGCAAAGACCATGTCCACCTGGATGAAGATTCAAGAGCTGCAATATCTTCAGAGAGATGGAATAGTTGCCTCAGATGAACAAAAGGCAACTGAGATCAAATATAAGCGGCGTCTCTCTGTCGTTCATAATTCAGACCTTGCCACCGATGAAGGTCTCTACTACTTGATGCTCATGAAGGAGTATAGAACTCTGGACAAAATTTCCTTCTCAGAAAGTTTTAAGAGAACTTCCTCCGAGTAGTTGTCCCTTTGGAAAGATGCAGTAGATAGGAAATTAAACCGTGTAATAGCAACTAGGTTTTATCAATAAAATTTCTATTTTGCCAATTGTTGTTTGTTACTTTACTGTTTAGTTCTTCTGCAATCTGACTGGTAATACCTGACTAACAACAAGAACATATAATAATGCGAATAAGATTAAGACAAATCAATTAAATCAAGTATATTGCGAAAATAAGAAAGCTTAGTCTCGAGTAGTGGTTTGATGAAGATATCACCTGCTTGTTGTTCAGTTGATATGTACTCCAGTCTGATTTCCATGGTCTCTGATGAAGTTATGTCTGAGATCAATATGCTTGGTCCTGAAATGAAGAACTGGATTGTATGTAATCGCAATTGTGCTTGTATTAAAACAGAAGATTGGTTATTCTTCTACAATGACTCCATAATATTTCAGTTCTTGTTGTATCCAGAGCAGTTGGGCAGAACAGCTTCCAGCAGCTAGGTATTCTGCTTCGGTTGTGGAAGTTGCTATGGATGTTTTCTTTTTTCTGAACCATGAAATCAATATGTCTTCTAGAAACTGACATGACCCACTAGTGTTATTTTGATCAAATTTACATTCTGCATAATCTGCATCTGAATATTCAACTAAATTGAAAGATGAGTCCTTAGCATACCATAAGCCAACATTTTGTGTGCCCTTAAGATATTTCAATATTTGTTTAGCAGCTAAATAATGTGATTGTTTAGGATCACCTTGAAATCTAGCACACATGCAAACAAAAAATACAATATCAGGACGGCTAGCAATTAGGTAAAGTAAAGAACCGATTAAACCTCTGTAAAGTGTCATCTCAACTGATATTCTCCCTTCATCTTTATCTAATTTAATCGATGAACTCATTGGAGTGTTTGCAGTTGAACATGTCTCCATTCCAAATTTATTAAGCAGTTCTTTCGTATATTTAGTCTGACTGATAAATGTACCAGTTTCCAGTTGCTTCACTTGCAGACCAAAAAAGAACGTCACTTCACCCATCATACTCATCTCGAACTTATCCTGCATTAACTTAGCGAAATTCTCGCATAATTTGGGGTTAGTTGACCCAAAAATAATAACATCAACATAAATTTGCTTGAGTAAAATATGATATTTTTTTGAAAATTTGAACAAAGTCTTATCAACTGTTCCAACAGTAAAATCATGATCAGTTAAAAATTCTGATAAAGTCTCATGCCAAGCTCTGGGAGCTTGTTTAAGACAATACGAAGCTTTGTTCAAACGATAAACATGATCAGAAAAGGAATGATTTACAAAACATGGTGGTTGTTCAACATACACCTCTTCCTGCAACTGACCATTTAGGAAAGCATTCTTGACATCCATTTGGTATACTTTGAAATATTTAAAGGAGGCATAGGCGATGAATATTCTGATTGCTTCCAGACGTGCAACTGGTGCATATGTTTCGTCGTAATCAATTCCTTCTTCTTGCCTATATCTTTGTGCTACCAGTCTCGCTTTGTTACGCACAACTGAACCATCTTCGTTCAGTTTGTTCCTGTAGACTCATTTGTACCTATAATGGTTTTAGAAACTGGCCTTGGAACTAACGTCCGGACATTGTTATGGATAAACTGATTTATCTTCTCTTGCATAGAATTTATCTTGTTAGGATCAGTTAGAGCTTCATCAGTTTTCTTCGGTTCAAGTTGTGAAAAAAATGCTGAATGAAAAAATAGATTAAACATTTGGTTTCTAGTTCTTACCGGATCATATGGATTACCTATCACCAATTATTGTCGATGTGATTTCTTCCATATGTAGGTTGGATTAGTTGGATCGATTTCAGCAACTGGTTCAGTTTGTAACTGAACATCAGTTTCATTTGCAACATCTTCATTGGGTATTTCAATATTATTGCGTTGTTCCACCAACTGAGTGTTAGGACAGCTTCATGTTCAGCTGTTTGATCCATTATCTCTGGTTCAGGTGTTTGAAGGATGTTTCGATTGATGTGAATTTCTTCTACACTATCATCCTCCAAATTGATTTCTGTAAAGCGATCAGTTAGCTCAACTGGATCAGTTGACTTATCAGTTAGTGAAGATTAATCAAATACAACATGAATTGACTCTTCTACATTTAAACTACATTTATTAAACACTCTATAAGCTTTACTAACTGATTAATAACCAAGAAATATTCCTTCTGCAGATTTAGTATCAAAAGTTTTCAAATGATTTTTTCCATTATTATGGATAAAACATCTGCAGCCAAATATTCTAATGTAGGACACCACACTTTTCTTTCCATGCCAGATCTCGTACGGTGTTTTCAAATGATTTTTTATTAATAATTGATCTGTTCTGAGTATAACAAGCAATGTTTACTGCTTCTGCCCAAAATCTTTGAGATATACCAGAATCAGCAAGCATTGTTTTAGCTGCTTCTTTAAGCGTACGATTTCTACTTTCACCTACAAATTTCTTCTGAGGTGTTGTAGCAGCTGATAACTCATGCTTAATTCCATTATTTTCTAAAAATTGAAAAAATATTTTGATTGAAAAATTCAGACCCTTGTTCATACCTCATTCTATTAATTCCAACTGATTTTTCATTTAATAATCTTTTCAAAAGCTTAATCAGTTGTGCATCAGTTTGGTCTTTAGATTTGAGAAAAATAGCTCAAGTAAATCATGAAAAATCATCAACAATTACCAAGGTGTACTTCATTGCCCTTGAACTCATGACTGGTATAAGACCAAAAAGATCCATATGCAACAGTTCAAAGCATCTAGAGGAAGATTTACTACTCTTTTTTTTTAATGAAGATCTTACTTGTTTACGAAACTGACATACTGATCAAATTTTATCTTTTGAAAACTCAATTTTAGGCAGATCAGTTACAAGATCATGATTACTCAGATGAGCTATGGATTTAAAATTCAAGTGGTTCAACCTCTTATACCACAACTAGTTTTTAGAAGATTTGAAGCTACTAAAAAAAACTGGTGCATCATGTTGATTAATCGAACTCACCTTGTAGGTGTTACCACAACAATTGTTAGTTATAATGATGTCATCAGCTAAGTTCTTAACTGTGCACGTGTGTTTGTTGAACTGAACTGAAAAATTGTTATCTCATAACTGACTGATGCTAATCAATTTATACTTCAAGTTATCAACAAGTAGGACATCATTAATAATAGTGTTACCATGAATAAGCTTACCCTTTCCCACAGTTATACCTTTAGAGTTATTCACTACAACAAAAACGCTAAAAGACAACAAATTTTATCTGTTGTCATAGGTCATTTAAAACTGTTGTAACTGACAGTTTTGTTGAAAGTGCATTCAACGACAACGGTTTTAAACCGTTGTTGTAGCTTGATATTGCGACGGTTTTTCAAAATTAGCGCGGTAATTAGCGACGATTTATGATATACCGTCGCTAAAATTAGCAACGATTTTAGACTAAGCCGTCACTAATTAGTGACGGTTTTAACTACACCGTCGCTAATTAGCGATGGTTTTTGACAAAGCCGTCTCTAATTAGCGACGATTTAGGCATAATCTGTCGCTAATTTTATCAGTAAAATAAAAAAAATTACTTTATAATTTAATAAATCTACCAAAAAACTTACAATGTGACTAAGCTAACAATATTCATGACCTTAACTAACACTTAGAAATTTACCAAGAATTGAATCGAAAAAACTTAACTTAAATCGAAACTAAAATCGTCTAAGAGAGAAAAATTTATTGTAGATGTGAAGCGGTGTGGAGGAAAGTGGAACGAAAACAAGAATATTTATAGACAATTTGCGACGATTTTTGGTTGTTTTTAAGCGACGATTGTTTCTTAAACTGTCGCTATTAGCGACGGTTAATCAAAAATGTCGCTATTAGCAAAGGTTTTTTTAAACCATCGCTAATTTAAAAATTGCGACAGTTAGTGATAGTTAAGAAAAACCGTCGCTATTAGCGACATTTTATGTTTGAATCGTCGCTATTTTAAAAATTGCAATGGTTCTAAATATTCTCTAAAACCGTCGCTAATTAACAACGGTTCGCTAAAACCGAAAAAACACACTAATCAACAACGGTTTGCTAACACCGTTGTTGTTTTCCAAAAAGAAACATGCTAATCAACTACGGTTAGCTAAAATCGTTGTCGTTTGTCCAAAAAACACGCTAATCCACAACGGTTTTCTAAAACCATTGTTGTTTGTCCAAAAACACGCTAATTCACAACGTTTTTTGTTAAAACCGTTGTTAAAATATAAATTACAACGGTTTTTCAATAAAACCGTTGTTGTTTGACTGTTGATGAATAAAAAATTTGTTTTAGTGATTACCAAAACTGATGTTTGGACCAGAATATTTGATAAGTTGGGATAGCAAATCAGCATCCCCTATCATGTGTCGCGAGCATCTACTGTCCAAGTACCAAATTGACATCTTTTATTGATGTACCTGTCACCTGCAATCACACACAATAAATGATTTTGGATCCCACATCTATTTGGGTCCTAAACTATTTAATCTTTTATGAATCCAGACTTGGATCAGTCTAACTGACTTTCCAGTTGATGTGTTCGAAATTATTTTTCTTGATTTGTGTGTGTTTGTTGCGTTGTGTGCAGAGGAAACAATATGGTTTTTAACCTTTTTCAACCGATTTTTCTTCCGATATCTCTTTTGAATTGACTTACAATTGTAATAATTGTAATAGTCATTCCTAGAGTGCTGATTTTTGTAGGTGAACCTTTTAGGTGACCAGCTTCGTGAATCAATTGGACTCTCAGGGCTATATCCAAATCCATACCATTTTTTCTTGTTCGTATTTTCAATCTGTTGGACAGTAGGTTTACTTGGTTCCGAAAATTCATGTACCACAGTTGATTTCACAAAGTTAATGTACTTCCCTTTGTTCTCGTTCAACTTTGGCATTGTATCAATTGCAGTGGTTTAAATCTCAAGTGGTTCAACCTCTTATACCACAACTAGATTTTAGAAGATTTTGAAGCTACAAAAAAAAACTGGTGCATCAGGTCGATTAATCCAACTCACCTTGTAGGTGTTACCACAACGATTGTTAGTTATAATGATGTCATCAGCTAAGTTCTTAACTGTGCACGTGTGTTTGTTGAACTGAACTGAAAAATTGTTATCGCTTAACTGACTGATGCTAATCAATTTATACTTCAAGTTATCAACAAGTAGGACATCATTAATAATAGTGTTACCATGGATAAGCTTACCCTTACCCACAGTTATACCTTTAGAGTTATTCACTACAACAAAAACGCTAAAAGACAACAAATTTTATCTGTTGTCGTAGGTCATTTGAAACTGTTGTAACTGACAGTGTTGTTGAAAGTGCATTCAACGACAACGGTTTTAAACCGTTGTTGTAGCTTGATATTGAGACGGTTTTTCAAAATTAGCGTGGTAATTAGCGACGATTTATGATATACCGTCGCTAAAATTAGCGACGATTTTAGACTAAGCCGTCGCTAATTAGTGACGGTTTTAACTACACCGTCGCTAATTAGCGATGGTTTTTGACTAAGCCGTCTCTAATTAGCGACGATTTAGGCATAATCTGTCACTAATTTTATCAGTAAAATATAAAAAATTACTTTTATAATTTAATAAATCTACCAAAAAACTTACAATGTGACTAAGCTAAAAATATTCATGATCTTAACTAACACTTAGAAATTTACCAAAAATTGAATCGAAAAAACTTAACTTAAATCGAAACTAAAATCGTTTAAGAGAGAAAAATTTATTGTAGATGTGAAGCGGTGTGGAAGAAAGTGGAACGAAAACAAGAATATTTATAGACAATTTGCGACGATTTTTGGTTGTTTTTAAGCGACGATTGTTTCTTAAACTGTCGCTATTAGCGACGGTTAATCAAAAATGTCGCTATTAGCAAAGGTTTTTTTAAACCATCGCTAATTTAAAAATTGCGACGGTTAGTGATGGTTAAGCAAAACCGTCGCTATTAGCGACAGTTTATGTTTGAATCGTTGTTATTTTAAAAATTGCAATGGTTCTAAATATTCTCTAAAACCGTCGCTAATTAACAACGGTTCGCTAAAACCGAAAAAACACACTAATCAACAACGGTTTGCTTACACCGTTGTTGTTTTCCAAAAAGAAACATGCTAATCAACAACGGTTAGCTAAAATCGTTGTCGTTTGTCCAAAAAACACGCTAATCCACAAGGGTTTTCTAAAACCATTGTTGTTTGTCCCAAAAACACGCTAATTCACAACGTTTTTTGTTAAAACCGTTGTTAAAATATAAATTACAACGGTTTTTCAATAAAACCGCTGTTGTTTGACCGTTGATGAATAAAAAATTTGTTGTGGTGATTACCAAAACTGATGTTTGGACCAGAATATTTGATCAGTTGGGATAGCAAATCAGCATCCCCTATCAAGTGTCGCGAGCATCTACTGTCCAAGTACCAAATTGACATCTTTTATTGATGTACCTGTCACCTGCAATCACACACAATAAATGATTTTGGATCCCACATCTATTTGGGTCCTAAACTGATTAATCTTTTATGAACCTAGACTTGGATCAGTCTAACTGACTTTCAAGTTGATGTGTTCGAAATTATTTTTCTTGATTTGTGTGTGTTTGGTGCGTTGTGTGCAGAGGAAACAATATGGTTTTTAACCTTTTTCAACCGATTTTTCTTCCGATATCTCTTTTGAATTGACTTACAATTGTAATAATTGTAATAGTCATTCCTAGAGTGCTGATTTTTGTAGGTGAACCTTTTAGGTGACCAGCTTCGTGAATCAGTTGGACTCTCAGGGCTATATCCAAATCCATACCATTTTTTCTTGTTCGTATTTTCAATCTGTTGGACAATAGGTTTACTTGGTTCTGAAAATTCATGTACCACAGTTGATTTCACAAAGTTAATGTACTTCCCTTTGTTCTCGTTCAACTTTGGCATTGTATCAATTGCAGTGGTTTAAATCTCAAGTGGTTCAACCTCTTATACCACAACTAGATTTTAGAAGATTTTGAAGCTACAAAAAAAACTGGTGCATCAGGTTGATTAATCCAACTCACCTTGTAGGTGTTACCACAACGATTGTAAGTTATAATGATGTCATCATCTAAGTTCTTAACTGTGAACGTGTGTTTGTTGAACTGAACTCAAAAATTATTATCGCATAACTGACTGATGCTAATCAATTTATACCTCAAGTTATCAACAAGTAAGACATCATTAATAATAGTGTTACCATGGATAAGCTTACCCTTACCCTTAGTTCTACCTTTACAGTTATTCAATACAACAAAAACGTTAAAAGACAACGGATTATATCTGTTGTAGGTCATCTAAACTGTTGTAACTGCCGTGTTGTTGAAAGTGCGTTCAACGACAACAGTTTTAAACCGTTGTTGTAGCTTGATATTGCGACGGTTTTTCAAAATTAGCGCGGTAATTAGCGACGTTTTATGATTTTAGCGATGATTTTAGACTAAGCCGTCGCTAGTTAGTGACGGTTTTAACTACACCGTCGCTAATTAGCCATTGTTTTTGGCTAAGCCGTCACTAATTAGCGACTATTTAGGCATAATCCCTCGCTAATTTTATCAGTAAAATAAAAAATTTACTTTTATAATTTAATAAATCTACCAAAAATTTTACAATCTGACTAAGCTAACAATATTCATGATCTTAACTAACACTTAGAAATTTACCAAGAATTGAACTGAAAAAACTTAACTTAAATCGAAAAAAAAATCGTCTAAGAGAGAAAAATTTATTGTAGATGTGAAGCGGTGTGGAGGAAAATGGAACGAAAACAAGAATATTTATAGACAATTTGCGACGATTTTTGGTTGTTTTTAAGTGACGATTGTTTCTTAAACTGTCGCTATTAGCGACGGTTAATCAAAAATGTCGCTATTAGCAAAGGTTTTTTTAAACCATCGCTAATTTAAAAATTGCGACGATTAGTAATGGTTAAGCAAAACTGTCGCTATTAGCGACAGTTTATGTTTAAATCGTCGCTATTTTAAAAATTGCAATGGTTCTAAATATTATCTAAAACCATCGCTAATTAACAACGGTTCGCTAAAACAGAAAAAACACACTAATCAACAACGGTTTGCAACACCGTTGTTGTTTTCCAAAAAGAAACATGCTAATCAACAACGGTGAGCTAAAATCGTTGTCGTTTGTCCAAAAAACACGCTAATCCACAATGGTTTTCTAAAACTGTTTTTGTTTGTCCAAAAAACACGCTAATTCACAACGTTTTTTGTTAAAATCGTTGTTAAAATATAAATATAAATGATTTTGGATCCCACATCTATTTGGGTCCCAAACTGATTAATCTTTTATGAACCCAGACTTGGATCAGTCTAACTGACTTTCCAGTTGATGTGTTCAAAATTATTTTTCTTGATTTGTGTGTGTTTGGTGCGTTGTGTGCAGAGGAGACAATATGATTTTTAACCTTTTTCAACCGATTTTTTTTCCGATATCTCTTTTGAATTGACTTACAATTGTAATAATTGTAATAGTCATTCCTATAGTGCTGATTTTTGTAGGTGACCAGCTTCGTGAATCAGTTGGACTCTCAGGGCTATATCCAAATCCATACCATTTTTTCTTGTCCGAATTTTCAATCTGTTGGACAATAGGTTTACTTGGTTCTGAAAATTCATGTACCACAGTTGATTTCACAAAGTTAATGTACTTCCCTTTGTTCTTGTTCAACTTTGGCATTGTATCAATTGCAGTGGTTTAAATCTCAAGTGGTTCAACCTCTTATACCACAACTAGATTTTAGAAGATTTTGAAGCTACAAAAAAATTTGGTGCATCAGGTTGATTAATCCAACTCACCTTGTAGGTGTTACCACAACGATTGTAAGTTATAATGATGTCATCAGCTAAGTTCTTAACTGTGAACGTGTGTTTGTTGAACTGAACTCAAAAATTATTATCGCATAACTGACTGATGCTAATCAATTTATACCTCAAGTTATCAACAAGTAGGACATCATTAATAATAGTGTTACCATGGATAAGCTTACCCTTACCCTTAGTTCTACCTTTAGAGTTATTCAATACAACAAAAACGCTAAAAGACAACGAATTATATCTGTTGTAGGTCATTTAAACTGTTGTAACTGACCGTGTTGTTGAAAGTGCATTCAACGACAACAGTTTTAAACCGTTGTTGTAGCTTGATATTGCGACGATTTTTAAAAATGAGCGCGGTAATTAGCGACGTTTTATGATTGTAGCGACGATTTTAGACTAAGCCGTCGCTAATTAGTGGCGGTTTTAACTACACCGTCGCTAATTAGCGATTGTTTTTTGGCTAAGCCGTCGCTAATTAGCGACTATTTAGGCATATTCCGTCGCTAATTTTATCAGTAAAATAAAAAAATTACTTTTATAATTTAATAAATCTACCAAAAATATTACAATCTGACTATGCTAACAATATTCATGATCTTAACTAACACTTAGAAATTTACCAAGAATTGAAGTGAAAAAACTTAACTTAAATCGAAACAAAAATCGTCTAAGAGAGAAAAATTTATTGTAGATGTGAAGCGGTGTGGAGGAAAATGGAACGAAAACAAGAATATTTATAGGCAATTTGCGACGATTTTTGGTTGTTTTTAAGCGACGATTGTTTCTTAAACTGTCGCCATTAGCGACGGTTAATCAAAAATGTCGCTATTAGCAAATGTTTTTTTAAACCATCGCTAATTTAAAAATTGCGACGGTTAGTGATGGTTAAGCAAAACCGTCGCTATCAGCGACAATTTATGTTTAAATCGTCGCTATTTTAAAAGTTGCAATGCTTCTAAATATTCTCTAAAACCGTCGCTAATTAACAACGGTTCGCTAAAACCGAAAAAACACACTAATAAACAACGGTTTGCTAACACCGTTGTTGTTTTCCAAAAAGAAAAATGCTAATCAACAACGGTTAGCTAAAATCGTTGTCGTTTGTCCAAAAAACACGCTTATCCACAACGGTTTTCTAAAACTGTTGTTGTTTGTCCAAAAAACACGCTAATTCACAACGTTTTTTGTTAAAACCGTTGTTAAAATATAAATTACAACGGTTTTTCAATAAAACTGTTGTTGTTTGACCGTTGATGAATAAAAAATTTGTTGTAGTGATTACCAAAACTTATGTTTGGACCAGAATATTTGATCAGTTGGGATAGCAAATCAGCATCCCCTATCAAGTGTCGCGAGCATCTACTGTCCAAGTACCAAATTGACATCTTTTATTGATGTACCTGTCACCTGCAATCACACACAATAAATGATTTTGGATCCCACATCTATTTGGGTCCTAAACTGATTAATCTTTTATGAACCTAGACTTGGATCAGTCTAACTGACTTTCAAGTTGATGTGTTCGAAATTATTTTTCTTGATTTGTGTGTGTTTGGTGCGTTGTGTGCAGAGGAAACAATATGGTTTTTAACCTTTTTCAACCGATTTTTCTTCCGATATCTCTTTTGAATTGACTTACAATTGTAATAATTGTAATAGTCATTCCTAGAGTGCTGATTTTTGTAGGTGAACCTTTTAGGTGACCAGCTTCGTGAATCAGTTGGACTCTCAGGGCTATATCCAAATCCATACCATTTTTTCTTGTTCGTATTTTCAATCTGTTGGACAATAGGTTTACTTGGTTTTGAAAATTCATGTACCACAGTTGATTTCACAAAGTTAATGTACTTCCCTTTGTTCTCGTTCAACTTTGGCATTGTATCACTTGCAGTGGTTTAAATCTCAAGTGGTTCAACCTCTTATACCACAACTAGATTTTAGAAGATTATGAAGCTACAAAAAAAACTGGTGCATCAGGTTGATTAATCCAACTCACCTTGTATTTGTTACCACAACGATTGTTAGTTATAATGATGTCATCAGCTAAGTTCTTAACTGTGCACATGTGTTTGTTGAACTGAACTCAAAAATTATTATCGCATAACTGACTGATGCTAATCAATTTATACTTCAAGTTATCAACAAGTAGGACATCATTAATAATATTGTTACCATGGATAAGCTTACCCTTACCCTTAGTTCTACCTTTAGAGTTATTCACTACAACAAAAACGCTAAAAGACAACGGATTATATCTGTTGTAGGTAATTTAAACTGTTGTAACTGACCGTGTTGTTGAAAGTGCATTTAACGACAACGGTTTTAAACCGTTGTTGTATCTTGATATTGCGACGATTTTTCAAAATTAGCGCGGTAATTAGCGACGTTTTATGATTTTAGCGATGATTTTAGACTAAGCCGTCGCTAATTAGTGACGGTTTTAACTACACCGTCGCTAATTAGCGATTTTTTTGGCTAAGCCGTCGCTAATTAGCGACTATTTAGGCATAATCCGTCGCTAATTTTATCAGTAAAATAAAAAAATTACTTTTATAATTTAATAAATCTACCAAAAATTTTACATTCTGACTAAGCTAACAATATTCATGATTTTAACTAACACTTAGAAATTTACCAAGAATTGAAGTGAAAAAACTTAACTTAAATCGAAACAAAAATCGTCTAAGAGAGAAAAATGTATTGTAGATGTGAAGCGGTGTGGAGGAAAATGGAACGAAAACAAGAATATTTGTAGACAATTTGCGACGATTTTTGGTTTTTTTTAAGCGACGATTGTTTCTTAAACTGTCGCTATTAGCGACGGTTAATCAAAAATGTCGCTATTAGCAAAGGTTTTTTTAAACCATCGCTAATTTAAAAATTGCGACGATTAGTAATGGTTAAGCAAAACTGTCGCTATTAGCGACAGTTTATGTTTAAATCGTCGCTATTTTAAAAATTGCAATGGTTCTAAATATTATCTAAAACCATCGCTAATTAACAACGGTTCGCTAAAACAGAAAAAACACACTAATCAACAACGGTTTGCAACACCGTTGTTGTTTTCCAAAAAGAAACATGCTAATCAACAACGGTTAGCTAAAATCGTTGTCGTTTGTCCAAAAAACAAGCTAATCCACAACAGTTTTCTAAAACTGTTGTTGTTTGTCCAAAAAACACGCTAATTTACAACGTTTTTTGTTAAAACCATTGTTAAAATATAAATTACAACGGTTTTTCAATGAAACCGTTGTTGTTTGACCGTTGATGAATAACAAATTTGTTGTAGTGTTTACCAAAAATTATGTTTGGACCAGAATATTTGATCAGTTGGGATAGCAAATCAGCATCCCCTATCAAGTGTCGCGAGCATCTACTTTCCAAGTACCCAATTGACTCTTTTATTGATGTACCTGTCACCTGGAATCACACACAATAAATGATTTTGGATTCCACATCTATTTGTGTCCTAAACTGATTAATATTTTATGAACCCAGACTTGGATTAGTCTAACTGACTTTCCAGTTGCTGTGTTCAAAATTATTTTTCTTCATTTGTGTGTGTTTGGTGCGTTGTGTGCAGAGGAGACAATATGGTTTTTAACCTTTTCAATTGATTTTTCTTCCGATATCTCTTCTGAATTGACTTACAATTGTAATAGTCATTCCTAGAGTGCTGATTTTTGTAGGTGAACCGTTTAGGTGACCAGCTTCGTGAATCAGTTGGACTCTCAGGGCTATATCCAAATCCATACCATTTTTTCTTGTTCGTATTTTCAATCTGTTGGACAATAGGTTTACTTGGTTCTGAAAATTCATGTACCACAGTTGATTTGGCAAGGTTAATGTACTTCCCTTTGTTCTCGTTCAACTTTGGCATTGTATCACTTGCAGTGGTTTCATCATTACTGTTAAAGCCCAAACCAGTTCTGTCAGTAACTGATTTTTGTAAACCTTGCATTTCAATCAGAGTGACTGATGACTTGTTCCATGCTTGAATCAGATAAGCTTGTTTTGAAGTTTTTAACTGCTGAATCAAAGAATGTTTTTTGTCACTTCAGTTTTTTGCTTCGCATTCTTCGTTCTTAGACTCAACAATTCAACTGATTCATCAGTTTCAATTTTGTTGTCTTTGGGATCAGTTTGCTCAGCTTTGGATTTTTCAAATGACAGAGCAAGCTTGTTATACTCATTAACCATATCATGCAGTGTGGTAATGAGTTCTTCTCGTGTAAAGCCAGTAGAACTGAAATCAAATACATGTTCACTAGTTGATTCCAGTTGTGCGTTGATAAGTGCAAGAATAGCACTTAATTTATATGTTAATCCATTTGATCTATGCTGGTTTCGAACTGATTTATGCTTGGTGTTTGTTGTTTTTGTGTAGTGTAGGGGATATACAACTTTGGGATGGTTTAGAACAATCAGAGATGTTTTTGAGAGAGCCGCAGCACCAAAACAAGTGCCACATCGCTCATTTGTGCGAAAGACGAGCGCCTAGGCGCTACCCAATAAGCGCAGTGGCGCAACATTGCCGAAGAATAAGCGCCTAGGCGCTGCCCACATAACGCCGTGGCGCCTCAAGGCTGAGAGACAAGCACTTAGGCGCTAAGGAACAAGCACCACGGCGCTAACATTCAAAATTGACGGGTGCCTAGGCGCCACTTATTCAGCGCCGCGGCGCTAATAGCGGCGAAACAAAGATTAATTGGGCTTCGACTCACGGCCCGGCAGGGGAAATAAAAAAAAAAACAAGGGTTCAGAGAGAGGGGAGCAAGGGATAACACGAGACGAAGATCCAGAGCTCGAAGATCGATTACAAAGACGAAGAACGACGAATCTGGGGACAAAGACGACACTTCGGATTTGTTATCTGTTCTTTTGTATTTATATTTTCTCGTATTTCGA
Organism: Primulina huaijiensis; assembly: GCF_012295235.1. NCBI lineage: Eukaryota > Viridiplantae > Streptophyta > Magnoliopsida > Lamiales > Gesneriaceae > Primulina > Primulina huaijiensis. The sequence continues at coordinate 7,734,513 of NC_133314.1, forward strand.
TGTCTGAAACTTTGAACATGCGTTATTTTTATTTAGATTTCATCATGAACTAATTTTCTATTCTAGAGGATGATGTAACTTTGTGGATACGATAATTTGACTCGGTTTTTAGATGATTGAATTTCTTCTCATTTAATTGTGGTTCTTTGTGTTTATTCTGCTGCAGTCTACTGGCCATAAATTGTATGTTATCTGATTAATTCTATAACTCCGGGGAAAGGGATTAGGATTATAGATCCTTAGAAACACATCGTTGAATGTTTATAGCGTTCGGAAGGCGTATAACTTTAGCGAGGCTTAGGTAAGAGCATTGTTGGCATTTATCAATTAAACTTATATTTTATTAGAAATAATTGAATCGAAGTTTGATTGATACAATTTATTCGTCACTTGGGAAAGGGGGAATAAAATAAGTAAGTGTTCTTGCTATTAAATGATTGAAATTCGTGAAAATAAATTGAACTGAAAATAATTATCGTAGAAACTTAGTGAAATCATTTCTCTAGATATTTTATCTCCTTGATATTTTCCTAAATTCGGTGATTAGTTAATAATTTTGCGATTTATTAATTCCAAGTAAACCAACCTTTTTACTGATTTTTCTAGATAAAGTCAAGACTATTTTAATTACAAGCACTGATATACGTTTTATATACATTCTTCGTGGGATCGACACTCGTACTCAAAACTTCATTTTACTATAACTTGACGTCGTGCGCTTGCGAGCATTCAAGAAAACACGCAACAAGTTTTTGGCACCGTTTCCGGGGAGTGTCAAATTTTGAATTTATAGCAGTATTGTTACCAATTAGTCTAGATTTTAATTTAGAGATTTTTATTATTTTTTATTTTATATTGATTGAGTTTTTCATTCTTTTCTTCTTGACAGTGCTTGCTAAGATCACAAAAACCTGACTTGCTTATTTTTTATCCGGAGATCGAAAGAACTGCGAGAAGATTAAGAAAAGCAAGAAGAGATGTGATCAATTGAATGGCTGAACACAGAGAGAATGACAGACAAAACCCTCCAGAGGCTATACCCAATTACCCATCAGAGATCATTTCCGACCAGTGATCGCTAATAATTTCGAGTTGAAGCCTGCTCTGATCAATATGGTTCAGCAAAACCAGTTTGCTGGAACTGCCACTTCTGATCCTCATGTTCATTTGAGGACATTCCTGGAGATCACAGATATGGTAAAAAATAATAATGTTTCTGATGATATTATTAGATTGCGTTTGTTTCCATTTTCTCTCAGGGACCAAGCAAGAGGATGGCTCCAATCGCTTCCCTTGGGAAGTATCACTACATGGAAAGAGCTGGCGACAACATTTTTGGCAAAATACTTTCCCCCCGCAAAGTCTGCACAGTTGAAGATTGAGATTAGCACTTTCTGGAAAACTGATTTTGAGCAGTTGTATGAGGCGTGGGAAAGATAGAAGGAACTATTGAGAAAATTCCTGAACCATGGTTTTGAAGACTTGGTGCAAATTGAGTTATTCTACAACGGTCTGAATTGGCAAACAAGAGGAACAGTGGGTGCAGCGGCTGGTGGCACGATCTTTGCCAAATATCCTGAGCAAGCTTATGATCTGCTTGAGCAGATGACTATAAACAGCTACCAGTGGCCATCCGAGAGGTCAGGAGTAAAGAGGACAGCTGCAGTTTATGCTGTGGATCCTATCACATCACTCACTGTGCAAGTATCAGCATTGACTACACAGATAGCAGCTATGAATAAGGTGAGCACATCAGAGACTGAGGGTCCATCGATTGTTACGGAAGAACCATCTCTTCATGAAGAAGCTCAGTATGTCAACAACAGAAATTTTGGTGGATTAGGAGGATATCAAGGTAACCCTCCCCCTAATACCTATCATCCTGGATTATGAAATCACGAAAATTTTTCATATGCGAATAATAAAAATGTGTTGAATCCTCCACCGGGATTCAATACATCAAATGGGGAAGAGAAGCCTTCATTTGAGGATTTTGTTGGAATGTTTGTTGCTGAATCTGGGAAAAAGATGGCAAGGACTGAGTCTCGTCTTGATAATATGGAGACTCACATGGGAAATATGGGTGCCACAATGAAATCTTTGGAGACTCAAATTAAACAGTTGGCCAACGCATTGAGAGATCAAACCAGGGGTCAATTTCCTAGTAACACAGATCCAAAAGAGCAGTGCAAGGCAGTCACTTTGAGGAGTGGAAAAGAGTAAGAGGTGCAAGGTTCCAAGAAAAAAATGGACAAGGAGAAGACTGTTGAAGAGGGTGAATCTGATGGTAGAAAAGAGAAAGAAACTGAGAAGTTCAAGGCTGAAATTGAAGTTGAACGACCTCCAATATTTAAGCCGACTCTTCCATACCCCCAGAGATTCAAAAAGAAGAATTTTGATGATCAGTTTGCAAAATTCTTAGAGATTTTTAAGAAGATACACAACAACATACCATTTGCTGATGCTTTGGAGCAAATGCCGAATTATGAAAAATTTATTAAAGATGTGATGTCTAAGAAGAGAAAGCTGCCGGAGTTTGAAATTGTGAAACTGACTGAAGAGTGTAGCGCCATACTGCAAAAGAAGCTACCACAAAAATTAAAAGATCCAGGGAGTTTTACTATTCCTTGCTTTATTGGTGGTTCTAAATGTAGTAAAGCTTTATGTGATTTGGGAGCAAGTATTAATTTGATGTCATTTTCTATTTACAGGGAATTGGAGCTAGGAGAGGTCAAACTAATCACTATTACCTTATAGCTTGCAGACAGAAGTCTCACGTATCCACGTGGGATCGTCAAGGATGTCCTGGTAAAAGTGGATAAATTTATTTTTCCCGCTGACTTTGTGATTTTAGATATGGAAGAGGATTATATTGCTCCATTAATTTTTGGGAGATCGTTTCTGGCGACTGGAAGGGCATTGATAGATGTACATAAGGGTGAACTCACCTTGAGAGTTGGCGGAAAAGCAGTCATTATTAATATCTATCACACCATGAAGGAATCAAATGAGGTAAGCACTTGTAAAAGCTTTGATGTTATAGACTCATGTATGTCTTTTGAATGTGCAGGAACTAGGGATCCTTTGGAGAGCTGTTTGATAGGTGCTGCAGAAACTATTGATGAAGATAATTGGGAAGTGAAAGAGCAATTGGTGGCTCTTGAGGCACTGCAGAAAGAAAGGAGAAAAGATGCACCGCATGAGGAGTTGAATGTGAATGAAAAAATTGAGGTAAAACCACCTTCCCCTGATTTGAAGGAACTACCAAGTCACCTTTGCTATGCATTATCTCTTCATCTTTTACATGTGCTGAAAATGATAAACTATTGAGAGTATTGAGGAAATATAAAAATGCTATAGGATGGTCGATTTCGGATATTAGGGGAATTAGTCCCACTATATGCATGCATAAAATTTTAATGGAGGTGTCATATACTCTTTATGTGGATCATCAGAGGAGGTTGAATCCAGCAATGAAGGAAGTTGTGAAAAATGAGGTACTAAAATTGTTAAATGCTGGTGTAATTTATGCCATTTCTGATAGTAGTTGGGTGTCTCATGTACAAGTTGTGCCTAAAAAGGGTGGAATGACGGTGGTAAAGAATGACAATGATGAACTAATATCTACTCGTACTGTGATTGGATGGCGAGTATGTATTGATTATAGAAAATTGAATAATGCCACACGTAAAAATCATTTTCCACTGCCTTTTATTGTTCAGATGCTTGATAGACTTGCTGGTTATTGTCATTATTTCTTTTTAGATGGTTATTCAGGTTATAACCAAATTTCTATAGCGCTAGAAGATCAAGAGAAGACTACTTTCACGTGTCCCTATGACACGTTTGCTTTTAGAAGAATGCCTTTTGGGCTATGCAATGCACCTGCCACTTTCCAGAGGTGCATGATGGCCATATTTGCAGATATGGTGGAGGAAATAATGGAAGTCTTCATGGATGACTTTTCAGTATTTGATCATTGTTTACATAACTTATCCCTTGTTTTGTAGAGATGCCAGGAAAAGAACTTAGTTCTTAACTGGGAAAAATGTCACTTTATGGTCCAAGAGGGCATTGTTCTTGGACAAAAAGTGTCTTCTAGGGGATTAGACAGAGCCAAGGTGGTTTCAATCGAAAAACTTCCCCCACCAAAGAACATCAAAGGAATAAGGAGCTTCTTAGGGCATGCAGGGTTTTATCGTAGATTTATTGAAGATTTTTCTAAGATCACTAAACCATTGTGTAATTTACTTGAGAAAGAGTCAACTTTTGTATTTGATGATGATTGTTTGCAGGCATTTGAGAAGATCAAGAAGGCATTAGTGACTGCACCAATTATGATAGTACCAGACTGGAAGGAGCCCTTTGAGCTAATGTGTGATGCTAGTGATTATGCAGTGGGCGCAGTCTTAGTCCAAAGACGGGAGAAGATGTTTAGGGCAATTTACTACGCAAGCCGCACAATGGATGCCGCACAACAAAATTACACTACGACTGAGAAGGAGATGCTTGCAGTAGAGTTTGCTTTCGATAAATTCAGGCCCTATTTGATCGGCACAAAGGTAGTTGTTTTTACTGACCATGCAGCTATTCGCTACTTATTCGCCAAGAAGAATGAAAAACCACGCTTGATAAGGTTGATTTTGTTACTACAAGAGTTTGACTTCGAGGTCAAAGATAAGAAAGGAAGTGAGAATCAAGTGGCTGACCACTTGTCAAGACTGGAGCCAGAGGAGCAGAAAGAAGAGGGAGTTATACAGGAAAAATTTCCTGATGAACAGCTTTTTGAGGTAAATTCTGTACTTCCTTGGTTTGCTGATATTGCTAATTTTTTGTCGTGCAGAACCCTTCCTCCATATTTGAGCTATCATCAGAAAGAGAAGTTCGTCCATGATATCAAGTTTTTTTTTTTGGGACGATCAATTTGTGTACAAGAGGTGTGCTGACCAAGTTATTAGGAGATGTGTGGAGGGTGTCGAAGCACATCAAATTCTGAAGAAATGTCATTCTGCACCATATGGTGGACATTTTGGAGCATCACGAATAGTAGCTAAGGTATTGCAATCTGGTTTTTATTGGCCTAGTTTGTTTAAAGATAGTTATACCTTAGTAAAATCATGTGATAGATTCCAGAGGTTAGGAAACATCTCTAGGCGTCACGAATTACCATTAACAAATGTTTTGGAAGTTGAACTTTTTGACGTTTGGGGCATAGATTTCATTGGGCCCTTTCCCCTTTATTTTGTTAATTCTTATATTTTATTAGCTGTAGATTATGTTTTGAAGTGGGTGGAAGCAATCGCCACCAATACTAATGACGCTCGTGTTGTTGTTAAATTCGTGCATAAGAACATCTTCACCAGATTTGGAACACCGAGAGCCATCATAAGTGACAAAGGTACGCATTTTCACAATAGAATTTTCAACTCACTTTTTGGCTAAATACTGTGCGAAGCACAAGGTGGCACTAGCATATCATCCTCAATCAAATGGACAAGCTGAAATATACAATCGGGAGATTAAACTAATACTGGAGAAGACTGCCAATACAAACCGGAAGGATTGGGCCATTAAGTTTGATGATGCGTTATGGGCCTATCGGACTGCGTTGAAGACACCTATTGGGATGTCTCCTTATAGGCTGGTCTTTGGTAAAGCATGTCATTTGCCGTTGGAGTTGGAGCATAGAGCATTTTGGGCTGTAAAGAAATTAAATTTTGATTTGCAAGCTTCGGGAGATTTTAGAAAACTACAATTGAGTGAGATGGAAGAATACCGAGATGACGCATATGAGAATGCCAAGATCTACAAAGAGAAAACTAAGAAGTGGCATGACAAAATCATTGTCCGAAGGGAGCTCAGACCGGGACAACAAGTACTATTATTCAATTCTCGTCTGAAGTTGTTTTCTGGTAAGCTGAAGTCGCGTTGTTCAGGGCCATTTGTTGTGGAAACAGTGTATCCTCATGGGGCTATCGAGCTAAAGTGTAGTGATGGAAGAACCTTCAAGGTGAATGGACAACGGGTTAAGCCTTACTATGGGACCGAAGTAAGGAATATCGACAGTGTCAAGTTGATCGAACCAAACTGAATAGACTGGTGACAGTCGGGCTGACGATGTTAAACCAAGCGCTTGTTGGGAGGCAACCCAACCAGTATCTGTTACTACTTTCATTTTCTTTATTTGATTTGATTTTATTATTTTCAGTAGTATTATTGTTTTTACGTTTTCTTTTTATTTAATTTGGCATGTGAAGATTAGACATTGATTTATGTGTTATTATGCAGGTACAAGTTGACACGAAGTATGCAAAAAGGGCTCAAAAATACGCCTAATATCGGAAAGAGCAGTGCCTAGGCGCCAGGAATCAGCGCCGCAGCGCCACTTTATGCAATAGAATAGCGCCTAGGCGCCAGGAAGCAACGCCGCAGCACCAACACATTCAAAGACTTAGCACCGCAGTGCTAGACATTCAGCGCCGCGGTGCTGATGAGGCCGAGAAGTAAGCGCCTAGGCGCTAAACACTCAGCGCCGCAGCGCTAGTTCGCGTATATGGAAATAAAAAAAAGGATCCGAGAGTTTCTGTCAGTAATCTAAACACAGCGCCGTGACTCTCTTCTCCTCCTCCACCAAAACCGACTCCCACCATAAAATTCCACATATTCCCCTCCAAAACACCACATTACATAACAATAACTATCCTCAACCAAAATCCACCCAATAATTCCTCACTCCTCGTACCTCTTTGGCTCAACAGACTTCTTCACCAAGCCGACACCCGGACGGAGTTAAGCATATCTTGGGGTCAACCGATCATAAGGTAACAATCTTTGGTGTCGTGAGTCTGATTTTATTGCTTGAATTCCGAAGGATTTAAGTTTTGAAATACGTACGCAAAGTGTTCGATCAACTGGCTCAGTGAGTTTGTTGTTGGGATTTGTTGGATTCAGAGAACTGTTTTGTTTGAAGGAATAGTTAATTGATTGTTTGTGTTGATATTGGGGGTGTTGAATAGTGTTGTTAAGTGAGTTGATATTGAATTGAAATATGCCGCCAAGGAAGAAGACCAAGAAGATTGAATCGGAAGATTGAATCGGGGGGGGGGGGGGGGGGGGGGGGGGAGGGAGTCGTCTACAACTACTTTTGATAGACGAAGATTCTGGAATGCTGTTGCTGCCGAAAACTATTCTAAATTACAAGATAAAAGCATGCAGCGGGAAAGAGGGATGGATCAGAGCATCCCGGATTGCACGACATTGATTGTTGTTAGAAATATTCATTGGGCAGAGTTTGTGCAACCGCCGGCAGACGCTGTGATTTCCATTGTGCAAGAATTCTATGCTAATCTAAAGGTCAAACACGAAAATTATCACGTGAAGGTGCGGGGGCGCATGGTTGCCTTCGATAGCACAACAATTAATTCGCTGTATTCGATGCCAGACTATGAAACAGATGGGTACACACTGTTCATCTGAGAGGCCTACCCTTATGAGACGATCATTACCACACTATGTGAGCCGGGCACGGTTTGGAAACTGAACAATCAACGAGCTCCAGTCACATTCCCTGCGACGTCCATGCAGAGGGAGGCATACAACTGGTATCACTTCGTAGCCTCGCGATTGATGCCATCTGGTCACGTATCTGATGTGACAAAAGCGAGGACTGCCGTGGTTTATTGTACCATCACCGGCAGGACAGTTGATGCGGGCCGTGTGACTATGACTTCGATGTTGCAGGCTTCTCGGGCCACTTCTACTGTGAGTATGCCACACTCCTCTACCATTACGGATCTATGTCTATTAGCAGGGGTTGTATGGGATATTAGCGAGGCTGTATTGCATACAAAAGGCGACATCTTACTGATTGCTAGATTCCCGTGGGATCGGAGACAAAGACAGATTACGAGTGCTCCGAGAGAGGCTTCAGGGAGTGGAGCACAGCCATCTCCCGTCCCTCAGGCACATGTAGGGAGGGGACAGACCGCGCACGAGCGTCTCGATGACATCGAGCGTCTTATGAGGCGACAGTGGCGGATGACACGAGAGCACATGGACTACGTGCACGATTTTAATCAGGTGCTTGCACAGCAATACCTTGCAGCCGTATTTCTCCAGCCACCGGCATTTTCACATAAACCTATCGAGGATGATGAGGAGTATTATGATGACGAGGAGACTGAGCTGTCAGGCGATGACAGCGATTCCTGTAGCGCGTGGTATGAGGTACGGTTCCCACTGTTTTTTTCTTGCTCTATTACTATACATTGGGGACAATGCACGTACTTAAGTTTGGGGGGGTTAGTTTACTGTCGTTTACTTACTGTCGTTTACTCATTGTCGTTTACTCTGCTTTACTTCTCAGTTTCAGTGTTTTGTTTTCAGTTGTTATTTTACGATATGCATGATTATTTATCTCCTGCGCTTTGCTTTAATGTCGTTAAAAAAAACAAAAAACTTGTTTATTGCATTTTAGAATTGTTAGGACTAGTCATGGATAAGCTATCATGAGGCCGATGATGAAAATAAAATCGTGAGTCTGAAGCATGAATGTATTCGTGATTACTTGGGAGTCACATTTTATTGCACTGTCAGGTTTGTTGATATTATCGTTGCTTAGAGACAATTTGCGTGCTTGTGATGCTAATTAAACGAGTGAAGTCTGATTTTTAGTAATTCTCGCACGACATCGACTGACACTCTTGCGAACACAGAGATGATCTAGGCAATTTTTCTCAATAAATTTGGGCCGTATTTCTTTATTCATTATCAATTGTTAGCCCATTGAGCCTCGAGTAGATTGAGATGTTTGACTTTTCTTTGTGCATTTATCTCATACATCATTTTAATTGAAAATTGCATGTGATTGGTTTGTATGAGTTGACTGATGGATTGATGGAAATCTAGAACTTGTTTGAACACTTTTTGAGGCGAAATATGGATAATATGTGACATAAGAATGATTTAGGCGATCTTTGGAGCCGTTTTGAGCCTTCGAGCCTACCAAACGAAAATGAAGTATCCCTAGTGTCCCATTTTGAGCCTACTAAAGAATCATGTGGTGTGTGTCAATGTCACACAATAGCCCCCACTTTTATCTATTCTACATCCCACAACAACTACCTAATGAAGCTTATACACTTACAATCTTACCCAATTTTGAGAGAAATAAGTTCATTGGTACTATAATGATTCAAGTGCTCCTTGAAAAGAAAGAGAAAGAGGTAAATAAGCAAAAAATAATGTGTGTGAATCAAAAGTGGTGAAAAAGAACATATATGGGAAATAAGGGATATGAATGAGAAGAAAATAATAAGTGGATGGTGAATGAAAAGAGAATGAAAATGAGTGAAATTGATGAAGTTCAAATATTTCTCTCAAATTTTGATCTCCATACCTTTATTGTAGCCATGAGTCGTAGCCTAACGTTACAAGCCTACAAGACCTATTAACCTTGTCACATTTATCCAATATACTAGTGGAGAAATGTTGTTCAAATCAAGCTTATGGAAACCTGATAAACATGGTTAACGAGTATCGACTTTAATCACTTGCATGCAAGCATCTCATTGTGTGACTTCATCTTTGGTATACTTGTGTAGAATATCTTTTGAGCCAAATAATCACCAATAAAGTCCTTTGTGATCTGTGTAAGTAAATGAGTATGTTAATGAAGTGTGAGTTGCACCAAGCTGAGGACTTCTTAAGTTTATGAGGCGATTAGGCATTGTGAATCTATTTGTGCATTCGATGAGATAAATAAACATTGACATATCACACACGCACGTGACTCTCGAGTAAATACGAATCACATGGAAATAAATAAATCTGAGGCCACTTTCACTTTTTGCATCTCCATGACTATAGCAGTTAGCATTAATTTCTTTCTTGAGTCTGCATTCCTATTTTTACTTTTATTTTGCTCGGAACTAGCAAAAGTTCAATTTTGGGGGGTTTGATAAGTGCAAGAATTCCACTTAATTTATATGTTAATCCATTTGATCTATGATGGTTTCGAACAGATTTATGCTTGGTGTTTGTTGTTTTTGTGTAGTGCAGGGGATATACAACTTTGGGATGGTTTAGAACAATCAGAGATGTTTTTGAGAGAGCCGCAACGCCAAAACAAGAGCCACAACGCTCATTTGTGCGAAAGACGAGCGCCTACGCGCTACCGAATAAGCGTCGTGGCGCAACATTGCCGAAGTAAGCACCTAGGCGCTGCCCACATAGCGCCGCGGTTCCTCAAGGCCGAGAGACAAGCGCTTAGTAGCTAAGGAACAAGCGCCGCGGCGCTAACATTCAAAATTGACCCGCGCCTAGGCGCCACTTATTCAGCGCCGCGAATAGCGGCAAAACAAAGATTAATTGGGCTTCGACTCACGGCCCGGCGGGGGAAATAAAAAAAAACAAGGGTTCTGAGAGAGAGAGACGCCGTTTTTAGAGCATATACAGAGAGATGAGCAAGGGCTAACACGAGATGAAGATCCAGAGCGCGAAGATCGATTACAAAGACGAAGAACGACGAATCTGGGGACAGAGACGACACTTCGGATTTGTTATCTGTTCTTTTGAATTTATATATTCTCTTATTTCAATGTCTAAAACTTTGAACATGTGTTATTTTTATTTAGATTTCATCATGAACTAATTTTCTATTCTAGAGGATAATGTAGCTATGTGGATATGATAATTTGACTCGGTTTTTATATGATTGAATTCCTTCTCATTTAATTGTGGTTCTTTGTGTTTATTCTACTGCAATCTACTTGCCATAAATTGTATGTTATCTTATTAATTCTATAACTCGGGAGAGAGATTAGGATTATAGATCCTTAGAAACACATCGTTGAATGTTTATTGCGTTCGGAGGGCGTATAACTTTAGCGAGGCTTAGGTAAGAGCATTGTTGGCATTTATCAATTAAACTTATATTTTATTAGGAATAATTGAATCGAAGTTTGATTGATACAATTTATTCGTCACTTGGAAAAGGGGGAATATAATAAGTAAGTGTTTTTGGCTATTAAATGATTGAAATTCGTGAATATAAATTGAACTGAAAATAATTATCGTAGAAACTTAGTGAAATCATTTCTCTAGATATTTTATCTCCTTGATATTTTCCTAAATTCGGTGATTAGTTAATAATTTTGTGATTTATTAATTTCATGTAAACCAACCTTTTTACTGATTTTTCTAGATAAAGTCGAGACTATTTTAATTACAAGCACTGATATACGTTTTTATATACACTCTTCGTGGGATCGACATTCGTACTCAAAACTTCATTTTACTATAACTTAACGTCGTGCGCTTGTGAGCAATCAAGAAAACACGCAACATGCATCATCTGTCATTAGGCACTTTACTTCCTCTTGATCACTAGAGCTACTCATGCTCTCAGACTCAGACTCAGACTCTTCACTGTCAGTCTCTGCCCATTTTTATTTGCTTTCTTCAGCTAGCAGGACTTCATGTTTCTTTTTGAATGATTTTTGGTCATTATTATCCTGTTTTCTGTATTCAACTGACTTCTTTCCTTTTTTAGTTGAATTCTGACTGCCCTTCTTTGGCTTTGGACTGTCAGCAATGAAGTGTCCTGATTTGCCACAGTTGTAGCAAGAGTTTGGTTCTTCCTTTGAGTCGTTTTTCTGATAATGCCTTTGGAAGGAACCTTGATTTCTTCTGATGAATTTTCTAAATTTCTTGACAAATAATGACATGGCGTCATTACTCTGTTGTTCTGCAGCTTTCTCAACTGAAATAGTTGGTTCCAGTTTGATTGCACTAAGGGAAGTTGTGATTTATGGAGTAGATGTCTCTCCTTCTCTTGTTTGCAGTTCGAACTCATAGGCTGTGAGATCAACAAACAAATCGTGTAATTCAACCTTGTTTAGGTCCTTGGATTCTCTCATAATCATGGTCTTGACATCCCTTTCTTTCGAAAGGCCTCGAACTACCTTTAAAGTAACTTCTTTGTTTGAATACACTTTCCCAAGTGCATTCAGTTCATTCATAATGTTGCTTACTCGTTCGTCGTACTCATTTATCGACTCTACAGTCTTGATTTTGATATTATCAAATTACTGTACTGCAACGGAGAGTTTATTTTCCTTTGTCTGCTCATTTCTCTCGCATAACCGAATCAGCTTCTCCTAGATTTCTTTTGTTGTTCTGCACATTTTGATTTTGCTGAATGTAACCTTATCCAAGTTTGGTGCAGAATATCTTTAGCCACATTATCCATTTTGGCTTTTCTCTTATCTTCAGTTGTCCACTCATCTAGTGGTTTCTCTATGCGAAGGGGAGCTCCTTCTATTATGGCAACTGTTGTATTTTCCTTTAATATCTTCATTGATCCGTCAGTTATGACGTACCACATGTCATCATCCTGTGTAGCTAGATGAGCTTGCATTATAATCTTCCAGTCATTAAATTCTTCTCTGGAAAACATAGGGATTTTGTTGAAGGAAGACATGATAATCAGATTGTAAAGATAGAAAGTATTCAAAAACAAGATTGACAGGGCTCTAATACCACATGTTAGGATCGGTTGGGTGAGTGAAAGTGTTTAGAAGGGGGGTTGAATAAACTGTAGCGTACCGTACTTTTTAAACATACTTAAAATTTTCAGAAAAATAAAAAAATTTTAAATAAGTAATCATTTTTCAAAATGCATTACAAATTAAATGTTTGACAAAATATTTGGAATGTAACGAGCTTGCGAAATTGCTTGTTTAAACAACATGAAATAATTTGTTAAAATCATAGTAAACAATTTTATCATGCATAAAATAAAATCCTTGAAAACTAGGCGGTCCTCGGGTTAGTCCACCGCATGGTCCGAGTCAGCTCACTGATCCCTGCCTCTCGTTTTCTTATACTCATCCTCACCTTCATCGATCAAGTCTAGTGAGTCTAAAGACTCAACATGTATAAACTGAGAAATAGCAAGTAACGTATAATAAAACCACATGCATTTTTAAGTAACACATACATAACTTAACTTTGAACATACTTACATAATCATAGACGTGCCATCGATTCATAAACATTTTTATAAACGTACTTGCATCATACATACTATAATCCTGCATATCATCATTTTGCATCAGACTAACAACAGTACTACGCTGGCAGGGATGTTCACTACCACATACATAAGATCCCCGGTTAGACTTTAACGCGTGGATTGGTCCCTGGTCATACTTTACCTCTTTTCAATCCTGATCAAAACCTGGTCATACTTTACCGAGGTGGAGAGGTCCTCGGACATGTTCTCCGGCTTCCAAACCCGTTCATATTTGGTCACAAGACAATTAGCATACCTCAAAAACATAAAATATTATATTTTGCACGTCGAAAATACTTACATAGTGTTGAGGGATTCGTTGGATCTCGCTTGGGGCTACTGCTGCACATACATACTAGTACATTATTCCAACAACTTAAAATTTCATAACTTAACAGTACCAAACCAACTTACCACCGAAGTAATTAAATAACTTATAACTTTCTAGACCCCTCGGAACTTGACCACGTTTAATCAACATAATAAACCATGACATCGAACCCCGAAAAAAATCCTGAAATGGTGTATGAAATTTCCAAAGCAATGGAAGACACGTACCTCGCTCAAACCATAGTCCAAAGTTTCCCTATTCAAACTTCATAACGTCTAATCTTACCCTCACTAAGCTTGGACATACCGACATATTAGTACCCAAAGAAGGCAATAGCACCTAAACTTGAAGCTAGAAGATGCCAGAACCAGCGCCTAGGTGCCTCAGGGTAGCGCTGCAGCGCCTGTCCAGCGCCTAGACGTGACCTTGCAGCGCATCGATGCTGCACAATGCGAAGCTGCAGCACTCCTACTGCAGCGCTGCGGCTCTAACCAAGCGCGAACTCAACCTCAAAATAAAACCTTCTACCCATTCACTCCCCATATCTTCTAACGCAACAAAACCCATATCGACTCTAAACGAAACACCGAAAGATGACTGATCACAACACATGACACACCTAACAGCAGCAACGACCACTCGGCTATTCCCAACGAAGCCTGCAACCAAATAACTCAACAAACATGAAGAACATATTTTTGAAAACTGTCACGGTTTGAGCAGTCCCACAAATATGGTCATAACTCACTCGCTTCTTGTCCAACAATTACGAATTTACTGTCAAATCGAAGGTATCAAAAATTACTACGTTTTATATGTTGAAAGGTTTTCCAGAAAATCGACCTAAAATCCACACTACTCGAAATGACAGCAGACTAGATTTTATGATCAAAAATTTTGATCCAAAATCGTTTTAAAAGTTTTTTGCTGAAACTTTTGAATAACAAACATGAATTTTTACACACATTAAACATCAAAACATATAATATAACTAGATCGATGCAAAAACGAAAGAATATACATTCCTTTAATCTTTAAAACTCATGATACGGCGAATACCCAAAAGACTCGGTGCGAGAAGCGATCCGGGCGACTGGAGGAACGATTTTGCTGTTAAAAATCAACACTCATGATACGACGAATACCGAAACGACTCGGTGCGAGAAGCGATCTGGGCGACTTGAGGCACGATTTTGCTGCTAAAAATCAACATGACTGCTGAAATAATTCGAAGGGGAGGCGTGGCTGCTGGAAGAACCTCAAGAACCCTAGGTTTTCTCTAAAAAATATGAAATGTATAAGTGTGTGCTGAAACGTGTGTGTGTGCATGATTGTGTGTGTGTTTAGGGGAATATTGCTTAATTAATTAATTAATATGCTAATTAACATATTAACACAATACTAACTTTACTAAAATCCCCTAATTAAAAATAAAATACACATGTAAAAAAATTTAAAAGTTTAGAATATTAAAATCACATAATAATTAAATTAGTATTTAAAATGCTTAAAATTCCATAAATCATTTAAAATACTAGTTGTAATGACCCGAATTACAGCTTTGGTAGGAAAAAGCTGCAATGTGGCAACTGCGGAGGCAATCACCAGACGAAGAATTGTCGAAAACTAACAGGTGCATGTTTCAACTGTGGGGGTTGTGGTCACATGAAGAGGGATTGCCCTAATTTGGAGAATCAGAGTGTAGGCGGAGGTTCTATGACAGGGTCTTACAGTGGAAAACAGTCTGACGCCACTGTGCAACAGAAAGAATTTCCTGCTCAAGGTTCTCGTCGTGGAGGAATATCACAAGGATCTCAGCAACGTCCACGAGTTCAAGGGCAAGTGTTTGCCCTAAATCAAGAACAAGCTGAGGAGTAAAATGAGAGGGTCATTGCAGGTAATTTTATCTTTTGTGGTATTCCTGCATATGTATTAATTGACACTGGGGCATCTCATTCATTCATAGCATCAATGTTTGTTAAGAAGCATAAACTACCCTACGTGTAATTAGATGTTTTGATGTCGGTGTCTACACTGATGGGACAAGAGGTTATAGCTAAGCGACTTGTAGTAGACTGTTTGTTAGAGTTTGAAGGAAAATATTTGTCTGCCAATTTGATGATATTGGCTATGGAAGATTTCGATTGTATTTTTGGAAACGACCTATTGACTAAGTATAGAGCGATGGTAGATTGTTATCAATGTCTCGTTCAGTTTCGTCTAGAAGGAGACGAGAATAAATACCCGTTACCATGGATTGATGATTTGTTTGATCAACTACAAGGGACTTCAGTGTACTCGAAGATAGATTTACGGTCTGGATATCATCAAATTTGAGTTCATCAACGTCATATCCCAGGTATGGGCATTACGAGTTTCTAATGATGCCGCTTGGTTTGACGAATGCTCCAGCAGTATTTATTGATTTGATGAATCGAGTATTCCAGGAGTATCTTGATAAGTTTGTTATTGTCTTCATTGATGACATAATGGTATACTCTCGTAGCCTTGAAGAGCATTCACAACATTTAAGGATTGTATTACTAACCTTAAGGAATCACCAAATGTATGCTAAGTTGAAAACGTGCAAGTTTTGGCTCGACAGAGTTGTCTTCTTAGGATATGTTATATCCAAAGATGGGATATCAGTGGATCCTAGCAAGATCGAAGCATTGTTGAGTTGGACACGACCGGAATCTGCTCAAGATATAAGAAGTTTTCTAGGTTTGGATGGATATTACCGGAGTTTCATCTCAGGATTTTCTCAGATTGTCAAACCATTGACACAGATGACGTGTAAGAATGTGTAGTTCTAATGAACTTATGATTGTGAAAATAGTTTCAATGAATTGCGTTAACATTTGACAATTGCACCAGTTTTAGCTCTGCCATCTGGATCAAGAGGGTACATTGTGACACTGATGCATCACTTCAAGGACTTGGGTGTATTTTAACTCAGAATGGTCATGTAATTGCATATGCATCTAGACAGTTGAAGAAGCATGAAGAGAATTATACAGTTAATGATCTGGAATTAGCAGCGATTGTGTTTGCTTTGAAGATTTGGCGACATTATCTCTACGGAGAGAGATTTGAGATTTTTACAGATCACAAGAGTTTGAAGTACATCTTCACTCAAGCAGAGTTGAATATGCGCCAAAGAATATGGATGGATTTGTTAAAGGAATATGTTTGCGAAATCAAGTATCATCCAGGATCAGCGAATCTTACAGCTGATGCTCTTAGTCTCAAGGTGAGATTATCTGCACTTCAGACAAGTTGCATATCAAGTGTAATCCAAGATTGTTTTTCTCTGGGATTTTACTTCCGTCATAAGAAAGGAATGGAACACATTTGAGTAACGAGCATTTTATCTGAAACCGAAGTTGTATGCAAAAATCAGAGAAGCTCAATTTTCTGTCCCAAAAGTGAAAAAATTAGCAAGGTTAGCTAACGAAGACAACACATCTGGCTTTGCGTTCCAAACAGATGGAACCTTGTGTCTGTTAGGAAGAATTGTAGTTCCAGAAGATTTTGAATTAAGAGACGAGATTTTATCTCAAGCCCATAGGAGTAATTTGAGTATCCATCCTGGAAGCATGAAAATGTATAAGGATTTGAAGACCAACTTTTGTTGGAAGGGTATGAAGAAAAGTGTTTACCAATTTGTAGCCAAGTGTTTGGTTTGTCAGCAAGTGAAAGCTGAACATCGACGACCAGGAGGATTATTTCATAATCTTCCTATCCCTGAGTGGATGTTGGAGCATGTGACGATGAATTTCGTCACCCACTTGCCGTTGTCTTCTAAGAATTGTGATGCCATTTGGGTTGTTGTTGACCGACTGACTAAGTCAGCACATTTCATTCCGTATAGTCGGGAATATAGTTTCTATTCCATGGCAAGACTATACATCCATGAGATTCTTAAATATCATGGTGTGCCATCAAGTATAGTCAGTGACATAGATCCCCGCTTTACCTCAAGGTTCTGGGGAAGTTTTCAAAAAGTGTTGGGAACGACATTGAGTCTGAGTACTGCCTATCATCCAGAGCTCGATGGTCAGTCTGAGAGGACTATTCAGACACTCGAGGACATGTTGCGTGCTTGTGCTTTGGATTTTGGACCAGCATGGCATGATCATCTGCCGCTTGTGGAGTTTGCATATAACACTAACTACCACAGCAGCATTGGTATGGCTCCATTCGAAGCATTATATGGTAGACGTTGTCGTACTGCATTGTTTTGGGACGAAGTAGGAGAACGACAAGTGCAAGGACCTGAATTAGTGCAACAAGCGATTGACGTAGTGGAAATTATTAAGAAGAGAATTAAAGCTGCACAAGATCGTCAATCGAGTTACGCGAATACCAAGCGTAGACCTCTACAGTTTCAGTCAGGGGAAAAAGTTTTCCTTAAAGTTTCACCATTTAGCAGGGTGATGAGATTTGAACTCAAGGGAAAATTAGCCCCAAGATTTATCGGACCTTTTGAGATCTTGGAATGTGTTGGAAATTTGGCATATCGATTGGCTTTGTCGCCGTATCTGTCCAGCATTCATAATGTTTTTCATGTATCTTTGCTACGAAGGTATGTAGCAGATGAATCGCATGTTCTTGGTCCGACAGATGCTCAACTTGAAGAAGACTTGACTTATGTCGAGCAGCCGCTTTTAATCCTGGGTAGGAAAGAGAAAAAGCTCAGAAACAAGACCATTCCACTTGTTCCAGTGCAATGACAACGCCGAGGTACTGCAGAGGCAACTTGGGAATTGGAGAGTCGTATGCGCTCAGTGTATCCTCATTTGTTTTGAGATGTATCTTTGTAATCACGAGTTGTATTTTATTCAGTTGTATTGTACTTTAGTTATGATTTCGAGGACGAAATCTTTGTAAAGAGGGGAGGATGTAATGACCTGAATCCTTATTTTGAATGAAGTACAAATTAAGAGATAACTAAAGAGTTGTTAATTAAGTATTATTAAGGAATTGATAATTCGAGATCAAACTATTGGGATCAACCGAATTTTAAATGTATAAACCGATCTACTTCAGATTACGTTATCTCGAGAAATCCAACCAGACAAATGAGATTCTGACACGTGGCAGATAAGATTGATTCGGATTTTCTTAAATAGTCCAGATGCAGCCTATAAATGGAAGCTGAATTCTTTCGTTTCCTACACCGCATCCTTCAGAGAGATTTCTAGCCTTATACCTTAGGTTTTCTAGCTAGTTTCTAGGGCACTTTGGGATCGGGAAGTTTCGGAGCTAGTGTCGACTCGAGGGAGGGTCGGTGAATTAGGATCGAGACATCATCAGCGGGCTGATGACGGACGCAGGTATAATCCTAAAGCCTTTAGGAAGAACTTTGAAGCATGTTTGGTAATTCAGGATCTGATTTGATAGTGATTTCATATTGTTGGTATTATATAGGTTCAGAGCTTTCTGTCAGATTGTTTTATTGAAGTACTTGATGTACTGACTGAGATATCCAAGCGTAGTATACATATTTATATGATGCATATTTATGTATTGCATTATACATGTTTTACTGCTTTGACATATTATGCATAACATATCATGTTGAGCTTGATATCTTTTGATATATACATCGTTTGTTGGGGCCGCTCAGCCCTATTATGTACTGTGGACGATGGGACATACTCATCCATAAAACAATCTGACAGAAAGCTCTGACCACACGCACACACACTCTACACACACACATACACGTATCACACAACACACACAAACACATACCCATCCATCCATTCATATTTTGGAAAAGAAAACCTTGGGTTCTACAAGTTCTTGCAGCCGCCCCATCCCCTTCAATTCCAGCAAAGTTTTGTCGAATTTTCTTCAAAGAAAATCGCACCACGTTCATCCCGGATCAACCTCGCTTCTATCTCCGCTTCGGTATCGTCATTTCGGTATTTTTAAATATCAAAGGCACGTATAATCTTTCTTTTGCTGCATCGATCTTGTCATATTATGTGTTGCGTTGTTTTATGCGTAAAATATATGTGTTACGTTCGTCGTTGGAGCGGAAAATGATTTGGATCAGTTTTGAAATAGATTTTAGATCTGAAAACTCGTTTTTACTGTTTTTTTTAAATACTGCGATTTTTCCGTCGTGAGTCTTAGAAAACTTTCAACATAAATATCGTAGAACTTTTTGATACCTTCGATTTGATATAAAATTCAAAATATTTGTATAACTATTGAGTGAGTTATGGCGTTTTTTGTGAGACTGCTCAAACTGAGTTTTTCTGAAAAATTATGTTATTGTTGTGTTCTTGAAGTTTTGTGGTTGCAGGCTTCGTTGGGGCTTGACGGGTGATAGCTGCTGCATTAGGTATGTTGTTAATGATGTTGGGATGGTCATTGACATTTTGGTTCGCGTCGTCAGGCATTTGGGAGAACGAGTAGTCGTGAAAACTATTTTGGTGTCAAAAATTCGAGTTATGAGAGTTATCGCGTTGCGTGTGGTGCGTCGCTTCTTTGGGAACGTTTGGGACATTTTTATGGAGTCGAGTTTGGACCATAGTGTCCTAGGATGAGTCTCGAGGCGTTGTTCAGTGTATGTGTAATCGGAATTTGAGAGTACAAGTTTCTGAGTCGTGGAGTCCAGTTTGCTCGGCGCCCGAGCGGTAACTTTTTACCTCCCGAGCGCCACCCTTTCTGTCCGAGTGTTCTTCCCAGTAGACAACTTTACCGCCCGAGCGCGGCCCCATCTGTAAAAATATTTTCGTTCTTTCTCCTTTTCAAGTTCTAATAGTGAGTTCAGGTCTTTTATGGTTGGGAAATGTTCACACGACACCTTAGAGTTTGTTTCGGGGTTTAATGTCATGGTTAGTATGATTAAACGAGGTCAAGTCCCAAGTGATCTAGAATGACATAAGCTATTTTTGCACTTCGGTGGTGAGCTCGAGTACCTACGTCTAATTTATGCAACTTAGTGTTGAAATTCATTTAGTATGTGCAGCAGCGGCGCCAAGTGAAATCCAACGAATCCCTCAACGCCAGTAAGTATGTATGACGTGCAAGAAAATATTTATAGTTTTTGAGATATGCTAAATGTCTTGTGACCCAATTATGTTTAGGATTGGAACGCGTTAAATTATGAACGGGGACCAATCCGCCCGTTAAATTATGAACGGGTTAGATCGAGGTTGGAAAGCGTTAAATTATGAACGGGGACCAACCAGCCCGTTAAATTATGAACGGGGATCTCATGTAGTGGCAGTGGATACATCCCTGTCAGCCCAGTACTATGGTTTAGTCTGATCAGGTGAATTATGTTATGGGTCACTTGCTTTGAAACATTCTCTACGCAAAAATGATGAAGCTATGTATGGTCAAGTATGCAGCACGTTTATGAAAAGTTTAAGTTATGGCACGTATAAGTATGTATGTACGTATGTTCAAGTTTTAATACGCACGTTCAAGTTTTCAGTATGTATGTTCTATTTTGAAGTTGCATGTGGTTTTATTACGTAGTATTCGCTACTTCCAGTTTATATGTTCTTTAGACTCACTAGAGTTGATCGATGCAAGCGAGTATGTTGATGAGGAGACAGGAGGTGGCAACCGATGAGCAGGCTTGGATTGAGTGGGAGGCTAAACCCGAGGACCGCCATGTTTCAGTTTTATGCAAAAGTTAAATTACTCTGATTTCATATTCTGATGGAAACACTTTGAGCAAACCTTTTGTTAGCAAATTTTATTGTAGTTAATTTGAACAATCATGTCTTATGGGGGACTTGGTTGAGATATTTTATGGCAAACTTTGAAGGTTATTTTATGTTTAAGAAAATTTTTTATTTTTCCGCAAATTTTGAATGGTAAAAGTACGGTATGTTACAGCAACGGCTCAAAACTCAGAACATGCGAAGGATTTGCCATATACTTCCTCAGCATTGAGACGTGGAATACATTGTGTACTCCGGCCAGATTCGACGGTAGAGCTAAAAGATAAGTGTCCCAACTCTGTCAAGAATTTTGAACGGTCCAATGAATCTCAGCCTCATCTCGCCTCTCTTTCCAAACCTCATAACACCCTTTATAGGAGCTATCTTCACGAAAACATGATCTCCTACGGCGAATTTGAGATCCCTTCTCCTCTTGTCAGCATAACTCTTTTGGCGACTCTGGGTGGTTTTCATCTTGTCTCGGATCTTGACCACCACATCTGCAGTATGCTTAACAATCTCTGGACCAAGTTCTGATCTCTTACCGACTTCATCCCAATGAACCGACGATCTGCACTTCCTTCCATACATTGCTTCGTAGGGAGCCATACCTATGGATGATTGAAAACTATTGTTGTAGGTAAACTCCACTGGAGGTAGCTTCGATTCCCGATTCCCACGGAAATCGATCACACAAGCTCGCATCAAATCTTCCAATATCTGAATCACTCTCTCAGACTGGCCATCTATCTGAGGGTGAAATGCCGTACTAAATAGCAATTTCGTCCCCATAGCTGAATGCAAACTTTTCCAAAAGGACGATGTGAACCTCGGGTCTCTGCTTGACACAATAGAAATTGGGATCCCATGAAATCTGACTATCTCCCGGATATAGAGCTCTGCATACTGAGTTATGGAGAAAGTCGTCTTCACGGCAAGAAGTGTGCCGATTTAGTAAATTGATCCACTATAACCCAAATGGCATTATATCCTCTGACTAACCTCGGCAATCCAACAATGAAATCCATGCTAATATTCTCCAATTTCCACTCGGGAATAGGGAGTGACTTAAGCATACCTGCAGGCCTCTGATGCTCTGCTTTCACTCGGAGGCAAATGAGACACTCGGTTACAAATCGATGAATGTCTCGCTTCATCCCTGGCCACCAATACAATATCTGTAAGTCTTTGTACATTTTGGTACCTCTTAGATGGATGTAATACGAATATGTATGTGCCTCTGTCAAAATACCTTTTCTAATCGAATCTACACTAGGCACCCACATCCTACCTCTGTAGTTCACAATACCATCAGAGACTACGTATAGTACGCTGCCCTTGGCTTCATACTTCAGTCTCCATTTCTGTAACAGTTCATCCGAAGGCTGTCCTCTAAGGATTCGGTCTAGCAAAGAAGACTGGACTGTCAAATTAGACAATTTGGGAGCTCTGCCCTTAGGATAAACTTTTAAACCAAACCTCTGAATCTCTGACTTAAGAGATCTCTGTGCTGATAGCTGTGCTACGACGGCTACTTTCCTGCTCAAAGCATCTGCCACAACATTAGCTTTTCCTGGAGGGTAGCAAATTTCACAATCGTAGTCTTTTACCAACTCCAACCACCCTCTTTGTCTCATATTCAGCTCTTTTTGCGTGAATAAGTACTTGAGACTCTTGTGATCAGTGAATATCTGGCATTTCTCGACGTGTAAATAATGTCTCCATATCTACAACTCAAAGACAACGGCAGCTAACTCGAGATCATGAGCCGGGTAGTTCTTCTCATGCACTTTTAACTGTCTGAAGGCATAAGCTATAACCCAACCATGTTGCATCAATATTGCGCCTAAACTGAGCTTAGATGCATCGGTGTACAATGCAAAATTTTCTTGTCCTGACAGCTTGGCTAAAATCGGTGCTGTAATAAGTGCTTGTTTCAAAGTACCGAAGCTCTTCAGGCAATCATCTCCCCATACAAATTTAGCATTTTTCTTAGTCAATGAAGTGAGTGGCACTTAAATCGAGGAAAACCCGTGATGGTTAGAAACTAGGACGGATGAATTCTTTGTATAGGAGCTCTTGAATTTGCTGCTTGAGCTCTAACATCTCTGCTAGGGCCAAACGGTACAGTGCCTTAGACATTGGCACAGTGCCTGGCACAAGGTCAATGGCGAACTCCACCTCTCCCTCTTGTGGAAGGCCTGTGAAGGCATGTTGAAAAATGTCAGGAAAATCTCTGACAACCGGTACATCAGATATCGACGGGATGGGTGCATCAGGTATTGAAATAACACTGGCCAAGAATGCACGACACCCCTTATGCATAAGTTTCTATCCCTGCATGCAAGAGATCATGCGAGGGAAACTTTTCCACCTGTTCGGCTCAAAAAGAAATTGTTCCATGCCCAACGGTCTTACTAAAAGTGATCTTTTCTGAAAGTCAATCAGAACTTTGTTCTTCATCAGCCAGTCCATCCCCAAGATGATATCAAACTCTGGCATTGGCAACACAATTAGATCGACGTAAACTAGGTGGCCCTGTAGTTCAAGATCGATATCTCTGACCACGTTAGTAGCTAATAAATCCTCCCCTAATGGGACTGTCACGGAGTAGCTCACGTAGAGTCCAATGGACTTGGCGCCCAAATAGTTAGCGAATGTCTCCGAGATAAAAGAGTGAGTGGTCCCGGAATCTAACTGTAATGTACCGTATGTTGAACTACTTGAAATTTACGGAAAAATAAAAATTTTCTTAAATAAATAATAAAATTTCAAATCGTGATAAAAATAATCTGCTCATCTAAAATATTTGAAATAAAAAAACTACAATCAATGTTTGCAAAAGCACTAGTTTAAACATCGTAAATTAATCTCGTGAAAATCAGAATATTTGACACGTGCATAAAAATTTCTTAAAACGTAAGCGGTCCTCGGGTTTAGCCTCCGCGCAGTCCGAGCCAACTCACTGATCCCCACCTCTCATCTTCTCGTACTCGTCCTCACCTGTATCGATCAAGTCTAGTGAGTCTAATGACTCAACATGTATAAACTTAGAATAACAAGTAATATATAATAAAACCACATGCATTTAAAAGTAGGACGTACATACTTGAACATGAACGTACTTACATAAACGTAGATGTGACATCATATCGTAAAACTTTATATAAACATACTTGCATCGTACATACTTTGACATACATAAACAAAATCATTTTGCGTAGAGATGTGTTTCAAAGCAATTAACCCGTAACATAAATGCGTCTGATCAGACTAAACCACAGTACTGGGCTGGCAGGGATGTCCACTACCACATACATAAGATCCCCGGTCATACTTTACCGGGTAGATTGGTCCCTGGTCATACTTCACCGCTTTCCAATTTTGATCAAAACTCGATCATACTTTACCGGGGTGGAGAGGTCCTCGGCCACGTTCACCGACTTCCAAACACGCTCATAATTGGTCACAAGACATTTAGCATACCTCAAAAACATAAAAATATTTTCTTTGCACGTCGAACATACTTAAAAACGTCAAAGGATTCATTGGAATGCTCTAGACATGGTGCCCTAAGCAAAGCAACAAATATTCTGAAGATCCCAACGAAGCCTGCAACTAAAACATGAGATAACATGAAGAACATGCACAAATTTTCTTAGCTTGAGCGGGTTTACGAAAAAAATCATATCTATATCATTTTTATCAGACAATTACGAATTTACTGTCAACTCGAAGATAACACAGAGTAATACAAATCATATGTTGAAAATATTTCCAGAAAACCAACCTATAAGTCTCAGAATTTAAAATAACAGAAGGTGACGGATTTTGTGACACAGAAATTTTTACAGCTTGAGCAGTCCCACGGAAATGGTCATAACTCACTCGTTTCTTGTCCAAAAATAACGAATTTATTGTCAAATCGAAGGTATCAAAATTACCTACGTTTTACATGTTGAAGGATTTTCCAGAAAAGCGACCAAAAATTCTTAGTATTCGAAAACATAGCAGACTCGGTTTTTGAGATCCAAAATCATTTTAAACATTTTTGCTCAAACTTTTGCATAACATAAACATGTTTTTCATACAATATACATCAAAATAATTACTATGACAAGATCGATGTAAAAACGAAAGAATATACATGTCTTTGATCTTTAAAACTCAAGAAACGACCAATAACGAAACGACGCGGTGCGGGAAGAGATCTTGGCGACTTATGGCATGATTTTTCTACTAAAATTAACGTGTGGTTACTGAAATTTTAAAGGAGAAAGGTGGAGATGGGGCTGCTGAAGAAAGAGCCTAAGAACCCTCGAAATTCTCTCCAAAAAAAAAATGAAAGGGTGCAAGAGATGTGTATGTGTGCAAAGGCCAAGTGTGTGTATATATGTGCATGTGTGTGTGAGTGTAACCTGTGTGTGTGTGTTAATGGGGTGGTGGGTTAGTGGGTTAGTGGGGTATTAAGGGTTTAATTGATAGTTAACTTGCTAATTAAGAATATTAATCAACTTTTAACTTTATTAAAAATCGCATTATTTAGAATAAAATAATCAAGTGATAACATTGAAACTTTAAAATCTTAAAAATCACCTAATAATTAAATTAGGCTTTAAAATACTTAAAACTTCATAAATCATTTAAAATACTAATTTTATTGACTTGAAATAAAATACCACATTTTTCGTAAATTGTCTAAATCGTCGCCAGTCTCTTTTCCCGATCACGTATCGAATATTCGCCTAAAACATGAAACTCAAGAAAACATTTTAACGTGCATCAATAAACATAAATAATTTAAAATAATGCAAAAATTAAGTCATGCACCGTTAAAAATCATTTTAAACTTAAATAAATAATTTAACAATTTAAATAATTGTTTGGGTTTTACGTGTACTGATTTTGGGCACTACAATTCCTTCTCCACTTAATTAAATTTCATCCTCGAAATTAAATCTTACCTAACAACTTCGGGTAGCGGCTTCTCATGTCTGCTTCGGCCTCCCAAGTGGCCTCCTCCATTGCTTGATTCAGCCACCGGACTTAGACCAACTTGGTCACCTTGTTCCGAAGCCTCCGCTCTTGTCTGTCTAGAATTTGGACATGTCTTTCCTCATACGACAGATCTGGAGCCAACAGCAACGGCTTAAAACTCAAGACATGCGAAGGATTTGCTATATACTTCCTCAGCATCGAGACGTGGAATACATTGTGTACTCCGACAAGATTCGGAGGTAGGGCTACACGATAAGCTAATGCCCCAACCCTGTCAAAAATCTCGAACGGTCCAATGATTCTTGGACTAAGCTTGCCTCTCTTCCCAAATCTCATAACATCCTTCATGAGTGCTATCTTCACGAAAACGTGATCATCTACGGCAAACTCTAGATCTCTCATCCTCTTGTCACCATAACTCTTTTGACGACTCTGGGCGGTCTTCATCGTGTCTCGGCTATTGACCACCACATCTGCAGTCTGCTGAACAATCTCTGGACCAAGTTCTGATTTTCACCGACTTCATCCTAATGAATCGGCGATCTGCACTTCTTCCCGTATAGTGCCTCGTAAGGAGCTATACCTATAGACGATTGAAAGCAGTTGTTGTATGTAAACTCTACTAGAGGTAGCTTCGATTCCCAATTCTCGTGGAAATCGATCACACAAGCTCTCATTAAATCCTCCAAAATCTGAATCACACGCTCAGAATGGTCATCTGTCTGATGGTGGAAAGCTGTACTGAATAACAACTTCGTCCCCATTGCTGCATGTAAACTCTTCCAGGAGGACGATGTAAACTTCGGGTCCCTGTCGGACACAATAGAAACTGGGATCCCGTGCAATCTGACTATCTCCTTGATATAGAGCTCTGCATACTACGTCATGGAGAAAGTCGTCTTCACTGGCAAGAAGTGTGCCGAATTAGTGAGTCGATCCACTATAACCCAAATAGCATTGGATCCTCTTACTGACCTCGGCAAACCAACAACGAAGTCCATGGTGATATTCTCCCACTTCCACTCCGGGATAGGGAGTGGCTTAAGCATCCCTGCTGGCCTTTGATGCTCTGCCTTCACCTGCTGACAAATGAGACATTCAGACACAAATCGGCGGATATCTCGCTTCATCCCTGGCCACCAATACAAAGTATGCAAATCCTTGTACATCTTGGTACCTCCTGGGTGAATGGAATACGGAGATGCATGTGGCTCTGTCAGAATATTCTCTCTGATCGAATCAACACTAGGCACCCACATCCTTCCTCTGTACCTCACAATACCATCGGACACTGTGTAGAGTACACTGCCCTTGGCTTCATCCTTCAGTCTCCATTTCTGCAACTGCTCATCTGAAGGCTGATCTCTACGGATTTGGTCAAACAAAGAAGACTGGACTGTCACATTAGACAGCTTAGGAGCTCTGGCCTTAGGATAAACTTCTAAACCAAATCTCTGAATATCTGACTGAAGAGATTTCTGCACTGACAACTGTGCTACAACTGCAATTTTTCTGTTCAAGGCATCTGCCACAACATTAGCTTTCCCCAAATTATAGCTAATCTCACAATCGTAGTCTTTCACCAAGTCCAACCACCGTCTTTGTCTCATATTCAATTCTTTCTGCGTGAAGAATTACTTGAGACTCTTTTGATCAGTGAATATCTGGCAATTCTCGCCGTACAAATAATGTCTCCATATCTTCAACGCAAAGACAACGGCAGCTAACTCAAGATCATGAGTCGGGTATTTCTTCTCGTGCACCTTCAACTTTCTGGATGCATAAGCTATAACCCGACCGTGCTGCATCAACACTGCGCCTAACCCAAGCTTAGATGCCTCGGTGTACAACATAAAATCGCCTTGCCCAGCTGGCATGGCTAAAACTAGCGCTGAAATAAGAGCTTGCTTCAAAGTGTCAAAGCTCTTCTGACATTCATCACTCTATACGAATTTAGCATTCTTTTTAGTCAATGAAGTGAGTGGCAATGCTATCAAAGAAAATACCTGAATAAATTTCCTGTAGTAGCCTGCTAGGCCTAGGAAACTGCGGATCTCTGAAGCATTCTTCGGCTCAACCCATTCCTTAACGGCTGCTACCTTAGCTAGATCCACCTCGATACCACTCCTAGATATTATATAACCAAAAAATGCTACATTCTCCAACCAAAATTCACACTTACTAAATTTTGCAAACAACTTGCGACTTTGCAAGACCTGCAAAACTGTACCCAAGTGCTGACTGTGCTCCTCATAGTTGTTCGAGTAGATGAGAATGTCGTCAATGAACACTTTGATGAACTGATCTAAGTAGGGCTGTAATACTCGATTCATCAAGTTCATAAAATTGCGGGAGTATTCGTCAATCCAAACGGCATTACGAAGAACTCGTAGTGCCCATACCTGGTTCTGAAGGCTATCTTAATTTTATTTTACTATGACCTCGAATTCTGACTTTTCTCACAATTCCCAATATTAGAAATGGAGGTTCAAACTTATCGTATCTTACTTTTCTTATACTATACCCGTAATGTTCATCGATCTATTACATTAGCATTTATGCAGTTCAACCTAAGAAATCTAAGCATCAAAAGTTATTGATCGACTTCTACCCTTGGTACTACACTCAAAAGTTGAACCTTATCTTAACCCCATAATAATATTAACCTATGATCCTTGAATCGAATATTTACCTTACGATACCAAACTTACGTAACTTAGCTATTTACAAGAACATTCCAAATATAAAATTGTTGTTAATCTTAAATTTCGAGTAACATTAATCCATAAAACCCCAAAATATACAATATCGATCTTCTGCTTAAATAATAAAACATTCCTAGCTTCAAACACATGCTTAAACTATTTCCTTCCCAATTACATTATAGTTGAGGCCTAAGATACTTGGACCTTCCTCATTGGAACGAATGTCACACTTTGATGTATCCTCAATACTTAATTCATTCTAACGTATAAAACTTAATAAGTTTCCCACTGTTAATGATGGACTAACCCTAATAAATCAACTTCACTTATAACCCATAGAATTCTAGAATCCTCATATAAAGGTTTTAGATTCCTTACTCGATAAAAAAAATCTTAATATTCGTCCATTGGTAACATATGTTGAATACAACTAATTATCTTTTGTTTTTATTTCACCCAATATACCCATATGAACACCTCTTTCATAAACTTGAAATTAAAACTAACACAACCCAAGTAGTCTTAGATAACCTAATTCCAGTACTCATATCCACTTAATCCTAAGTTTCTTAATGACTTACAAAGATTCCATAAGACAAGGTGCCTGATAGGGCCTCTTGCCCTGCCTATCGACCTCAATGTCCCTCTTGTCCTACTTTGCCGCCAAAGCTCTCGACACAGCAACGGCGTAAGTAGTATGACCAGCAACTCTCACGCCACGACGCAAGATCGGCCGCAACCCATCAATAAAATGTCTCAGCTTCTCCCGGGCATCATTCGTAATCAGGGGTACATAATGACACCCCCTCTCGAACTTCCTCATGAACTCAGCTACGCTGTTGTCTCCCTGAAGCAACGTCATGAACTCCCTGGCCAGGTGGGAGCGTACTTCCTCAGTGAAGTACTTGGAGTATAAAACCTCCTTGAACCCGTCCCAAGTCAGTGTTCGTAAGTTCACTGACACTGATGCGCTCTCCCACCACAGTCTGGTGTCCTGTCAGTAGAAATGTGTCACATGTGACCCTGTCTGCATCCTGCAACTCTATAAACGCAAAGATCACCTCGATGGACTTAATCCAACCTTCCGCTCACATAGGGTCAGTAGTCCTTGAGAACTCCTTTGGGTAAATCCTCTTGAACCTCTCATAAACTGCCTCTGGCCTGGGCCTCGTCCCTGTATCAACTCCAGCATTGTTCCCCACAAACTGTGCGAAGAGTTGATTCATACCTGCAAGCATCTGTGCCTGCATATCTGGCGATGGGCGTGGAGAAGTGACCATATCCTCATCCCGAGCCTCTCTATTCTCACTACCTGACCCACGGGCAACCATACGTCTAGGAGGCATATTGTTCCAATATTTACCCAATACGTAAACCCAACATGCATGAACATAATATCTATATCATAAGATGCACGTAATTCAAGCTTAAAACATGTACATGCTGAATTCATGACTTGAAGCTTACTACATGAAAGAATTTAAAACGTTAAAACTTACAGACTTGAGGTGTGACTTCGTGAACTTCTCGCAACTAGTAGTATGCATAACCCTTTACATGAACATCGCTCTGATACCAACTGTAATGTACCGTATTTTGAACAACTTGAAATTTGCGGAAAAATAAAAATTTTCTTAAATAAATAATAAACTTTCAAATTGTGATAAAAATAATCTGCTCGCACTACTACAAAAACGGCAAACGACAACGTATTTTATCCGTTGCCGTAGCCATTTAAAAACTGTTGTAACTGAGGGTGTTGTTGAAAGTTCGTTCAACGACAACGGTTTTTATCCGTTGTGGTAGATCAAATTTGCGACGGTTTTTAAAACCGTCGCAAATAAAAATAGCGACAGGTATGAATAAAACCGTCGCTAATTCAAAATTAGCGACGGTTAGATAAACCATCGCTAGTTCAAATCAGCGACGGTTTTGTAAACCGTCGCTCATTTAAAATTAGCGACGGTCAGCAATCACGACCGTCGCTAATTTTAGCGATGGTCATCTGTCAAGATTTCCGTCACTAATATGTTTCGAAAATAAAAAAAATACTTTTAAAAATTTAATAAATCTAAAAGAAACTAATAATCCAAACTAAAATCGTGTAAAAGAAAAAATTTTTAAGTGTTGTGAAATAGTAAAATCGTGTAACAGAGAAAAATTTTAAGTGTTATAAAATGGTTAGAAAAATTTTACGTATTGTGTGAAAGTGACAAAATTGTGTAAGAGAAAAAAATTTTAAGTGTTGTGTGAAGTGATGAAATGGTGTAAGAGAGAAAAATTTTAAGTGTTATGAAGTGGTGAAAAAAATTTTAAGTGTTGTGTGAAGTGATAAAATGGTGTAAAAGAGAAAAA
The DNA here is from genome assembly GCF_012295235.1 of Primulina huaijiensis. Lineage (NCBI taxonomy): Eukaryota > Viridiplantae > Streptophyta > Magnoliopsida > Lamiales > Gesneriaceae > Primulina > Primulina huaijiensis. Next base: position 7,765,671 of record NC_133314.1, read on the forward strand.
TTTTAAGTGTTGTGGAAGAAAATGGAACGAAAATGGAGATATTTATAGACAGTTTGCGACGGGTTTTGGTTAAACCGTTGCTATTGGCGACGGTCAATGATACACCGTCGCACATTTTTATTTGGCAACGGTTTGGATTTAACTGTCGCTAAAATTAGCGACGGTTTCAAAACACTGTCGCTAATTTTAGCGACGGGTTTGTGAAAACCGTCGCTAAATTTAAAGATGCGATGGGTTTTTTTAAAACTGTCGCTAAAATTAGCGACAGTTATTTTAATACCATCGCTAATTTAAACGTAGCGACGGTTTTGACAAAAAGTCGCTAAATTTAGCGACGGTTGTTGAAATTACTGTCGCTAAATATTGCAACGTTTTCCAAAACCGTTGTTGTTTGTCAAAAAACCACGCTAATCGAAAACGGTTTCTTCAAACCATTTTCAATTGTCCAAAAAAACACGCTAATCGACAACAGTTCATAGAACCGTTGTCGTTGACCCAAAAAAACGTTCAAAGACAACGGTTCTATAAAACGGTTGTCATTGATCCCAAAAACCGTTGTCTTTGACCCCCCCAAAATACAACGGTTTTCGATAAAACCGTTGTTAAAAAACATACAACAACGGTTTTTGTGAAAAACCGTTGTTGTATGTGCGTTGTTGTATGCAGAAATTCTTGTAGTGTCGTCTAAAATATTTGAAATATAACAACTACAATCAAAGTTTGCAAAAGCACTTGTTTAAACATCGTAAATTAATATCGTGAAAATCAGAGTATTTGATACGTGCATAAAAATTTCTCAAAACTTAAGCGGTCCTCGGGTTTAGCCTCTGCGCAGTCCGAGCCAACTCAATGATCCCCACCTCTCGTCTCTTCGTACTCGTCCTCATCTGCATCGATCAAGTCTAGTGAGTCTAAAGACTCAACGTGTATAAACTTAGAATAACAAGTAATAGATAATAAAACCACATGCATTTTAAAGTAGGACGTTCATACTTGAACATGAACGTACTTACATAAACGTAGACGTGACATCATATCGTAAAAATTTACATAAACATACTTGCATCGTACATACTTGGACATACATAGACATAATCATTTTGCATAGAGATATGTTTCAAAACAAGTGACCCGTAACATAAATGCGCCTGATCAGACTAAATCACAGTACTGGGCTGGCAGGGATGTCCATTACCACATACATAAGATCCCTGGTCATACTTTACCGGGTGGATTGGTCCCTAGTCATACTTTACCGCTTTCCAATCCTGATCAAAACCTGGTCATACTTTACCGGGGTGGAGAAGTCCTCGGCCACGTTCACCGACTTCCAAACCCTTTCATAATTTGTCACAAGACATTTAGCATACCTCAAAAACATAAAAATATTTTCTTTGCACGTCGAACATACTTGAAAATGTCAAAGGATTTGTTGGAATGCACTGGACATGCTGTCCTAACCAAAGTAGCAAAGATTCAGAAGATCCCAACGAAGCCTGCCACAAAAACTTGAGATAATATGAAGAACATGCACAAATTTTCTTAGCTTGAGCGGGTTTACGAAAAAAATCATATCTCTCTCATTTCTTATCAGACAATTACAAATTTACTTTCAAATCGAAGATAACACAGAGTAATACAAATCATATGTTGAAAACATTTCCAGAAAACCAACCTATAAGTCTTAGAATTTAAAATAACAGAAGGTGATGGATTTTGTGACACAGAAATTTTTACAGCTTGAGCAGTCCCACGAAAATAATCATAACTCACTCGTTTCTTGTCCAAAATATACGAATTTACTGTTAAATCAAAGGTATCAAAAATTCCTACATTTTATATGTTGAAAGGTTTTCCAGAAAATGAACAAAAATTCTCAGTCTTTGAAAATATAGCAGACTCAGTTTTTGAGATCTAAAATTTTGATCCAAAATCATTTAAAACATTTTTGCTTAAACTTTTGCATAACATACACATGTTTTTTTATACAATATATATTAAAATAATTACAATGACAAGATCGATGTGAAAACGAAAGAATATACATGTCTTTGATCTTTAAAACTCAAGAAACGGCGAATAACGAAACGACGCGGTGCGGGAAGCGATCCGAGAGACTTGAGGCATGTTTTTTCAACTAAAATTAACGTGTAGTTGCTTAAATTTTAAAGTAGAAAGGTGGAGATGGGGCTGCTGAAGAAAAAGCCTAAGAACCCTCCAAATTCTCTCCAAAAAAAAATGAAAGGGTGCAAGAGGTGTGTGTGTGCAAAGGCCAAGTGTGTGTGTATATGTGCATGTGTGTGTGTTAATGGGGTGGTGGGTTAGTGGGTTAGTGGGGTATTAAGGGTTTAATTGATAATTAACTTGCCAATTAAGAATACTAACCCACTATTAACTTTACTAAAAATCCCATAATTTAGAATAAAATACTCAAGTGATAACTTTGAAACTTTAAAATCTTAAAAATTACCTAATAATTAAAGTAAGCTTTAAAATATTTAAAACTTCATAAATCATTTAAAATACTAATTTTATTGACTTGAAATAAAATACCACATTTTTCGTAAATTGTTTAAATCGTCGCCAGTTTCTTTTCCCGATCCCGTATCGAATATTCGCCTGAAACATGAAATTCAAGAAAATATTTTAACGTACATCAATAAACATAAATAATTTAAAATAATGCAAATCATAGTCATGCACCGTTAAAAATCATTTTAAACTTAAATAAATAATTTAATAATTTAAATAATTGCATGAGTTTTACGTGCATTGATTTTAGGCTCTACACTAACAAAGCCTTCGTGGCCACTTTCTTTATGAAAATATTTCCTGAAGGACATTAGCACAACACATAATCCTATACCCCAAAATACTAATCTTAACCTCTAGCATAGTTGGAAATCCTTAACCAAAGTCTCAAAATACGAAAGACAGATACTAATATTCCCACGTAAAATTCGAAGCATGCATGACCAAAACTGAATAATGTGCTGAATTAAATAGGTTACTAGTCAGTAGAGTCGTGTTTGGGTTCGCCTCCTCAGCACACATGGCGAACACTCTCCCCTGGGCTGGCTGCCTACCCTGCGGGCAGTCCCTTATCATATGATCACTGGCTCCGCACTTGAAGCATTTGCCAGAACACCAATAAACACTGGCCCATGTGCTGACGGTTTCACTTCGGGCACACTAGGTACTCAGGCTTCTGAGGAGCCTTCTTTTGTGGCATAGGACCTTTGCCTTTCAGCGGTCTCGGAAATGGCCTCTTTTTCGGCTATCCCTGGAAATGCCTCTTGAACTGCTGCTGCTGTTGGGGTGCCTGGTAAGGGCTCTGCCTATCGATCTCAATGTCACTCTGGTCTTCTTTCGCCAAGGCTCTCGACACGGCAACAACATAAGTAGTAGGAGCAACAACTCTCATATCACGGTGCAAGATCGGCCGTAACCCATCAAGGAAACGCCTCAGCTTCTGTCGGGCATCATTAGCAATTAGGGGCACGAAGTGACACCCCCTCTCAAACTTCCTCACAAAATCTGTCACACTGCTGTCTCCCTGTCGCAACGTCATAATCTCCCTATTCAGACGGGAGCGTACTTCCTCAATGAAGTACTTGGAGTAGAAAACTTTCTTAAAACCATCCCAAGATAGGTTCTGCAAATTCACCGACACATAAGCGCTCTCCTACCACAGCCCGGCGTCCTCTGTCAACAAAAAGGTGGCGCATCTAACTCTGTCTGCATCCTGCAGGTCCATGAAAGCAAAAATCACCTCGATGGACTTAATCCATCCCTCAGCTATCATCGAGTCAGTAGTCCCCGAGAACTCTTTGGGGTCCATCCTCCTGAACCTCTAATATACTGCCTCTGGCCTGGGCCTCGCACCTATATCAACTCCAGCATTGCTCCTCGCAAACTGTGCAAAAAACTGAGTCATACCTGGAAGCATCTATGCCTGCATATCTGGTGGTTGACGAGGAGGAGTGGTCCTCTCTCCATCCCGAGCCTCTCAGTTCTCATCACCTGATCCACGTGCAACCATACGTCTAGGAGGCATACTGTTCCAGAATTTAACCAACACGTAAACCAACATGCAATAAATAATATTCATAACATAAGATGCACGTAAATCGAATTTAAACATGTACATGTTGAAATCATGTCTTTGATGCTTACTACATGAATAAATTTTAAAACTTTAAAACTTACAGACTTGAGGCGTGACTTCGTGAGCTTCTCGCAACTGGCAGTTGGCATAACCCTTTACAAGAACACCGCTCTGATACCAACTATAGCGTACCGTACTTTTTAAACGTACTTAAAATTTTCAAAAAAATAAAAATTTTCTTAAATAAGAAATCATCTTTCAAAATGCATTACAAATAAAATGTTTCACAAAATATTTGGAATGTAACGAGTTTGCAAAAGTACTTGTTTTAAACAACATGAAATAATTCGTTAAAATCAGAGTAAATAATTTTATCATGTATAAAATAAAATCCTTGAAAACTATGCGGTCCTCGGGTTAGTCCACCGCACAGTCCGAGCCAGCTCACTGATCCCCGCCTCTCATCTCCTCATACTCGTCCTCACCTGCATCGATCAAGTGTAGTGAGTATAAAGACTCAACATATATAAATTGGGAAATAACAAGTAGTGTATAATAAAATCAAATGCATTTTAAAGTAACACATACATAACTTAACTTTAAACATACTTACATAACCATAGACGTGCCATCGATTAATAAACATTTTCATAAACGTACTTGCATCATAAAGATTTAATCATGCATGTCATCATCATTTTGCGTAGAGATATGTTTCAAAGCAAGTGACCCATAACATAGTGCGCTTGATCAGACTAAACCACAGTACTGGGCTGACAGGGATGTCCACTACAACATACATAAGATCCACGGTCATACTTTACCGGGTGAATTGGTCTCTGGTCATACTTTATCGTTTTTAAATTATGATCAAAACCCGGTCATACTTTACCGAGGTGGAGAGTTCCCCAGACATGTTCTCCGGCTTCCAAACCCTTTCATATTTGGTCACAAGACAATTAGCATACCTCAAAAACATGATATATTTTATTTTGCACGTCGAAGATACTTACATAGCGTTGAGGGATTCGTTGGATCTCGCTTGGGGCTACTGCTGCACATACATACTAGTATATTATTCCAACAACTTAAAATTTCATAACTTAAGCGTACCAAACAAACTTACGACCGAAGTAATTAAATAACTTATAACTTTCTAGACCCCTCGGGACTTGACCACGTTTAATCAACATACTAAACCAGGACATCGAACCCCGAAACAAATCCTGAAATGGTGAATGAAATTTCCCAAGCAATGGAAGACACTGACCTCGCTCAGACCATAGTTCAACTTTTCCCTATTCAAACTTCATAACGTCTAATATAACCCTCGCTAAGCTTGGACATAGCGATGTATTAGTACCCAAAGGAGGAAATAGCACCTAAAATCATAGCCCGAAGATGCGACTGGCGCTGCACAATGCAGTGCTGCAGCTCTAACCATGCGCGAATTAAACCTCAAAATGACACCTTCTACCCATTCACTCCCACATGCCTTCTAACGCAACCAAACCCATATCGACTCGAAAAGAAACACCGAAAGACGACTGATCACAACACATGACACACCTAAACGCAGCAACGACCACTCGGCAATTCCCAAAGAAGCCTGAAACCAAATAACTCAAGAAACATGAAGAACATATTTTTAAAAAAACGTCACAGTTTGAGCAGTCCCACAAAAAAGATCATGTCCAAAAATTACGAATTTACTGTCAAATCGAAGGTATGAAAAAGTACTACGTTTTAAACGTTGAAAGTTTTTTTAGGAAATCTACCAAAAATTCACAGGACTCGAAATGACAGCATACTCGGTTTTGAGATCTAAAATTTTGATCCAAAATCGTTTCAAAAGTTTTTTGCTCAAAATTTTGCATAACAAACATGTATTTTTACACACAATAAACACCAAAACATATACTATAACAAGATCGACGGAAAAACTAAAGAATATACATGCCTTTAATATTTAAAACTCACGATACAGTGAATACCAAAACGACTCGGTGCGAGAAGAGATCCGGAAAATTTGAGACATGATATTGCTGCTAAAAATCAACGTGACTGCTGAAATAATTCGAAGGGGAGGGGTGGCTGCTGGAAGAACCTCAAGAACCGTAGGTTTTCTCTAAAAATATGAAATGTATATGTGTATGTGCTGAAACGTATGTGTGTGTGTATGTGTGTGTGCGTGAGTGTGTGTCTGTGTAGGGGAAAATTGCATAATTAATTAACTAATATGCTAATTAAAATACTAATCCTATACAAACTTTACTAAAAACACATAATTAAAAATAAAATACACATGTGAAAAAATTTAAAAGTTTAAAATCTTAAAATCACATAATAAATTAAATTATGCTTTAAAATGCTTAAAGTTCCATGAATCATTTAAAAAATTTGATTAATTACAGCAACTGTAATGACCCACTTCAGTTTGGACTTAACACTGCCAAACTGAAACTATTAGTATCAATACACTATTATCAGTACGCAACTGATGTGTTTTTCTAAGCACAACTGATATAAAATAGATCAAATATAATAGCAATGAATGTTTGTGTTAATGCTCAAGATATAGCATGAAAGCTATGAATAAATTTAATAAGCGTGAGTTTCTTGTAATTGATTTTTGAAAGCTTTTAACTCAAAAATGAATGTGCGCGTGCAAAAGTCTTCTTCTCAGCTGATCTTCTAGGCTATTTATAGGCTTTGCTTCCCAACGCTAACATTGAATGCGTTCAAATAATTATATCCGTTGATTTGTCTTTATTAGACACGTCATCATTCTTCTGACAATCGTACAATGTGGCATTCTGATATGCGGTGTTCCCACTACAGGTTGCAGTCTGCTCTTGTACAAATTGTCGCTTGATAGATACGCTCCTTAACTGATGACTTGTTAAGATGATTTATCAGTTGACTTTCATATAGCCGATTGATGAACTGACTATGTAACTGATAGTTTAGTTTTCTATGCAGCTTTTCGATAAATTAACTGTGTAACTGAAAGTTCAGTTTGCTACGCAGCTTTTCAATAAACTGACTGTGTAACTGATCTATCTTAACTGATTATCCATTTAACTACACAGTTTCAGTTAGCTTTTATCAATTCAGTTGAAACAACCTCGATTTTTTTTAATACTAATCATGAATCATAAACTCGAAAATACTAACCAAATAAAATAACTTAACATTTCCAACCATTCATAATAAATTAACATATGAAATCTCAAGTGTATAAACTAAAATCATAAATAATCGACTAACCAACAACTGCTAAATCGACCTTTAAAAGATCAACTAACAATAAAATGAGGCATAAAAACATCTCTAATAAAAATTCTTAACATAAATCTTTAAATCATTTATCTATCTAGCTAGTGCGAAAACATCAAGGCCCTCGGGTGTGTACTGCTGCACTCGATCTACTCAATCGTCAGCATCTCCCATAAATAATCAAATCCCGCATCAAACATACCTAGTGAATCTAAAGACTCGGCACGTTCTAAACATGGATAGCAAATAATACATATACATTAACATGCATTAAAATCATATTTTTATTTAAAACATCTTTTGGACATAAATAAACCATTTAAAATTATTTTAGCATAATTAAATCATAAATCGTAAAAATCATCTTAAAATAACTTTAAGCATAAATAAATTGTTTAAAAATTATTTAAAATAAGTTTTAAGCAAAAATAATTCATTTTAAAAATAGCATTAATCCTCATCATAAATCATATATCATAAGAATCGTTTTTATCATAAGCTTTCAATCATATATCATTTTGGGTGAAGTTTGATCATTGAAAGTGACTAACTTTTATCTTTTGGTCGACTGCATTCTTAGCTCCACATGGTCCATGGGGGTGGGCGCTAGGCTCCACCGTGGAAATACGATCGTCGGGGTCCTTCTAGGCTCTTTTCCCATAGACGTGGTCACCCTGGGGCCTTGGCCCGTAAACGGGGTCCCTCTGGGCCATGGCCCTCACATTATTCCCACCAAATCATATGTCATATATCATATCGTTTGTCACAGTCAATTCACATCCCTCAAAATATTTTCCTTTTCTTTAAAAACATAAAATAGCATAACTTTCCAAAAATAGCATTTTAAAAGTAAAAATTTCACAGCCTTAACATGAATTGTAAAAATACATATTATCATCAAATTATCATAATAAATTATAAAATATCATTTAACAAGCATTAAGATCCTTCATGACGCTGCCAAGTATTTTCGTATTTTTCCTGTGTGTAAAATTATCGTTTTGCCCCTGAACGTAAAAATTCTCGAATTTATCTTTTTCTTACTCTTAATGACATGGGATTATTCTAAATAATTATTTAAGCATAAATACAATTTTTCATAATTTTATTAATCTTATATCTATGTGTTTCCATCAATTCTTTAATTAACGTTTCGTGAGGCGATTAAATCCCGAATAAATTCAAAACAGATTATTTTGATCTCAAATTTTAAACATAACATTTTTACTATTTTTGATTTAATATTTTCTAAATTGACACACAAACGAACACACCAAGTCATCTCCTTATTTACTTGAGCCACGCCCGAGCCACCTCGAGTCAAACCCGAGCCAACCCACCTAGGCACCCTCCTGACTAAGTCTAGCCCCTAGAACCAGACCCTAAGGCGCTCAAACACTCTTGGAACCGAGACACAATTCTCTGCGTGAATCTTACCACTTCACCAAGAATCCTAGCCTACTAGGACTCCTCTAGCCACCTAACCAACGATCACCTCGGACCCTCACTGACCCTGGACCACGCCCTGACCCAGTCTGAGCCCATCCCAGCCACTGAACCCAAGGAGCAAGTCCCTGCGCAAGCCACCAAGACCCACGCCCTCCTGCTCACTCACGCTCAAAGGCTCCTAGACAACCTAGGACACTTCCAACCAAGCCACCACAGAGCCCACACGACCCTAACCATCCCTGGACCACGCCCAGATGCATACCAGGCCATGGACCATGCGCGCGAGCAACTTTCCAGCCCCTGGTCCGACCCCTGTCCATCGCCCTAAGACCCTGCTGGACCAGCCTGGCTCGTGCCCAGGCTAGCCGCGAGCCCCTCTTCCCAGCTTTTCCTTCTCTCACGCTCGGGAAGAGTCCTTGCTCAAGTGGACTCTTCCCTAGCCACTCCTCTTGAGCCCTAGCCATGCTAGGACTCTACCTGACCCTGACCCACGTCCATCCCAGGCCCCAACCCAAGCCCTAGCCAAGCCGTGTGCTCCCATGCAAAGTAACGAGCCACCAAGTCTTGTGCAGCAAAATAAAACTCACGGTTTTCTTTCTAATTCTTACCCACGGTTCTAGCTTCCTTTTTCTTTTACATTTATGATGTTTTGATCATAATCCAATCGTATAACATCATATCTTGGAATCGTACTCGTTGGATTCAAGAAAGTTTTTAAAGAAACGTAAAATCGTAAAAACGTTGAAATTACGTAACATACTGTAAAATAATCGAACACACATATTATGATTTGTATGATGTTTAAAAGGGTTTAGAAGTGCTTTTGCGTTTATAACGGTCGAATTTTCAATCGTCGGCGATAAAAGACGAACGGGCGACGAAGAACACAAGCTTTTCTTCTCCTTATTTTTCAAAAATTATTGTGTGTGCAAGTGGAGGATTTATGGCTGTAAGGAGGCTGAAATATGAGGTTTTTAAGACCTAATACATTTATTTATAGATTTAATTACATGTTAACAGGCCTTGATTTTGGGCTTACAAGCTTAAGGCTAATTGGGCCTACTTAAATAATTAAATTGAGACCAATAACACTTAATTAATTAAATAATAAAATTTTATAAAAATAAGTTCCCATAAAATAATATTTTTTATCTTTTAAAACTCCTTATTTTCCCAAAACCGGCTTCTTGGGAAAAATCGAGCTCAACTCGTAAAATAATTCGAGCTCCAACATTTTTAGGAAAAATTAAAACATTCTTTTAGTTAATCATATTATGGAGCCTTGCCATTATTTAAATAAAAATACATATTCTTGTCTTGATCGTCACTGGTCTCCTTTTCCCTTCCTATTATCGAATATTCAGGTAAAATCATTAATTTCATGAAAACATGTCACATAATCATTTAATCATGTAATCATACCTTTAATCATGTTATAACAACTATCATGCAAGCATTTAAAAACAATTAGACAATTAAAATAATTTTGCATGCATGCGGTTTACGTTGGTTGGTTTTTCGGACGTTACATCAGTTGCCTTCGATTGTTAGCGCATTAATAATCAATTCATGCAACTTCAGTTACGTAATTTCAGTTACGATATGTGTCAGTTGTGCTGATCAGTTCGGTAGTCTTTAAACGCTCAATTTGTCAAACTCCAAAATTCTGATTCTAATACATTGCAATATTAGATTTCTTGTTCATGTAATCAATTAATTTTCTAGTGCAAATTATTTGTGATAGATCGATTCAGTGGTGGACCAGATTTTTGGCTGTAGTGGCAAAATCTACCGTTGGAGTCAAAGTGAGACAAGCCCAATGTACCATCCACAACTAAGGTCGTGTGGTAATTTCTATTCGTGCGTTTAATTTATTTTATGTATGTCTTGTTTTAATAATTAAATCCATCCGATCATCTTCGAGATTGATAGATCGAAAATTTTTAAATTATGCTGTGTTTTTATGCGAGTTCTAGAGAAACCCAACAATTCTCACTGGATATGATCTTCCCATTTTCTTGGAAATTTCACTATGTTAGAAATTTCATAATACATTTATATTTGATTTAGTCAACCAGGGTTTTAGAAAAGTTGATCTAGACCGGTGGGAAAAAAGCATTTTTTTAAAGGTATTAGTCGTTTGAAACCTACACTTGGACATACTCAACGACAACAATAACCAATTGAACATAGTTCTTATGTTGGAACCTGAGTTGAGATTGGGAAATTTGGCCTCGAAGATCGAAGAGGAAGTTTAGAGGCTTAAAATGGACAAGAACGTGTTGATGTAGTAGCTTTTTAGGTTGAGGCAGCTGTTGGATCTTGGTTTTCTATGTGCCCAAACGCAGCGGAAGTTTAATATTTTTATTATATTTTGACAATCAAAATATATTTGATTTGGACACTCGTATGGTTTTATCATAAACATTCATAGGGCGTTGGAATATCATACCTTAGGTGAATTAATCACATGGCTCCAACTATTCCGGGTTTAGCGGAGATAGCTCTTGTTGTAATTCTTTACGAACTTTCTTCAACCTCCGAATCAGGTCCACGACTGGAATATTTATTCCTCTTCTAAATTGCACTAGAAAAATAGAAGATATTTTTCCGTAGAGATAGAACACAATTTGGTTTAAAATCCTTTTGAGAGTACAAAATTATTTTTGCATATTGTAAGAGCCGAAAAAGAATTCTAGCAATTCTTTGAAACTCTCGAATGAACCTATGCAAATTGGAATAAAGAAATCTTAATATTTCTTTAATCATGATTTACTTAATTAATCTCATTAATTAAGTAAACTAAATATTTGGAGGATTTAAAGTTGTGATTTTCGAGAATCACACACATTGAAAATTAGTGTGTTGTGGAGGCTAGGGTTTTTGTCTTGATCAATCCTATTTATAATGAAGCCAAAGCCTAATCACATAATTAACATTAATGGGCTTGATTTAATTAATTGGGCTAGTCCAACTAGTTTAATTAATTTAATCAAAGCCTATTAAAACTTTAATTATTTATTATGATGGACTTGTACTCTTACAAGCCCATTAAACATACCCTCCTTATTTAATTTATTAATTAATAAACTCAACTTTTGAGCTTAATAAATTAAATACATTATGAATTCAACATTTGAATTTATTATTTAAATTATAAATTCAACTCCTTGAATTTTATCACCTCCAAAATTTAATATTTAATAAACTCAACTTTTGAGTTTAATAAATTAAATTCTCAAATTTTATAAATTCAACTCCTTGAATTTATTCTCTCAAAATTTAATCATCATAAATTCAACTCCTTGAATTTACTATATCATAATATAAATTCAACTACTTGAATTTATTCTCTCAACGGGAACAAACGATCCAGTGCTTGTGTGACCCTCAATGGTTCAGGGATACAGCTAGCCGTGGGTTCACAACTCTTTGTGATTCAGGACATAATCCTTTATTCGGGCTTACCCTATTTAGCCCCATTCTTTTCATCAACACCTTGATTAAGAATGTCAGAACTCATTTCTGATTGCACCCATCGGATCATGGTAAGAGCGTCTAGTAGCATCGCCCCATGATCCCCTAGGTATCACTGATAGTGCCTGCAAGAACCAGTCGATTATGATTAACGTACAGTACGGTCCCTTCATCTCATATATCCCGATCGAATCTGCAACCATTGGTTCATCGAGGGTTGCATATTAATTCGATAACTATGTGATAACTATAACAGTGGCATCGCGTGTACTATTGGAGAACTCCTTCTTCAATGTACATCTCATACTCTGGCCAGAGATTCCATGCACTATTATTACATTAGATCACATAGGATATCCACACCCGTAGGTGAGCGGTGAATCCCCGACTACAATGCACTGGCTCCTATATGTGTCGCAACTATACCCAACCTCGCCACCTGATGACTCTCCTGGAGTCGGTAAACGAGTCAAAGCACAGCCCTAGCATATAGAGCCTCAGTGTTGTCCCGGGTCGTAAGGACTAATGGTGTACAATCATAACCACGGACTTATCCTCTCGATGAATGATAACCACTTGGAAAGTCCGAGGGAGGGTTGTTCGGTATAATCATCATATGACTACCCATCTGTATGTTTGGACATCTCTATGCCCTTACCAAGAAACGCAGTACACAACATCACAGATGCTAGTCTCGAGCTCAAGCGACCTTTATCCACGTTTTAGGCGGCTGAATCGACTAGGAACGAATTTAGATCATACAGTGTTTACAAATGAGTTTCAACATCGAATTACGATTCATTTGTATTAAAGTATAATCAAGGTCTTTATCTATGTTTGAAATCATGGGTATACAGATAAAGAAATAACAAACCATGAAATAATGAATTATATTAAAATAAAGATTGTTCTTTACAACTGAGTCAATAAAATCCCTAGTCAACAGTTGACTTGCAGGGCATCTACTCTAACAATCTCCCACTTGCCCTAGAGCCAACTACCCATAAACTTTAATCCCATTGCTTCGCGATGCTTCTCAAACAATGGTCCTGGCAAGGGCTTCGTAAGTGGATCGGCAACGTTATCTGCAGAGGGGACTCTTTGGACTGATATGTCTCCCCTTCCCACAATCTCCCGGATGATGTGGAATTTCCTCAGTACATGTTTGGATCGCTGATGAGACCTTGGTTCCTTTGCTTGCGCAACGGCACCAGTGTTGTCGCAGTACACCGGGACTGGATCAACTCCGTTAGGAATAACGCCCAACTCTTGGACAAAATTCCTCATCCAAACTGCCTCTTTAGCTGCAGCAGATGCAGCAATGTACTCAGCTTCAGTGGTGGAATCCGCAACGGTGTCTTGCTTGGAACTTTTCCAAGAGACAGCCGCACCATTAAGCATGAATACAAAACCAGAGGTCGATTTCGAATCATCTACATCACATTGGAAGCTAGAATCAGTGTAGCCTTCCAATTTTAATTCTCCACCCCCATAGACCATGAACAAGTTCTTAGTTCTTCTCAAGTACTTAAGAATATCTTTCACGGCCTTCCAATGCATTGGACCAGGGTTCGCCTGATATCTGCTTGTAACACTCAAAGCGTAAGCAACATCAGGACGTGTCGATATCATACCATACATGATACTACCAATAGCTGACGCATATGGAACACGTGTCATCATCTCTATCTCTTCTTCAGTTTTGGGACACATTGCTTTAGATAGAGTAACACCATGACACATTGGTAAGTATCCTCTCTTGGACTCTTCCATAGAGAATCGCTTAAGAATGGTATCGATATAAGTGGCTTGGGTGAGTCCCAGCATCCTCTTCGATCTATCTCTATAGATCTGTATTCCCAATACATAAGATGCTTCACCCATGTCCTTCATGGAGAATTTACTGGCCAACCATACTTTAGTTGATTGCAGTAATCCTACATCATTCCCAATGAGCAGGATATCATCAACATAAAGTATTAGGAATGTCACTGCACTCCCACTAGCTTTCTTGTACACACATGGTTCCTCGGGATTCTTAGCAAAACCAAACTCTTTGATAGTGCTATCAAATCTGAGGTTCCAACTCCTTGACGCCTGCTTGAGACCATAAATTGATCTTTGAAGTTTGCATACCTTATGTTCACTTCCTACTGATGTGTATCCCTCAGGTTGAGACATATAAATTTCTTCTTTGATGTCTCCATTGAGAAATGCAGTCTTTACATCCATTTGCCATATCTCATAGTCATACCATGCTGCTATGGCTAGTAGTATTCTAATGGACTTAAACATAGCAACTGGTGAAAAAGTTTCCTCATAGTCAACCCCTTGCCTTTGAGTATAACCTTTTGCAACCAGTCTTGCTTTGAAGGTCACTACCTTTCCATCCGCCCCAAGCTTTCTTTTGTAGATCCATTTGCATCCTATGGGAACAATTCCCTCAGGTGGATCCACTAATGTCCAGACTTGGTTTGAATACATAGAGTCCATTTCTGACTGCATGGCTTCAAGCCATTTGGTTGAATCAGTATCAGATATTGCTTCTTTGAAATTCATTGGATCACATCCAACACAAGGCTCATCATGGCCTTGTTCATGAAGAAGTGTATATCTGGCAGGTGGTCTAATAACCCTATCAGACCTTCTAGGAGCTTGTACTTCAACTACTGGTTCTATGGGATTAGGTTCAACTTCTAAAGTTGAGGGAGTATCTTGAATTTCTTCAAGTTCTATCATCTTGCCTTTTCTATCTAATAGAAACTCCCTTTCCAAAAAGGTGGCATTTCTTGAAACAAACACTTTTGCTTCACTAGGATGATAGAAATAATATCCAACAGAATTCTTTGGATATCCTACAAAGTAGCACAAAGTGGATCTACTATCCAATTTGTCTCCCACTGTCTGCTTCACATACGCAGGACATCCCCATATTCTCAAGTAAGAATACTTGGGAGGTTTCCCCATCCATATCTCATATGGTGTTTTATCCACTGCTTTAGTATGGACATTATTCAACAACATTGCCGCAGTTTCAAGCGCAAAGCCCCAAAACGATGTAGGCAATTCAGTGAATCCCATCATAGATCGAACCATGTCCATCAAAGTTCGATTTCGACGTTCAGAAACACCATTCAATTGTGGTGTTGCTGGTGGAGTCCACTGTGAGAGAATCCCATTCTCTTTTAGATAACCCAAAAATTCAGCACTCAAGTATTCTCCACCTCGATCAGATCGAAGTGCTTTAATACTTCTTTGTAGCTGATTTTCTACTTCAGATCTGAATTCTTTGAACTTTTCAAACGCTTCAGATTTGTGTTTCATCAAATAAACATACCCATACCTCGAATGGTCATCAGTAAAGGTAATGAAGTAAGATTGCCCATATTCTGTGCTAACACTTAGCGGGCCACAAACGTCTGTGTGGATCAAATCCAGTAGACCATACGCACTTTCCACGTTTCCATCGAATGGAGTCTTGGTCATTTTTCCTTTCAGACAGGACTCACGGGTAAGTAGAGAATTTATGTCTGACAAGTCAAACATGTATTCTCCCACTAGCTTGTGCATCCTTCTTTGAGAAATGTGACATAGTCTAGCGTGCCATATTTGTGCGGGTTTTGGATCATCTATCTTTCTTTTGTTTGTTGTTGAAATCATGTTTACTTGGACATTCACTTATCATTTCCAGAACATTTCTGGCGCATATAATTTCTTATGTCCGGACTTCTTGCAGTGAAATAAATATGTTCTGACTTATCGGGCTTTGTAGGCCCTTTAAGTGTCCTTCAGAGTTTGCCTCTTATTGAGATTGTTTTTCTTGTGAGGGATAGAACATTTCTTTCCCTTACCTTGTGGGCCATTTTTCGTCTGACGAGAGGCCCATTAGAAAAACAACAATTTCCTGTTTTTATGGTGATCTCATAAGTCATAAGCATATTGACTAGCACTTCAAGGCTATCATCTATCTTATCCAAATTGAAGTTCACCATAACCCCGTCAAATGAGGAAGAGAAAGACAACAAATTAATGTCATCAAGTAACTCGTTAGGAATCACATATTCCAGGCACACCACATTCTTAATAAGCCCAGTCATATGTACACCATGCTCATGGTCCAGAGCCCCATCTTGTATGCGTGTAGTCATGAGCTTTTAAAAGTGGTGTGCATAGTTTCATGCACCATGCAACTCTTGCACGTGCATTCGAATGTCAGCAGCATTCAGAATTTCCTCAAACTGTCCCTACAGTTCATTTGACATAGAAGCGAGCATGTTACACTTCAGCTTGTATACTATGGCCTTACCATCTTGCATGCTTTGTCAGTTCAGCAGGACTGACATTAGTGTGTATGTCATTTTCTCCGAATTCAGAACAATTTTCCCAACCAGTCTTGAAAATTAGATTCGGTTAGCTTGTTAATAATGTGACGAAATCGAAAATATACTGATATGGAAACAGAATAATAGTTGCTGATTATTTTAAAATAATTTTAAGATATAAAATATGGATTTTATTTTATAAATCTCCCTCCCACTATTTTGACATTTTCACCACCCTCTGATGAAAAAGGGAAATCGTATTTCCTTAGTGGGCACGTAGAGTCCAATTAGCCAATTATAATCCCGAATAATATCAGCCAATTATAATTTCTAAAAGGTAGAATCCAATTGCATCCCTATGCAACCTCCGCGTGTTTTGCCTCACGTTTAATAAGGACCCAATAATATGACGCCGTTTATTTTCACGTGTCAAACCAACCCATCAATATTGAATTGTAGT